>NC_060125.1:362466890-362771971 GCF_021461395.2 Schistocerca americana | reverse complement strand
TATATATATAGCCAGCTATCATAGCCACTTTTTTTAACACAAATGAAAAAAAGGAAAAAGGATTTTGGAAGGTTTGTTTTTCTGCTTTTTTAATTTTTATTTTATTTTTTTACAAATGGATAAAAGGAAGGGTGTTCCTCTTCGGCTACATAAACAGAATAATAGGAAGTCGTCCCGTTACGACAAAGGACGCTCGATACTATAGCCCGCTGCGAATTTTTAGAAGACTGTCGTCTCGTTGGTGTGTTGTTTCCGTTGTTTGTTCAATCTCATAAAAAAAGGAACTGGGAAGAGGTGCTATGGTTATCTTTTCATCTCATCGATAATCCAGCTGCGAGGCGGATTATGGAATGCGCTCCAAAGAAAATTAGGAAAATATTGCCTATATTTAGGGTTCTTGGCGATCGCACAATGTCGTTCGTTGAGGTAATACAAAAAATCGGGTACTGTGTTTTCGCCATTACCGAATAGGTAGTGAACAGCGTGGCCGCCGATCCACGTCACAGAGTTCGTTTTTGCTCTTGGGAAAAATATCTCATCGGGGAAAAGAAGTGATCGGGTAGTTATCCTGTCGGGAGTATTGCGTGAGAGAAAAGCCAATATCAGACGCACCAAATACCAAACGTCCTTTGCCGACCCTCATTCGAAACGATGTTCATCCGTGTCAATCACTCTGCATGTGGCACACAAGGGTGAATCAGCGAGGTGGATGTGATGTAGTCGGGACTGGCACAACTGTTACCCATTAACAGTTACGTACCATGCAGATGGCACATCAGTATCAAGAGTGATGGCATTCACTGCCTGCCACACAGGGCGCCACTTTGTAATGAGGTGTTTGCTTTCACTCACATTCGCCTCCTGTTCATTTGCATGGCAGCATATATCGCCCTCGTCATCATCAAGCGTGTGGGTATGAGCCAGGGTAGGTGGTATCGGGAGTATCTGTGCAAAATGGGGGATTCGTGACGCCAAATAGACGTTATCATTTCATGTCCGTTGCAGGAGGTCTAGATGTCTAAGACGGTGGTCACTTATTCCTGCTCTCATCTGATTCAATAAACGCCTGTAGTTAAGGGCTGTTGAACGCTTCATGTCAGATATAAATTCAATGCCAAGACAGCGGATTGTGTCACTGATTCGTAGCGGTGCGACGCTCTCGTCGGCTGGACCTCTGCATATAGACAGGGCGTGCGATTTGTGGAGATTGCGATTGCTCCCCGATGCCGCGCCTTAGGTCGCCACCCACGCCAGTGTTGCACGTCATTACTGCGAAGAAGGGGGACCAGATCATCCGCATAGGCAGTGCAGCAAAAAGTATGTCCACCAAGGGACATCCCAGTCAGGCGTTGTCGGAGGCCGCAGAGGAGTGGTTCCAAGGCGAGAGCGTACAATATCGCCGAAAGAGGGCAGCCTTGTCGCACCGATCGCTGGATCTGTATCGGCAGCGTGAGACGGCCATTATATAATACCTTGGACGTCGCACCGCGTAGGAGACGCATCAGTACCTTAACTATGATGTCTGGATACCCCATGTGTCGCAGTACCTCCATGAAAAATGTGTGGTCGACTCTGTCAAAGGCGTGGCTAAAGTTGAGTGAGGCCAAAACTCCTGGCAGTTGGCGAGCTTTGGCTAGCGCGATCATATCTCGATATCGGTACAGTGCAGTGCGAATATTATGGTCACCACCTAACGATACCTGGTCCTGCGACACAGCATATCGTGCCGCCAGGAGCCGGGTGAAAATCTTCTAGTCGCTGTTGTGTAAGGTCAAGGGCCGATAGTCACTGATCCTGGATCCACCTCGTGGTTTGTGTATGGGCACAATAAGTCCTTCTAGGAAAGCACCAGGGATCTGTGTCGTGGGAGACATAAGATCGCGGCAAATATCAGTCCATGCTGATGCCAGCAATTGTTGATACGTCCGGTAAAATTCCAGAGGAAGGCTATCAGGTCCCGGGGACTTATGAGCAACCCCGGCCTGTATTGCTTCAATGATTTCTTCTTCGGTTACATCTGCAGTCAAATCCGCTGCCGCTGTCGGAGAGATCGTGCCATAAGTGGGTTGAAAGACTTTGGCGATCACCTCCAGGGGATGTCGATGTTCCGAGTACAGCCTAATGTAGTGAGCATGAAGGACGTTTCCTATGTCACGCTGGGTATCAAGGCGCCGTCCGTCTTCCGTCGTGATAGCTTGGATCAGTGTACTGCGTCGGCGCCGTTGTTCTGCAATGACGTGGTACATGGACGGTTCCTCCTCGGGCAGTCTGTCTTGAGTGCGCGCTCTGACTATCACACCCTCAAGGTGGCAACGTGTTAATCTGATGATCTGTGCCTTGCCACGGTTCACCGTCACCTGCCGTGCAGGTGAGTACGGCAGTGTTGTACATTCCCTTAAGATGCTGTAGTAAAAGTCCACAGTATGTCTCTTCCATGCTGCAACATCTCGGCCGTAGCCTATCAAGGTCTTCCGGAGGGCTGGTTTGGCGCAGAGTAACCACCACGACAATGTAGACCGGTAGGTGCCACGCCAGCGGCTACAAGAATCCCACGTGTTCTCTATAAGGCGGCGGAATTCCTGAGAGGCTAGGTAGGCGACGTTCAACTTCCAAGGACCACGGCTGTGCCATACCTTCTGGCGGCCGAGGGTAATAGCGCAGATGTAGGTCTCATGGCCAGAAAACGTTGTGGGCCAAACTTCGGCAGCTCTTGTCCTCACAGCTATGGAGCGCGAGAAATAAATCCGGTCGACGCAGCTGGAGGAATGGCTGGTGTAGTGAGTAAATCCGGGCCGATCTCCACAAACATATTCCCACGAGTCCGCCAATTGAAGATTATTTATAATTGTCGCAAGTTCTGCGCAGGGAGAATGATGTGGTAACTGATCCTTAGGTGCTTGGCTACAGTTGAAGTCCCCTCCGATTATCAAGGCGTCCTGACGGCCATTAAGAGGGGCGTGATTGTATGAGCGAAACAGGTGGATCGTTCGTGACGCCGACCAAATCCTGACGTTGCATAGATGTTAATAAGTTTGACTCCTTGGTTAGTAAGAGCCATGCCTCTGGCGTCAGGGAGATACTCGACGTCTTCTGCGGATATACCTTCGCGGAGGAGGATCGCCACACCACTGCCATTGGCAGACTCATGTGAGACCCAACTCTTGTAGCCATAGGGTCCCTTGAAGTCAGCGACATACACCTCTTGAAGGAGCGCAATGTCGATGTCTGCTGCGTTGAGCAGATCCTGTAGCATCGCTAGTTTATGACGGGCACGTATGTTGTTGATGTTAATCGTCACTTGACGGTATGTTTGGTCAGCCAGGTCGGCAACTGGGTTGTTTAGGAGGCCAGGTGTGGGTGGCAGGGGCGAGCCCCACATAGGCTGACGATACAGCCGTAGTCACTGTTGTTGGTCGGTACTGGATGCAGCCGACGGAGCACCTCTGCCTTCGGCATCCTCCTGGTGCTGTGGCTCATCCTCGCCATCATCCGCCCAAGAATCAGATGCAGCAATTGGTAACTGTTGCTGAGTGCTGTCAGTAGAGCGCTCGCGCGAATGTTCAGTAGCAGAAGTGGTGTTGTCAGTCCGAGGCCCAGAAACTGTATCCGCGGTAGCATCTTGACGGGAAGGGTGAGTTGTGGTGGTAGAGTCCTGATTGTCGTCCGACGCCGGATGTTCGTCCGGGTCACACAGCCGAAGCAGGCAATCATCGGATGGCGTATGGCGCCGTTTCTTGCGTTTTCGAGGGGACCGTTGTATCCGGACATGTTGTTCTGTGTCAGAGTGCGGGCGACAATCATCTGATGTGGTCTCCATTGGTAGGAAGGCAGAGGTCGGGACAATTTCAGTTTCTACTTCCATCTTCTCTTTAGGCTCGTCTTGGTGGCACAATTGATCACCGTCTTGAGGCAAGTCTGCCGATGACGTCGTAGAGGGGGATATGCTGTCCTCCACACTCATCGACCACTGACTGCAAATGGTTCAAATGGCTCTGAGCACTATGGGACTCAACTGCTGAGGTCATTAGTCCCCTAGAACTTAGAACTAGTTAAACCTAACTAACCTAAGGACATCACAAACATCCATGCCCGAGGCAGGATTCGAACCTGCGACCGTAGTGGTCTTGCGGTTCCAGACTGCAGCGCCTTTAACCGCACGGCCCCACTGACTGCAATAAGCTGTTACGATCCAGGGCAGGAACAGATGTTGCGGTTGCAGCCGCTGCATACGTGATGGGGAGTGAAGCAGGCATCGCCAGGGATGGAACTTCATCAACCGGTGTCGGCGTTGAATGCAGGCGGATCGGACATGTCCTTCCTGACAACAGCCGGCGCAAGTACGCGGTTGTCCGTCGTACATGACAATGGCTCTGCAGCCGCCAATTACTAAATAGGATGGCACATGCTTCGTCAGTTCAATCTTAATTTGTCGCACTCCGTTTAAGACGGGGTACGTCTCAAACGTTTGCCATTTTTCAGCCAAGTGGCTTAGCACGTTGCCGTACGGTTTGAAAGCTGTCATCACAACATCCGGCGGGACTTCGAATGGCAGCTCGAAGACCCTCAGAGTGCGTAGGCCTAATCCAGCGCGGTCGATCGTGACAGTTCCTATGTGGCCAACAGGATGCTTAAATTTAATTCCATGAGTGTGTCGGCACACAACATCAGTGCACGCCTTTTCATTGATCAGTTTGATGTAGACGACACTTTGTGTTATAGAAAAGTGGATCCCAATGATGTCTTGAGGTGCAATATGAAGTTCTTCCCGGATGAAACGGTTCAACGTCAAGTGCTCGAGGTCTTGCGTAGTCCGCTTGAAATGTGATCTTAATTGTGGACTTGCGGTACGAGTGCGCCAGGGCACTACCGATACACGGACGCGTGACTCTCGCCGCAGCGGAAGGTAAACAGTAAACACTGGCGCGCGCGGTGCGCTAACAGGGGGACACAGGCACGACGACCTTGCCCCACCGCTGCTAACAGCGGACTGCCGGGACCCACATTCCCAACTGTTCACAATCTACATACGTAATGTTCCTAATAGATACTCTGCCCATCCACTCGTTACTCGCGCTCACTTCACAGGTTTGTTTGACTAATGGGCAAACGTCACGAATATGCTAGAAACCTGATAAGACACATACTTCACGATGGACGTCACCTTTCACACGAAAGCCTACTTACAAAGGTTTTAAGTAGATAATCAAACTTCGTACTTTAATTTTATTTATTAATCACTCCATAACAAACGAGTAGCTAATAGAAAGTTGATAAAACGTACCAACACAGTATCTAGAAAACGGACGTTCCAAAGTTGTACTTTTTTTGTATACGTTGCATATTTTTTGTATACGTTGTATTATGACTATCATACCGTGAAAATTCTTAAAATCTACCTCTTAATGGTTCAGCTCAATGCTGTTTCACTTCTGAGGGCCAGAGTTACCACGACAAAGTCTACGAGTCGTGAGATGATGTTAATTAAGAAGTTATAATCACATTACCAGTAAGAAAACGTATTTTGCTGGAGTATATTTAAAACGACACCATAATCGTCTTCGTAAAATTGTTTATTCAGAACCCACTACTACTATATTGGCCGCGTGGCCGTTATCAAGGGAAGCACTGTGAAATTGTGCATCACATGTCAAACCTTAAAAGTTATCCGACATGTATATATGTTATTGTCACGCTTCCATATATCGTGTGTTTAATGAAGTTATCTTCTCCTACATAATTCACATAAAACCACACCAAGTATTTGAAATTTGATTCTTGATTGTGGCGACACAGCCGAAATTGCGTCTGTGATTTTTGAATAAATAATTCTGGAGTCAAAGGCGCCCATTACTTCCTCTAAAAAAATTTACCTCACTGTGAACTCCCGTTACGATAAGTTAATCAGTTTGCTGAAGTAGTTCCAAAACCTTTCATCGTTACTAAGTGCAAAAAGTTAAAGTGTATTCATTTTCCATTGTTAAGTTCACGTATCAAAAGCAATACGTATTCCTTTATTTGCATATTATCTGTTGTCGCATATCATTTCTGTTGTCTCAACGTAACATTAACCGAAACTCTGAGAGCGAGAAAAAGAGGGAGAAAGAGAAAGAAACACAGAGAGAGAAATGTGAGGAGTGTGATGATCAAATTCTGTGGGCTTCATTTGCCGTAAAATCCGTTTCTAACTTCTTTGTTTTTAATCGTGTGCATTCTGATGTTTTCTTACAAAAGTATCTATAGCCTGCTAAAAACATGCGCACAGGATACCCTAACCTTTCATAAAAATGAACTCTGCAAATGCGCATATGGAAATATCTGAACAATTTATCGGCGTCCTTCAGTTCTGAGTAAAATTACCGAAAATAAAAAATTCTTTGTGAGAAAATCTATAAATGCCAGATGAAGCATCTAACATCGTAATTATGCGAGACATGGCTATCGCAGAGGCAAAACAGAGCACAATTACAGTTGTTAAGTAAACGAAACCTGATGATAACTGCGTTTCTACGTACAGGACATTTAAATCGAATTTCCATTGTTTCACATATTCTGGCGCGAGATAATTTTGATCTAACTTTTGTTAAAAGAACACCGATAAATCATACAGTAACCTTAGTGAGTATGTAGGATGATATATTATAGACAAAACTCGCAGTGATAACGTATACCAGTAAGCGAACTCCGACGCAATCTATTGTGTACGACGGTACAGGACCTATAAGATCATCCAAACTTAATCGTTTGTAAAAGTTATTTGCATCTACGGTCATGGCAGTATTGACTTATTTCCATTTAAACCACTTATTTTATTTCCAATGTTTTTACTTGCATTGACGAGAAATTTATGTAACAAAGGCCACCAAGTGAATAAAAAAGATTTTTCGTAATGCCTTGCTAAAAATTCAGCAATGACGAATTTATGTTACTGTTTAGCATCCTACAGTTAGTTACATCCGAATACCAGTGTTCGTTAACACGGGATAATAATGGACCGTGGCTTTGTTCAATCAACCATCCTGTGCTCCAGCAAACTACAGAAACAAATACAAACGTAGCCCACATCTCAACCCACTTACTATAGAAATACAATGACCAGAAAGCCGTCAAGACATATCAGTGCAGCGAATTTACGAGGCACCTAATGCGCAGTGAATTAAGCTTTTCGTGAAAATTGAGAAATGGGAGAGATAGAATGCAAGAGAGGTAGGTAAAATATTTCTTTTTATTGGACACCCATGCTTCAATTATAAGACTGCGTATTTTTTATTTATTCGGTTTCGTATCCGTACTTCGTCTCCGCTTCGGCTTTCGCCACTGAATATTCTGAACACGACGGTATCTGCGCCTCGTAAAAATTCATTTCTAACACGGACTAACCTCATGTTATGCAAACATAGCCTTTTATTTACCCGTGAAACTACGATCCTTTCAGGGCGGCTACGAGGTGGGCAACACGACGATGTAAATATACATTCCCCGATATTGACTCGACAGACACTGGATGGTACGAACACAGGCAAGTGTTTTTCCAAAGCTTCAGGGTGGACTAAAATTCACAGCGATATTTACATGTGACGCGGAAAACGATAAATTAGAAAGAGCTGGATTTTAACTTTCTTATGCTATTTCCTTGCTTTTTCTTCTCCTTTGCCCAAAGGTACTAAACGAAGTACTGCCTTGTACAAATACGACGTTGTGTCAGATATACATATAATTTAATAAACTTTACACTTGTACTGGGTGCGTTCATACAGCGAAGAAATTTAATTCAGTCAGGTTTTATGTTATCCCGGCACGTGATATTTTGTTATTGTTGTGTTGGTAAAAGCGTCTCACAATTATTCGTACTGTGTTTTTCATACCGAATATTTAGTCTCTTCTTAGATGTAAAAGATGTAATATGGGTGATTACTTGTTGTGTGTGATAATAGATCAGAGATCGTCTATTGATTTCTTCAATAAGAACACAATAAGGTGCAATAAATTTTTAATAATGTTCAGTATTGTTATTGGTTAGTCTGTTATAAGTAAAAGGAGGGTTTAAGAGTGGTTGAAAAGTTTCAAGATAACGAGCGCCTTGCAAGCCCCTGGATATCGTCAACCGACGAAATCGTGTAAACGTTAAATAAATAATTATGAACGAGCAACGGAATCACGGGTCGGAGAAGTCCATAATGATATTGGAATATCAACTATCCCATGCTCTTAAAACTTTGCGAATATTTATGGTACGAAAGATGTTCCAAAGTTGTTGCGCAGAAGTCGCTAACTGAACAACTACTGAAACATTAGATAACAGGTGATTAAACATGGGTTTGTGGACATAACGTAGAAACAAAGGCTCAATCATATCAGTGAAAGCATTCTGGATTGCCAAGACCAAAAAAAAAATCTTCACAAGTGCGGTGAAATGTGATTTTAACAGCATAGTGCTCCATGACCTCTTACCGCAGAGTCGAGCGATCAAAAAAAGTACTAAACACAGATTCAACGCCGTTGATTGAAGCAATCCGTAAAAAACACCCATATATTTGGTGAAACTATTAATGGCTGTTGTTCCACAACAATGCACCTGTCCGCACTTGGTTGTTCGTGGCTTAAGATAATGTAATGATGCCCCATTATTCGTCAGTAATGGCCCTATGGCCTCATGTGACTTTTATCCGTTCCAAAAATAGAGTGAACTTTAAAGGGACATTGTTTTACAACCATGAGTGAGATTAAAAACGTATGACTGAGACATCCAAAATATGTCCCAAAAGCAAAGTTCCAGAACACTTTCGGCAACAGAAAAATTACTGCCACAAGTGAATACTAATGGGGACTTTTTTGTTGGAGAAAACACTGATGTAGGTGAATAAATAAAATTCTTTCCGCATAATAACAATTCTCTTCATTTTTTTAACACACGTTATGTGTTACCTTTTTTTGTCATCACTCTTCTGACTTCTGATTGGTTTCATGTGGCCAGCCACGAACTCCTGTGCCGGCCGGTGTGGCCGAGCGGTTCTAGGCACTACAGTCTGGAACCGCGCGACCGCTACGGTCGCAGGTTCGAATACTGCCTCGGGCATTGGTGTCTGTGGTGTCCTTAGGTTCGTTAGGTTTAAGTATTTCTAAATTCTAGGGGACTGATGACCTCAGAAGTTAAGCCCCATAGTGCTCAGAGCCATTTGAACCATTTGAACGAACTCCTGTGTCAACATCTTCCTTTCAGAGTAGCACTAGCACCTTATGTCTTCAATTATTTGTTGCATATATCAAATCTCGGTCTTCCTCTACAACTTTCACCCTCTACAGCTCTATATAGTACCATGCAGATTATTCCCTGATGTCTTAACACATGTCCTATCATCCTGTCCCATGTTCTTGTTAGCGCCTTCCACAGTTTCTTTCTTCGCCGATTCTGCGGAGAGTCTCCACATTTATTATATTATCAGTCCATGTAATGTCCAACATTCTTCAACATTCTTCTATAGCACCACATCTAAAACACTTCGATTGTCTTGTGTTGCATTTTTCCCACTGACCATTTCACTATCATACAATGCTGTGTTGCAAGCGTACATTCCTAGATATTTCTTCTCCAGATTAAGGCCTTCTTGGTCAGAAATGCTATATTTTCCTGCGCCCGTTTGCTTTTTATGTTCTTGCTTAGACCGCGATGGGCTATTTTTTTCCAAGATAGCAGAATCTCTTAACTTCTTCGACTTCTTAATCACCAATTTTTATGATAAGTTCTCCCTATTCTTACTACTGCTACTTCTCATTACTTTTGTCGGTTCCGGTTCTCGGATCTTATCATCGATATCCCCTTACTCTAAATTTAAATCCCACCCTTGAACCTTTTCTTTAATTCCGTCATTGCTTTTCGATGTACACATTGAACAGCAGGGCGGAATACTGCATCCCCAACTTACCCCTTTCTAATCCGAGCACTTCGTTCTTTGACTCCCCGTCTTATTAATCCCTCTTGAGTGTTGCAGAAATTGTATGGCCTATATTAAGCGTCTTTGCCTGTAGCTCAGTCCTATTTTTCTTAGAGTTTCGAACATCTTGCAGAATTTTACACTGTCTTACACTTTTTCTAGGTCGATAGACGGTAAGACCGTATCTTGAGTTTTTGTCAGTCCTGCTTGCATTATCAAGTGCATCGTCAGAACTGCCTCTCTTCTGTCTTTTCTAATCATAAAGCCAAACTGATCGCCTATAACTGATCCTCAGTTTTCTTTTCCATTCTTCTTCATATTATTGTTCTCAGCAGCTGATTGTGCGGTGTTTCTCACACTGATCTCCCTTTGCTATTTTCGGAATTGTGTGGATGTCGTTTTTCGGGCCGACCAGGGTGGCCGAGCAGTTCTAAGTGATACAGTCTGGAACCGCGCCACCGCTACGGTTGCAGGTTTGAATCCTGCTCGGGCATGGATGTGTGTGATGTCCTTAGGTTAGTTAGGTTGAAGTATATCTAAGTTCTAGGGGACTGATGACCTCAGAAGTTAAGTCCCATAGTGCTCAGAGCCATTTCCACCATTTTTTTGTCATTTTTCTGAAAATACACTCCTGGAAATTGAAATAAGAATACCGTGAATTCATTGTCCCAGGAAGGGGAAACTTTATTGACACATTCCTGGGGTCAGATACATCACATGATCACACTGACAGAACCACAGGCACATAGACACAGGCAA
The DNA here is from genome assembly GCF_021461395.2 of Schistocerca americana. Classification (NCBI taxonomy): domain Eukaryota; kingdom Metazoa; phylum Arthropoda; class Insecta; order Orthoptera; family Acrididae; genus Schistocerca; species Schistocerca americana. The sequence goes on along the minus strand of NC_060125.1, from coordinate 362,761,283 downwards.
CAGAGCATGCACAATGTCGGCACTAGTACAGTGTATATCCACCTTTCGCAGCAATGCAGGCTGCTATTCTCCCATGGAGACGATCGTAGAGATGCTGGATGTAGTCCTGTGGAACGGCTTGCCATGCCATTTCCACCTGGCGCCTCAGTTGGACCAGCGTTCGTGCTGGACGTGCAGACCGCGTGAGACGACGCTTCATCCAGTCCCAAACATGCTCAATGGGGGACAGATCCGGAGATCTTGCTGGCCAGGGTAGTTGACTTACACCTTCTAGAGCACGTTGGGTGGCACGGGATACATGCGGACGTGCATTGTCCTGTTGGAACAGCAAGTTCCCTTGCCGGTCTAGGAATGGTAGAACGAAGGGTTCGATGACGGTTTGGATGTACCGTGCACTATTCAGTGTCCCCTCGACGATCACCAGTGGTGTACGGCCAGTGTAGGAGATCGCTCCCCACACCATGATGCCGGGTGTTGGCCCTGTGTGCCTCGGTCGTATGCAGTCCTGATTGTGGCGCTCACCTGCACGGCGCCAAACACGCATACGACCATCATTGGCACCAAGGCAGAAGCGACTCTCATCGCTGAAGACGACACGTCTCCATTCGTCCCTCCATTCACGCCTGTCGCGACACCACTGGAGGCGGGCTGCACGATGTTGGGGCGTGAGCGGAAGACGGCCTAACGGTGTGCGGGACTGTAGCCCAGCTTCATGGAGACGGTTGCGAATGGTCCTCGCCGATACCCCAGGAGCAACAGTGTCCCTAATTTGCTGGGAAGTGGCGGTGCGGTCCCCTACGGCACTGCGTAGGATCCTACGGTCTTGGCGTGCATCCGTGCGTCGCTGCGGTCCGGTCCCAGGTCGACGGGCACGTGCACCTTCCGCCGACCACTGGCGACAACATCGATGTACTGTGGAGACCTCACGCCCCACGTGTTGAGCAATTCGGCGGTACGTCCACCCGGCCTCCCGCATGCCCACTATACGCCCTCGCTCAAAGTCCGTCAACTGCACATACGGTTCACGTCCACGCTGTCGCGGCATGCTACCAGTGTTAAAGACTGCGATGGAGCTCCGTATGCCACGGCAAACTGGCTGACACTGACGGCGGCGGTGCACAAATGTTGCGCAGCTAGCGCCATTCGACGGCCAACACCGCGGTTCCTGGTGTGTCCGCTGTGCCGTGCGTGTGATCATTGCTTGTACAGCCCTCTCGCAGTGTCCGGAGCAAGTATGGTGGGTCTGACACACCGGTGTCAATGTGTTCTTTTTTCCATTTCCAGGAGTGTATTATGGTACGTGGCCATTCTCAAGGATACTACATACCAATTTGAACAGTCGTTTGGTGCCACTTTCGCAAATTATTTTTGGAATTACGATGGAATGTTATTATCTCTTCTGCCTTAAAAGGCTTCAACTCTTTCAGAACTCTTCTAAACTCTGACTGATAATGGAACTTCTGTGTCTTCTACATCGAAACCATTCTTCTATCGTTGTCAGATAAGTAATCTTTCTTCACTGCACTCTTTCCACCTATCTGCTCTCTCCTCTGGGTTTAGCAGTGGAATTCCTATTGTACACTTAAGGTAACCACCCTTGCTTTCAATTTCACCGGAATTTGTTTTCTCTTTAATGTGCCCTGAATCAGTTCTTCTAGTACCCAATGTTTCTTCGTTGCACCTATATTTGTCTGCCCAACGTCTTTGATTGCCCGTTTGGAGTTTTCCACTTATCCTCAACTGAGCAGCACACACTGCTGTTCTTTATTGCAGCTGCCACAGCCTTCGAGAACTTCAGTCACGTCCGAGCATTCCTCAGTACTTCAGTATCCCACTTCCTTCCATACTGATTGTTCCGGACCATTCTCTTAAACTTCAGTCTCCTCTCCATCATTACTAAATTGTGATCTGTGCCGCGCGGAATTAGCCGAGCGGTCTGAGGCGATGTAGTCATGGACTGTGCGGCTGATCCCGGCGGAGGTTCGAGTCCTCCCTCGGGCATGTGTGTGTGTGTGTTTGTCCTTAGGATAATTTAGGTTAAGTGGTGTGTAAGCTGAGGGACTGATGACCTTAACAGTTAAGTCCCATACGATTTCACACACATTTTTTTTTTTTTTTTGTGATCTGGGCCTATATCTTCACCTCGCTATATGCTGCAATTCAATACATGATTTCAGAGTCTCTGACTGATCATGATGTAATCCACCTAGAATCTTCCCGTGTCTCTGGGTTTTTCCAAGTATACCTCCTTCTCTTCTGACATTCGAATTTACTATTTGCTACTGCCATCTGAAACTTATTGCAGACTCCAGCTTTTCACCTCTCTTATTCCTAACACCAGATCCATATGCTCCATTAACTCCTTCTTCTATTCCTTCTCCTACAACCGTGTTCCAACCACCGATGATTATTAAATTTTCATCTCCCTATACGTACTGTATTAGCGGCTCAATTTTCTCATATACTTGCTCCGCCTCTTCATCCTCTGCTTGCGACATCGGCACGTATAACTGGGCTATTGTTGTCGGCGTTGGTTTGCTATCGAATCTGATGAGAATAACCCTGTTAGTGAGCCGTTCACAGTAACTTACACTCTGTCCTACTTTTCTATTCTTAATGAGACCTCCCCCATATATTACTTTCTGCTGTTGTTGATATTATCCTATATTCGTACTACCTGAGCATTCCATTTCTCTTTTCACATTTTCTAGATTTTCTACTACGTTCCAACTTCCAACTATATATGCTCCGACTCGTATCCCGTCTTTGGTTATTCCAACTTTTCCTCTTGGTCACCTCCCTCTTGTCAGTTTCCTCCCGGAGATTCGGTTCGGCAAAATGCGAAATCTTTTTCAGATGGAGAGAGAATCATATTTTCTGTATCCTGTGTCTTTATTGCAGTGGTTCCCATTGCCTTCTGCATCGTCTTGCCGCTGATTCTTCCACCTTTAGCGGCAGCTTCCCACTCCAAGGGCAAGAGAGTGACCTGAACCTCTATCTGCTCCTCACCCTCTTTGACTGGCCATTGGCAGAACGCCGGCCGGGGTAGCCGAGCGGTTCTAGGCGCTACAGTCTGGAACCGCGCGACCGCTACGGTCGCAGGTTCGAATCCTGCCTCGGGCAGGGGTATGTGTGATGTCCTTAGGTCTGTTAGGTTTAAGTAGTTCTAAGTTCTAGGGGACTGATGACCTCAGCAGCTAAGTCCCATAGTGTTCAGAGCCATTGGCAGAACGAGGATGACTTCTTGTGCTGTAAGTCTTCAGCCCCAGTTGCTGATGATTGTTATTCGTAATTGAAGCGCTGGTTAACATCGAACCCGGGACGGAGAACGTTTCGATTACTAATCAAAGACGCTACCCCCTTTCTTCCGGCATACATGTATTTTTATTTGATCGGGTCTCAGTATGCAATATAGACCACAGATTCCACGTCACCTGTTTGAGGTAGAGGTGAAGCCTCATTCTTCTGCTCCCAGAAGCGCTATAGTACATGGCTGGAGGTTTCTTCCTCTGCTCCCTGTGTCACTACTCGGAAACAGAGGGAGAAAACTGAAACGAATCCAGCTGCGAACTTATTTACCATTCTGTAAACACATGCCCGTCATTCACCATCGTCGTGGGATATTCTTACCCCTAGACCATGGATGATTTGGAGCAGTTATGCGGAGGCAAACGCATTTCCACAGTAAAGGATAAACTGGGAAGCTGCATTCAGCCAATCTCCTCATTGCAGATCACAACAAACCAACCATATAATGACACTAGGATTGCTCCTTTCACATGTCAAGTCTTTATTTTTCAAAATTATTGGTTCTGTTTGAACTGCTTTGGTCTTCCGGCAATACAAGTTTTCTACGAGAACGGTTTGTAGCTGTTAAAATTTATATGTTTCTCCTGCGTTTATTGCTTTAACATATCGGATAATTGAGCGCCACGTCTCACATATAAGCAAGTTTCTTTCAACTCGAACATCTGACCACAGACGGACGCACATAACCGAAAGAGTCCAGTACTTGGTCGCTATAATTAGAGGCACCATATTTTCACATAACGTACATATTCAAACGTGCATTCTGCCGTACTCCTGTTTGAGGAGTGACTGACAATCTTATCGAATCGCAGTGGATTAAATGATTGACTGATCAAACTTTATCGATAGAGACTACTGACGTAAGTTTTTTCATTATGCGCACGTGATCCCATAAAATATACGAAGTTTTTCTTAAAATTCAGCCACGTCAAATCTCTATTTCAGGGCTGGGCAGATGCAACAAAGCGGTCACAGGCGCCAAAAGGGGTGCACGATGTTTGCCGTCGTCCGACACGCACGTTCAAACCAATACGAGAGCTGCTACACAGTCTATTGAACTTGTACGTTAGCATTACCTATACGAAAGTTTCGTTTAAGATGGTAAAATAAACTAGTGAGAAGAAAATGTTGGCGAAGGAGTTAAGATCGTCATAAAAGAAGTCTAACCAACCTCACAAGTGAAAGGAAACAATTTATTACTTAAACACAAAGCAGCCCTCGTTGCTTGTTTCGTGTTATAAAACTATGAATATCGATGAAGTATAACTCAAACCAACATTTGTAACTGATTCATAAGGAACTAGAATGGATCTGAGCACTGAAAACAAAGGCAAAGCTTCTTGAGCCAGGCGAGATCAGAGAAAAAGAAGTAAGTATCGTGTAGGTAGAAATCTCATTTTTGAAACTATTCCTGTTACTGATAACGCTTTGTGTGCTTTTGCTCACGATTTTACCTCCTCCTTGTATCGTATTTACAGGAAGATAACCATTCGATGCATAATGGAGTTGAAGCGATTCTGGGATATCAAATCACTCTTTAAAAAAAAAGAAGAAAAAAGAAATTTGCGGATACTTTAAGAAAGGGAGTAATTGTGAAAAATACTTTCTTCTGTCGTTGCTTTGCTGATCAAAAAGTTCAAAGAAGTTCACTTCAAGCAAAGAAGTATGGTTCAAATGGCTCTGAGCACTACAGGACTTAACTTCTGACGTCATGTCCCCGAGAACTTAGAACTACTTAAACCTAACTAAGGACATCACACACATCCATGCCCGAGGAAGGATTCGAACCTGCGACCGTAGCGATCGCGTGGCTCCAGACTGTAGCGCCTACCACCGCTCGGCCACTTCGGCCGGCGCAAGAAGTATGTTCTACTTCGAGCTAATACGCTAGCAAAATGTTTCATATAAATGACATCGTGTACGATGTAAATCAGAAACAACATAATGTGATCCCACACTACAGGACATCGGCGGTTCACATTTTGCTGAAAAAGAAAAAAAAATCAAATGTGTGTGAGTTCCTAATGGACCAAACTGCTGAGGTTATCGGTCCCTAGACTTACACCTTACTTAAACTAACGTAAACTAACCTATACTACGAACAACACACACACCCATGCCCGAGGGAGGACTCGGACCTCCGGCGGGAGGGGCAGCGCTATCCGTGACTTGGCACCTCAAAACGCGCGGCCACTCAGCTCGGCTCACATTTTCCTGAAAGAACAGGATTGTGAATGTGGCAAAGTGCTTCGTATTTGTGAAGCCGGTTGGGTAGAGGTGTGTAAGTATGTGTGTATATTGAACCACGGATCTAGAAACGACGGAGAGGCTTCGTCCCGCCGTAGCCCTCAGTGGTTCACAACAACACAACAGGCCACAGCAGTCCACCCGCCCCACCGCCGCGCCACACTGAACCCGGGGTTATTGTGCGCTTCGGCCCCCGGTGGATCCCCCGGGAACGTCTCATACCAGACGACTGTAGCCCAAAATGTTTGCGTGGTAGAGTAATTATGGTGTACGCCTACGTGGAGACAGTGTTTGCGCAGCAATCGCTGTCATAGTGTAACTGAAGCGGAGTAAAGGGAACCAGCTCGCATTCGCCGAGGCATATGGAAAACCATCCACAGGCTGGCCAGTACACCGGACCTCGGCACTAATCCGCGGGCGGATTCGTGCCGGGGACCGGCACGCCTTCCCGCTCGGGAAGCAGCGCGTTAGACCGCGAGGCTAGCAGGGCGGGCTGAATAGAGGTACTCTTCACGAACTTGTTTTCTAATGTGTGTGACGACATAGTGCTATTCACAGATATGAAAAGAGAAGTAGTAAAATTGTTTGACTAATGATAGTGGGCACTAGATCTTGCATTTCTAACTGAACTAACCAAGCACCTGAATATCTTGAACACAAATTTGCGGGGTAGAATAAACTAATTACGTAACTATTTCAGACCGTTTTGGTTTCATCTAGATCTACGTCTACATGAACACTCTTCAGATCACACTGAAGTGCCTGGCAGAGTGTTTATCGAGTATCTTCACAATATTTCTCTACTATTTCAATCACGTACATAGCTCGGAAAATACGAACTCTTACCCCTTATTTTACCCTGGTGATCTTTTCTCCCTACGTAGGTCGGCGTCAACAAAATATTTTCGCATTAGGAAGAGAAAGTTGGTCATTCAAATTTCGTGAGAATATTCTGCCGCAACGAGAAACACTTTGTTTTAGTGATGTCCACACCGAATCCAGTATCATGTCCTTGACACTCTCTCCCCTGTACATAAGGAACAGCAGACGGCCTATAACACTATCTTGCTAAACGTCAGAAATCACTTCTGTTTCACTTCGTGACTTTCCGTCAATTACTGTGAACTGTGACCTCTTTGACACGAAATCACGAATCCAGTCACACAACCGAGACGATATTCCGTAAGCACGCAATTTGATTACAAGCCGCTTGTGAGGTGCAGTGTCAAAAGCCGTTAGTAAATCTGGAAACACGGAATCAATTGAAAATCCCTTGTTAACAGCACTCAATAATTCGTGTGAGTAAAGAGCATGTTTTGTTTCACAAGAAAGACATTTTCTATATATGTGTTTCCTGTATTAATAGACCTTTCTATCCGAGATAACTCATGATGCTCGAACATTATAAAATAAGATCCAAAATCCTGCTGCATATCGAAGTTTTTGATATGGGCCGTTAATTTAGTGGATTACCCCTATTGCCTTTCTTGAATATTGGTGTGACTTGTCTAGATTTCCAGTCTTAGGGCACGGATCTTTCGTTGAGCGAGCGGTTGTATATGACAAGTTTGGAGCGATTGCATCAACATATTCTGAAAGGAACCTAATTGGTATACAGTCTGGGCCGGAAGACTTGCTTTTATTAAGTGGTTTAAGTTGCTTCGCTACTCCGAGGATATCTACTTCCCAGTTACTCACGTTGGCAGCTTGATTTGAATTCTGGAATACTTACTCCGTCTTCTTTGGTGAAGGAATTTCGGAAGGCTGTGTTTAGTAACGCTTCTTTAGCAGCGCTGTCATCGATTGTATTTCCATTGCTATTGCAAAGAGAAGGTACTGATTATGTCTTGCCGCTAGCATACTTTCCATACAACCAGAATATCTTCGGACTCTCTGCCAAGTTTCAAGACAAAGTTTCGTTGTGGAAACTATTATAAGTGTCTTTCACGAAAGTACACGCTAAATTTCGAGCTTCTGTAAAAGATCGCCAATCTTGGGGATTTTGGCTAGTTTAAATTTGGCATTGTTTTTTCGTTGTCTCTACAACAGTGTTCTGACCCGTTTTGTATACCAAGGGGTACCAGCAACTTTGTTTGTTAATTTATTTAGTATAAATCTCTCAACTGCTTTCGATACAATTTCTTTGAATTCAAGCCACATCTGATCTACACTTAAGTGTTAATTCGGAAGGAGGGGAAATTGTCTCGCAGGAAGGCGTCAAGCGAATTTTTATCTGTTTATACAAATGGATATATTTTTCGTTTATTTTTAGAAGATTTGGATGTTGACGGTATTCAGCCTCGCTCTACAATCCTGTGTTCACTAATCCCCGTTTCCGTTTTCATGATCGTTGTTAACTAAGGATTATTTGTGGCTAAGAGACCAATTGTGTTTTCACAACCGTTTACTATTCGAATGGATGCATGAACTAACTGCTCGAAATTATTTTCAGAGTACGCGTTTAGTGCAATTTCGGATTTAAACACGTATTTTTTCTAAAATATTTAGGGCAAATTGAAGCCACCTCCAACTACAATTGTATGAGTCGAATACGTGTTTGAAATTAGACTCAAGTTTCCTTTGAAACTTTCACCAATTGTATCATCGGAGTTGGAAGTTCAGTAAAAGAACCCAGTTATTATTTTATTCCGGTTACCAAGAATTGCCTTTGCCCATAGTAACTCACAGGAACTATCTACTTCAATTCCGCTACAAGATAAACTGATTCTAAGCGCTACAAAGATGCCACTAGCAACTGTATTTAGCCTACCGTTTCTGAACAACGTTACGTCCTTCGCATAAATTTCGGCTGGACATATTTTCGGCTTTAGCCAGCTTTTAGTGCCTATACCGATTTGAAGCAACAGTGCTTTCTATTACCGCTTCGAGCTCTGGTACTTTCGCAACACAGCTCCAACAATTTACAGCTGTTATATGGCTCCTGGATCTACGTTCCTGCACCCTTTGAAACTGAAGCCCTCTCTGTGTTTCTTCAAGACTTAACCAAAAAAACCGTCAATTCCACGCCACACACCCCCTGCTACCCGTGTGGCCGCCTCCTGCGTGTAATGGACTCCTGACCTATTTAGCAGAAACCGAAAACCCAGCATCCTAGGCGCAAGTCGAGGAACCTGCAGCCTACGCCGTCGCAGAACCATCTGAGCCTCTGATTCAGACCCTCCACTCGGCTCTGTACCAGAGGCCGCAATCAGTCGGCTGAGATTCGTTTAAACAACAACACTTGAAACAGAGACCATGGGTACACACTCAGCAGCACATGGGGGAGGGCGTTGGACATCGAAAGAAAGCAGAGACAGATGAGCGGCAGTTTCAAACGTGGCGCCTGCCCCCGGCGCCACCTGACGTCACTGGTGCTACCACGTGCAGTAGCTCGCTAGCTGCTCGGGTCGACTTGTACACACGTGCCACATTGGGTCCATCTGATTGGCTGCTGATGATGTCATCATGCCTATATAGGAGGAAACCGTAGCAGCCCCGGCAGTCAGTGAACTACTGACGACGATGGCGGAGGTGGCCAACGGAAGCTGTAGGATTTTATTTGAATAGACGCGGCCTGAGAACCGAGAACGTTTTATTCATGTATGCCGTCGCGAAAGACTCCGACGACACGAGGATATTCTTAATGAGCCGGCGATATAAGAGTGACAGTTAACTTTTTCACCCAAAACTACTTTCGACCCGCTGTAATTTGTTTCCACATGGATTAACAGTGACCAGGGATTCGTGAAATAAACGGCAATGCCCTCTCTCTTTCCCCAAGAAAACGAATACGAAGTAAGACTGCTGCTAACGAAGCTCCAGAAGTAGCGGTTATTGCAGCTGTTGTAATAAGTCTGTATGCCATCTCTCGTCAAATACGACGAGAGCCTGGTATCAACCAAATAAGCGTTCCAAGTATTCTTTATACATATAAATATCATGTATTTCATTTTGAACAACAACATCAGGAGCTACATGGTAGCGATTTTCAATATCGTTTTGAATACTGGCAGTGCTTTCTACAACTAGACGGTATTATTGGGAAAATATTGTTGACATAGCCATATTCATAAGTCACAGGAATGTAAATCTGAGAAACACACACACACACACACAGATTGGCTTCGTAAGGTTGTAACGATTCTATAATATTGTGACACAAGCTCAAAAATATGGCGCAATACTGTTGAAAACAAAATTATGTATTCCTAGGAATCTTTCAGGCAGCAAACAAAGAAATATTGTCTGACCCGCCGCAATACCCGTTGCTCCCAAGATTTTCTGCTGGTAGGAAGCACCCGTGGTCTAGAGGCGCAGTCGGCTTTCAGCCGTGATACCGTGCGGACGGGCTCGGCGTTCCGAGCAGCGCACCCCAGGTGTTGTTGTTTACTCGTTAGCGCGTGGTCGTGCGTCGTTGTATTGACTTACAGTGCCGGTACCGAACCAGCATGGCGTTATCATATCGACAAACCACAATCAAACTAACGCTCAACGCATCGTACACGAGACCGAAGGCCCGTGAAATAGAACGCTTCCTTCGAGGCGTCATTCATATAGAACCGCAATAACTGATGGGCATCCATTTGTCTGTTGTATCCAGCACAGTGTACTTCGAGCTGACTGACGAAGCGGCCTGCGACAGACTCCTCCGACCATCTAAAAACGGCATCCGCTTCTGCCACGCTGATGGTAATGTGAGCGTGGTAGCAGTTGACCATGCTGGTTTAGGGATGCGTACTGTGAGCACCATTGAACGACCGTTCGAAGTTCCCGTCAGCCTTGTCGTTGACGCGCTGCGGCCATATGTCACAGGTTTGAGTCACACGGAGGGGAAATGGAGTTCATTCGAAACGTACCCAGTCCTTAACGTGGCACGCCAAGTGCGTATTGAAGTTAAAAAGTAGGTTCCATCATATGTTTTCGTTGGCGGCTGCCACGCAATTGTTATATATGATGGCCAACCGAGGACCTGTTCGGGCTGCGGCCGTATTAGAACGGTGTGTCTGCAGCCCGCCTCGTTCAGGTGCCCCGCAATGAAGTTCCCCAAAGATCCACGATGACCTCTCTCCCACTAACATATGTGGAGGCGGCACGATATGATGTGACGTATGATCAAAACTTGATACCACCTCAAGTTGCTGCAACCTCCGTCGGAGAGTCGGTAACGAAGACGACGACGACGTCACCGCAGCCAAACAGTGCAGATATTCCTGCAGCCTCTGCCCACCACGGCGTCGAAGGCGACCAGCCGCCGTCACTTTCGGGATCGGACACAGAGATTTCCGATGACCAAGACCGTGTCGAGCCCCGCCCTCTAGTGGATGTTGAGTCTCTAACCAACAAGCAAAAATCACCCAAGCGACACAAGAAGAGGCAACTGTCAGCTGAAGAACGGGACAGGGATGTGAGACTGGCGGAAGACATCGACTCCGTTGCCGCATCTGCAGTTGCAACGGATTCCAGCGGCCTCATTCACCAGAACGTGCCTGTCGATACAGAACACTCTACTACACCTGGTGGCCCTGAAAACGAGTCGTTTCTCAAACTGGGGCTCCTGTGAAAGTGGCCAATCACCACTGACCTTCCAATCCTCTCTTCATCTACATCTACATCTACATTGATACTCCGCAAGCCACTCAACGGTGTGTGGCGGAGGGCACTTTACGTGCAACTGTCATTACCTCCCTTTCCAGTCGCGTATGGTTCGCGGGAAGAACGACTGTCTGAAAGCCTCCGTGCGCGCTCTAGTCTCTCTAATTTTACATTCGTGATCTCCTCGGGAGGTATAAGTAGGAGGAAGCAATATATTCGATACCTCATCAAGAAACGCACCCTCTCGAAACCTGGCGAGCAAGCTACACCGCGATGCAGAGCGCCTCTCTTGCAGAGTCTGCCACTTGAGTTTATTAAACATCTCCGTAACGCTATCACGGTTACCAAATAACCCTGTGACGAAACGCGCCGCTCTTCTTTGGATCTTCTCTATCTCCTCCGTCAGACCGATCTGGTACGGATCCCACACTGAAGAGCAATACTCAAGTATAGGTCGAACGAGTGTTTTGTAAGCCACCTCCTTTGTTGATGGACTGCATTTTCTAAGCACTCTCCCAATGAATCTCAACCTGGTACCCGCCTTACCAACAATTAATTTTATATGATCATTCCACTTCAAATCGTTCCGCACGCATACTCCCAGATATTTTACAGAAGTAACTGCTACCAGTGTTTGTTCCGCTATCATATAATCATACAATAAAGGATCCTTCTTTCTATGTATTCGCAATACATTACATTTGTCTATGTTAAGGGTCAGTTGCCACTCCCTGCACCAAGTGCCTATCCGCTGCAGATCTTCCTGCATTTCGCTACAATTTTCTAATGCTGCAACTTCTCTGTATACTACAGCATCATCCGCGAAAAGCCGCATGGAACTTCCGACACTATCTGCTAGGTCACTTATATATATTGTCAAAAGCAATGGTCCCATAACACTACCCTGTGGCACGCCAGAGGTTACTTTAACGTCTGTAGACGTCTCTCCATTGATAACAACATGCTGTGTTCTGTTTGCTAAAAACTCTTCAATCCAGCCACACAGCTGGTCTGATATTCCGTAGGCTCTTACTTTGTTTATCAGGCGACAGTGCGGAACTGTATCGAACGCCTTCCGGAAGTCAAGAAAAATAGCATCTACCTGGGAGCCTGTATCTAATATTTTCTGGGTCTCATGAACAAATAAAGCGAGTTGGGTCTCACACGATCGCTGTTTCCGGAATCCATGTTGATTCCTACATAGTAGATTCTGGGTTTCCAGAAATGACATGATACGCGAGCAAAAAACATGTTCTAAAATTCTACAAGAGATCGACGTCAGAGATATAGGTCTATAGTTTTGCGCATCTGCTCGACGACCCTTCTTGAAAACTGGGACTACCTGTGCTCTTTTCCAATCATTTGGAACCCTCCGTTCCTCTAGAGACTTGCGGTACACGGCTGTTAGAAGGGAGGCAAGTTCTTTCGCGTACTCTGTGTAGAATCGAATTGGTATCCCATCAGGTCCAGTGGACTTTCCTCTATTGAGTGATTCCAGTTGCTTTTCTATTCCTTGGACACTTATTTCGATGTCAGCCATTTTTTCGTTTGTGCGAGGATTTAGAGAAGGAACTGCAGTGCGGTCTTCCTCTGTGAAACAGCTTTGGAAAAAGGTGTTTGGTATTTCAGCTTTACGCGTGTCATCCTCTGTTTCAATGCCATCATCATCCCGTAGTGTCTGGATATGCTGTTTCGAGCCACTTACTGATTTAACGTAAGACCAGAACTTCCTAGGATTTTCTGTCAAGTCGGTACATAGAATTTTACTTTCGAATTCAATGCACGCTTCACGCATAGCCCTCCTTACGCTAACTTTGACATCGTTCAGCTTCTGTTTGCCTGAGAGGTTTTGGCTGCGTTTAAACGTGGAGTGGAGCTCTCTTTGCTTTTGCAGTAGTTTCCTAACTTTGTTGTTGTACCACGGTGGGTTTTTCCCGTCCCTCACAGTTTTACTCGGCACGTACCTGTCTAAAACGCATTTTACGATTGCCTTGAACTTTTTCCATAAACACTCAACATTGTCAGTGTCGGAACAGAAATTTTCGTTTTGATCTGTTAGGTAGTCTGAAATCTGCCTTCTATTACTCTTGCTAAACAGATAAACCTTCCTCCCTTTTTTATATTCCTATTAACTTCCATATTCAGGGATGCTGCAACGGCCTTATGATCACTGATTCCCTGTTCTGTACATACAGAGTCGAAAAGTTCGGGTCTGTTTGTTATCAGTAGGTCCAAGATGTTATCTCCACGAGTCGGTTCTCTGTTTAATTGCTCGAGGTAATTTTCGGATAGTGCACTCAGTATAATGTCACTCGATGCTCTGTCCCTACTACCCGTCCTAAACATCTGAGTGTCCCAGTCTATATCTGGTAAATTGAAATCTCCACCTAAGACTATAACATGCTGAGAAAATTTATGTGAAATGCATTCCAAATTTTCTCTCAGTTGTTCTGCCACTAATGCTGCTGAGTCGGGAGGTCGGTGATTGAGCGGACGGGGCAGATGATGCTCAGCACACATTGATAATTCCTCCGGAGCCCATGGCTCACATTGAGCCCGGTGGGCCCTGCCAGTCAGAGGATTATACAGCACAGTAAGGCATGTCATGTGGCCAGATGTCTGTGTGGTGTACGAGCTCACTGTGGGCTTCCACCCGTACATTGCCTCCACCACTTGATATGTCTCAGTCATACGGTGAGGGAATAGCCAATGTCAATGGCGTCCACTCCACTGTCGAGACCCGCATGTAACACGACATGATCAGAACGGGAGACTTGAACATTTCCCTTCTCCGGGAGATCCGTCCGGAGCAGCGTTTTAGATCTGTATGGCTACACCACCTACAGCCTACCATCTGGTGACGGTGCAGGAGGAATGGCCAGCCTTCTCGGAGATGTCATAGAAGTGACGGACGTGACATACTTGCATCGCTCTTACACTTGGCGCAGTCTGCCTCGTTAACGTCTACGCGCCCTCCGGTACTTCACACCACAGTGACAGGCACGTCTATTCGGAGGAGGTAGCCCCACTTTTGCAAGGGAATATAGACCATTACATAGTGGGCGGCGATTTTAACAGTATTTTGGGCCCGAGATCCAGATATCGCATTACGTACCGTGCACAGCTCTACAAGCACTGATGCACGTCCTCACGTTCCACGATACATTGCTCGTAAATCATTGGAACCAGCGTGAATGTACGTGTTTTACCGGTCACTCTGCCAGTCGTCTGGACCGGATATACGTCTCGCATGGCTTCCGGACAGTGACCCGTGATTCAGAACTCTGGTCGACAGCCTCCACGGATCATCTCACGTATATCTACACTTTCACCTTGACATGACGACTCACCAGGCGCAGCAGAGGCCCATGGACGCTAAACGTCAACCTCTTTCGCGAGAAAGCGTGTCGGCAAGCAGTTACTGAGACGTGGTGTCGTTGTTTCAGGCCCCTGCCCACGTACGCTTATAAGTTGCTGTGGTGACTGGGATGCCAAATCTGCACTCCGAAAGACCCTATCGGCCTACGGGCGGGACAGATCGAACTGGCAAAGGACGACATCGGAATTTTACTATACAGCGTTACGTGAGCTGGTGATGCAACCGCCGTCTCTCGAACTTCAGATGTCCGTACAACGCATCAAAACTCGTCTACTTCTCAGCAGGGCAGAGCAGCTAGAAGATGTCCGCATCCGTGCTCGTGTACAAAACTGTATCCCCAACGAAACGGTATCAGTCTATCACAATGTGCGCGAGAGGTGCCAACGCATACGTCAGCTCATTACGGCGATAAACACGGAGGCGGGTTTCCGTGCAGTGACACAAACGGACATAGCGCACATGTTCGCCCGACACTGTGGGACCTTGCACATGGAAGATCAGCGGAGCATATGACGAGCTGCTGCACGATTTTCCTGCTCCTAGGGAAGTGGCACCCGATGATACTCTGATGTTGCACATCACATCCGACATGCTAACATCGGGCATGGCACGTGGAGCACCGAACAAGTCTCCAGGCCCGGACGATTTACCTCTGGAATTTTAATGCACTTTTTATGACCTTATGGGTGACAAGTGGCTCCAAATGTTTCAAGAACTGGTCCGCCCTGATTTCACTGACTCAACGGAATTCAGATATGGCATCTTGATCCCAGTACCGAAACCGAATTGTGGTTGTAGGTGGTAGGACATTCCCCACTCACACTTCTCAACAAGATCTTCGCCAGCATCCTCCACGTGCGTCTCCACACCGCTATCGGGAAAGCCATCCACACCGATCAGACACGTTTAAGTGGTATCAGCAACATTCATACAGCGTTAGGAGTACACCGCGACTTCATTTCTTTGACGACGGCCTGCAAAATACGGGGCACCCTTGTCGCCGACGATTTCGACCACGCATTCGACCGCGTCGACCACGGCTTCCTATGCGCATTTATGGAATGCATGGGCTTTCCTCCAGAGTTTGCACAGGAGGTCCTTCGACTGATCCACGGAGTGTGTTCCCGCATGATGGTGAACGGTTACCAGTCTGCTGACATTGTTGTTGGACGGTCAGTGCGACCAGTGCGACATGGATACCCCTTGTTTGGTACATTATTTGCGGCAGCGCTTGAACCAGCTTTACATGGTCTACGGAGGCACTTAGCAAGCATTCGCATACGGGACGTTAACCTCTCGTTGTGGTGCGTTCGCCGATGATGTGGTGTTCCTGGCCAGATCAGAGGATGAAATGCACGTGGAGCTTCAGTGCCTACGTTAGTACGGAGCGGTAGCTGGGAGCGTCATCAACGTGAAGAAGACAAAACACATGAATGTCGTGAGGCGGGGGGGTTCCCACGCAACGGTAGTGCCCTTTGACAAGGTGTCGGTACTCAAATGTTTAGGAGTGCAGTTCTACGTACCACCGGCTATTACATCAGACAGGGCAACAAATTGCGTCGAATGAACATGCTGCTACGAACACATTATTTCAACACCTTTCTTGTCTCCAAACAGAACTATTTTGCCCACATGCTTCACTTGAAGGTTACGGTGGCCGACAGATTTCAAGCAGCAAATGGACATTTCGTGGATGCCAGTCTTGCTTTTAAAGTCCGATACGCCATCCTGACACTGCCGTAGGGGGCGGGCGGTATCGGTTTAATTCATGTCCATAACCGTGCACGATCGGGTTATCTCAACACTATGCGTCTCTCGTGGACGTCTGCCCACGCCATCTGACGGGTACCCTGACAGATGAAGTGGCACCACACTCTCTGCATCCCCCGGTTTCTGTAGGAACATTTCACCGGCACTCGCCCACATCGGAGAATTCTTGATTGACCTCAGCTACTTAAGATCAGAGGTTCCGACGACAAAGATGCCCAGCACGAAAAACTATTATCGCCTTTATCAACAGCAGCAGCCTGTGAATACGGTCGCACACAGACATCCCGAAGTTGGCTGGAACGCGCCGTGGCGAGCAGTACACACACTTTTTCACCTACGACGGTGTGTTCATTGTGGTAAGTGGTTGTGAACAGAAAGTTCGCTACTCGTCAGACGCTACATTCCATTCAACTGACGGACGATCCCCTGTGTCCGACATGCTCAGTCGTTAATTCGGATGCACACTGACTTGGGCCGCGACCAGCGAGTGCTGGCTACTCACGCAGCGAATGCTGGCGTTACTCTTGCAGCGATTGCCGGATTCTATCTCCCCTGATGATATATTGCGTATTCTTTCCACCGACCGGGACGAACTCTGTTAATTAGCTAAAGGGCATTGGCCCTTTACTACATATTTCGTGATGCTCACAAAGACTCACTCGACATTTAGTCCCTACTGATGTCGACACATGCAGGCTTCAGCCGCCACCCGAAATACAGGACCACTTAGCTAATTATTTAGGTTAATTATTTGCGGATCCTCCTGCTCATTGGGGCGTTCGTGGTATGAGAGGCTGAAACTGACGAAGAATCCTAGAGCATACCAACAGACTAGAAGACAAATCGGACGCTCGGCTACGGGAGTTGTAGGAACTTTTTTTAATAAATCAATTAATTCGATAAACACAGTAAAAGAATTAAAAAATGAAATAAAATAAAAATAAAAATTCAATAAATAAATAAAATAACATAGAAAAATCCGTTAAATCCTCTATCTAATCCTTCGATACTTGAACACGTTACGCGGGTATGGCTACAGGTAGACCAGGCCTCGGGTGTCGAACCCTGCCCTACCCGTCGTGCTGCTGCTGCAGTGGTTCCGCACAAAGAAAGAGTAGCGTCTTTGATTAGTAATCGAAACGTCCTCAGTCCCGGGTTTGAATTCCGGCACTGCTTAATTTTTGACCAAAAATCAACACTGGTGACCGAAGACATCCGGCATAAGAAGTCACCCTCGTCCTGCCAACGGCCTTGTCAAAGAGAGCGGAGGAGCGGACAAAGGTTCAGGGCACTCTCTTGTCCTAGGGGTGGGAGAATGCCTCTAAAGGCGGAAAGAATCAGCAGTGATCAATGGCATGAGGATGCAGAAGGCAATGGAAACCACTGCATTAAAGACACGTAACGTGTATCCACAGTACTTGTGTCCTGTAATTGAAAAGTGTCATGATGATGTCTCCATTGGCAAAAGATTCCGGAATAGTCCCCCATTCGGATCTCCGGGAGGGGCTGCCAAGGGGGAGGTGACCATGAGAAGAAGATTGAATAATCACCCAAAGGATAAGGTTCTACGAATCGAGGCGCGGAATGTCAGAAGCTTGAACGTGGTAGGGAAAATAGAAAATCTGAAAAGGGAATGCTAAGGCTCAGTCTAGATCTAGTAGGGGTCAGTGAACTGAGATGGAAAGAAGACAAGGACTTCAGGTCAGATGAGTATAGGGTAATACCAACAGCAGCAGAAAATGGTATAACGGGAGCAGGATTCGTTTTGAATAGGAGGGTAGGGCAGAGAGTGTGTTACTGTGAACAGTTCAGTGATAGGATTGCTCTTATCCGGATCGACAGCAAACCAACACCGACAACGATAATTTAGGTAGGGGAAGGCGGGGCAAGATGGAGAAGCTAATTTTAAACCCTTACAAAAGGGACAAAAATAAACAAATTCAAGTAGGTTTGATTATCATTTGTTTACTTAACCATTGAATTACAATAGCATGCAAAGAAACCTGCAAACTTGTTACATGTAATTAGAAATATCACTATTTGAAACATAAACTACCGATTCCCCGTCTTGCCCCATATGCGGTGTAAGATGGGAAACTGGCATGAATTCATCCCTAAAGCTTAAATAAGGACTGGAATAACGAAATCATGTGACGATAAGGTTTCGAAACATGGTTCTGCGAATTGTAGAATCAGGTATTACATTTTATTTAGCCCTCTTACTTTCACATAGTACATAACTGTGGACATCCTCGCCATCATCACTTTCTATCCCCGCACAAGTATCGTGGGCCCAGCGTCCGCAGCTAATACACCGTATCCAGCCTCCTTCAGAGAAGTCATAGCAGTATAAACATTTTTCACTCTCTTCCTCGTTGTCTTTCGACCTCAGTTTATTATCTCTTGAGCATGAAGGGGTGGTTAAGACGTCAGTAACGTTCGTCACTTTTTCGTTGTCATTATGTCCTTTTGGTGGTATCCCACGTTTATTAAACGTCTTTGAGAAGAGTTTTCGTTTACATGCAGCACGTTTGGGGACTATTTTCGTTTAATTTCTTCAGATAGTTCACTCCTATAAGGAGATTCGGTTAAAACAACGGGTTTTCCACACCTGTTAGACGGTTTCCTTTTCGTTTTTTTATGCGCCTTTGGAATAGCTAACACCATTTCAGGGCTGGTAACCTGAAAGTTAGAAGAAACAGAGGCTTGATCGTCAGTTGTTAATTGTTCAGGTGTTTTACGTCTTGACAACATCTATAGTATTTGCTCTTCCGTTTCTGTAACTTCAGATGTGTGAGCTTGATGAATGTTTATAGTTGAACAGGGAAGTTAATCACTTTCTTGAAACACATTTCTGTTTACAAGTCAAATGCCTGTTTTCCAAAACCCGTTCACTGCTGTGGACATTGTTGCTGAATGAATGAAGGCCTTGCCGAGGAAACTTGCGATCTGATGCAGCGTAACAACTTTTCCAAGATGGGTGCGAAGCCACGATCTTACTTCATCTTCGTAAAATTTACTGAGAGGTTTCATAAATGCCATGTCCAATGGTTGAAGACGGTGTGAGCAGTGTGGTGGCAAACACAGCAAGACAATCCAATTTTCGCGGGCCACATCCGTCAGTTCTAAATTCTTGGTGTGCGTTTTGTGCCCGTCCAATATGAGATGTATAGGTGTTTCCTTCGACGCTCCAGTAAATGCAATAAACTTCTTAAACCAAGTCAAAAATAGTTCTTTCGTCATCCAACCAGTTTCTTGGACGTCTGCCCAGGCATCAGGAGGCAGGCCAGTCTCAAACGCTTGTTGCATTCCTTTTCGAGGATAAATTAACATAGGTGGTACGTAGCACCCCGACGCTGAAACACAGATTTCTGCAGTCACAGTGTGGCCTCTTTCTGCTGAAGTAACTGCTCCCACCTGTCTGCGCCCTTTCAAAGCAACCACCTTTGTATGACCTTTTGGAATGACTGTTAAACCAGTCTCATCGCAATTGAAAATTCTGTCTCCCGTAAACCTGAATGTGTCTAACTGACTTTCTAACAGATCGAAAAACCGATCTACAGCAACTCTATTAAACCACATTGCTCGTGCGACTGATTTGGCCTCTGGTTTGCGTATTGTTAAGGTAGGACTTCGTTCAAGAAACCCATTTAACCAATCTCTTCCAGCAGATTTGGCTGCAGTATTAAATGGATGTTTGATGTTGTTCCGTTCAGCTAGCTCAAAAACAAGTACACAAAGTTCTTTAAGTGTTAGGCCAAAATACTGTCCTTCCGTAAGTAGTCTTTAAGTTCTGCCTCTTGTTCTGGGGTAAACACACTAGTGATTGGTCCTAAGCTTTTCACAACTGTATAGCCAGGAACAGCACGTTTCTTTGCCACATGTCGTTCAATCGTTGTCTGTGGCACGTTGAACTGTCGAGCAGCCCTGAAGGAACCCATATGACCTTCTATAAAAGCATTTACAGCGCCTTCCATTGACTCCAATGACCAATCTTGCCTAGACGTTTGCCGCCGATACTTGCAAACCATCTGAAATAAAACACGTGGAACGTACTATTGAGTCAGATCATTCCTGGTAATCTGTATTATATACTAAATACCAAATTTCCAATAGTCAGTCGTTGAAGCATAGCAAGAATACTGACTTTGCAAGTTTTGTGTATTTTTATTCACCATATGGCCTAAGGCATATTTTGTAATTAATCAGGAAACGTTGGAATAACGAATACCATTCTATTCACAATTGTATTCAACGTATACTGTAAGTGTTTAGAACCCGCAGAGGGGTAAACACATGAGACGATAAGAACGTAATGGTTGGACAAATAGTACATCTACATCTACATCTACATATATAATCCGCAATCCACCATACGGTGCGTGGCGGAGGGTACCTCGTACCACAACTAGCATCTTCTCTCCCTGTTCCACGAGGGAAAAATGACTGCCTATATGCCTCTGTTGTTGTTGTTGTTGTGGTCTTCAGTCCTGAGACTGGTTTGATGCAGCTCTCCATGCTACTCTATCCTGTGCAAGCTTTTTCATCTCCCAGTACCTACTGCAACCTACATCCTTCTGAATCTGCTTAGTGTATTCATCTCTTGGTCTCCCTCTACGATTTTTACCCTCCACGCTGCCCTCCAATACTAAATTGGTGTTCCCTTGATGCCTCAGAACATGTCCTACCAACCGATCCCTTCTTCTGGTCAAGTTGCGCCACAAACTTCTCTTCTCCCCAATCCTATTCAATACTTCCTCATTAGTTATGTGATCTACCCATCTAATCTTCAGCATTCTTCTGTAGCACCACATTTCGAAAGCTTCTATTCTCTTCTTGTCCAAACTATTTATCGTCCATGTTTCACTTCCATACATGGCTACACTCCATACGAATACTTTCAGAAATGACTTCCTGACACTTAAATCAATACTGGATGTTAACAAATTTCTCTTCTTCAGAAACGCTTTCCTTGCCATTGCCAGTCTAAATTTTATATCCTCTCTACTTCGACCATCATCAGTTATTTTGCTCCCCAAATAGCAAAACTCCTTTACTACTTTAAGTGCCTCATTTCCTAATCTAATTCCCTCAGCATCACCCGACTTAATTAGACTACATTCCATTATCCTTGTTTTGCTTTTGTTGATGTTCATCTTATATCCTCCTTTCAAGACACTGTCCATTCCATTCAACTGCTCTTCCAAGTCCTTTGCTGTCTCTGACAGAATTACAATGTCATCGGCGAACCTCAAAGTTTTTATTTCTTCTCCATGAATTTTAATACCTACTCCGAATTTTTCTTTTGTTTCCTTTACTGCTTGCTCAATATACAGATTGAACAACATCGGGGAGAGGCTACAACCCTGTCTTACTCCCTTCCCAATCACTGCTTCCCTTTCATGTCCCTCGACTCTTATAACTGCCATCTGGTTTCTGTACAAATTGTAAATAGCCTTTCGCTCCCTGTATTTTACCCCTGCCACCTTTAGAATTTGAAAGAGAGTATTCCAGTCAACATTGTCAAACGCTTTCTCTAAGTCTACAAATGCTAGAAACGTAGGTTTGCCTTTCCTTAATCTTTCTTCTAAGATAAGTCGTAAGGTCAGTATTGCCTCACGTGTTCCAGTGTTTCTACGGAATCCAAACTGATCTTCCCCGAGGTTGGCTTCTACTAGTTTTTCCATTCGTCTGTAAAGAATTCGTGTTAGTATTTTGCAGCTGTGACTTATTAAGCTGATAGTTCGGTAATTTTCACATCTGTCAACACCTGCTTTCTTTGGGATTGGAATTATTATATTCTTCTTGAAGTCTGAGGGTATTTCGCCTGTCTCATACATCTTGCTCACCAGATGGTAGAGTTTTGTCAGGACTGGCTCTCCCACGGCCGTCAGTAGTTCCAATGGAATATTGTCTACTCCGGGGGCTTTGTTTCGACTCAGGTCTTTCAGTGCTCTGTCAAACTCTTCACGCAATATCATATCTCCCATTTCATCTTCATCTACATCCTCTTCCATTTCCATAATATTGTCCTCAAGTACATCGCCCTTGTATAGACCCTCTATATACTCCTTCCACCTTTCTGCTTTCCCTTCTTTGCTTAGAACTGGGTTTCCATCTGAGCTCTTGATATTCATACAAGTCGTTCTCTTATCTCCAAAGGTCTCTTTAATTTTCCTGTAGGCGGTATCTATCTTACCCCTAGTGAGATAGGCCTCCACATCCTTACATTTGTCCTCTAGCCATCCCTGCTTAGCCATTTTGCACTTCCTGTCGATCTCATTTTTGAGACGTTTGTATTCCTTTTTGCCTGTTTCACTTACTGCATTTTTATATTTTCTCCTTTCATCAATTAAATTCAATATTTCTTCTGTTACCCAAGGATTTCTACTAGCCCTCGTCTTTTTACCTACTTGATCCTCTGCTGCCTTCACTACTTCATCCCTCAGAGCTACCCATTCTTCTTCTACTGTATTTATTTTCCCCATTCCTGTCAATTGCTCCCTTATGCTCTCCCTGAATCTCTGTACAACCTCTGGTTCTTTTAGTTTATCCAGGTCCCATCTCCTTAAATTCCCACCTTTTTGCAGTTTCTTCAGTTTTAATCTACAGGTCATAACCAATAGATTGTGGTCAGAGTCCACATCTGCCCCTGGAAATGTCTTACAATTTAAAACCTGGTTCCTAAATCTCTGTCTTACCATTATATAATCTATCTGATACCTTTTAGTATCTCCAGGGTTCTTCCATGTATACAACCTTCTTTCATGATTCTTAAACCAAGTGTTAGTTATGATTATGTTGTGCTCTGTGCAAAATTCTACCAAGCGGCTTCCTCTTTCATTTCTGTCCCCCAATCCATATTCACCTACTATGTTTCCTTCTCTCCCTTTTCCTACACTCGAATTCCAGTCACCCATGACTATTAAATTTTCGTCTCCCTTCACAATCTGAATAATTTCTCTTATTTCATCATACATTTCTTCAATTTCTTCGTCATCTGCAGAGCTAGTTGGCATATAAACTTGTACTACTGTAGTAGGTGTGGGCTTCGTATCTATCTTGGCCACAATAATACGTTCACTATGCTGTTTGTAGTAGCTTACCCGCATTCCTATTTTCCTATTCATTATTAAACCTACTCCTGCATTACCCCTATTTGATTTTGTGTTTATAACCCTGTAGTCACCTGACCACTCTGTACGAGCCCTAATCTCTCTTATCTTATCTTTATGGTGTTTGCTCAAATGACTCTGAGCACTATGCGACTCAACTTCTGAGGTCATCAGTCGCCTAGAACTTAGAACTAATTAAACCTAACTAACCTAAGGACATCACACACATCCATGCCCGAGGCAGGATTCGAACCTGCGACCGTAGCGGTCACGCGGTTCCAGACTGAAGCGCCTTTAACCGCACGGCCACATCGGCCGGCTTATGGTATTTGCGCGAAATGTAAGTTGTCGGTAGTAAATTGTACTGCAGTCAGCCTCAAATGCTAGTTCTCTAAATTTCCTCGGTAGCGACTCACGAAAAGAACGCCTCCTTTCCTCTAGAGACTCTCACCCGAGTTCCTGAAGCATTTCCGTAACACTCGCGTGATGATCTAATCTACCGTAACAAATCTAGCAGCCCGCCTCTGAATTGCTTCTATGTCCTCCCTCAATCCGACCTGATAGGGATCCCAAACGCTCGAGCAGTACTCAAGAATAGGTCGTATTAGTGTTTAATAAACGGTCTCCTTTACAGATGAACCATATCTTCCCAAAATTTTACCAATGAACCGGACTATCAGCCTTCCTCACAATTGCCATTACATGCTTGTCCCACCTCATATCGCTCTGCAATGTTACGCCCAAATATTTAATCGACGTGACTGTGTCAAGCGCTACACTACTAATGGAGTATTCAAACATTACGAGATTCTTTTTCCTATTCATCTGCATTAATTTACATTTATCTACACTCCTGGAAATTGAAATAAGAACACCGTGAATTCATTGTCCCAGGAAGGGGAAACTTTATTGACACATTCCTGGGGTCAGATACATCACATGATCACACTGACAGAATCACAGGCACATAGACACAGGCAACAGAGCATGCACAATGTCGGCACTAGTACAGTGTATATCCACCTTTCGCAGCAATGCAGGCTGCTATTCTCCCATGGAGACGATCGTAGAGATGCTGGATGTAGTCCTGTGGAACGGCTTGCCATGCCATTTCCACCTGGCGCCTCAGTTGGACCAGCGTTCGTCCTGGACGTGCAGACCGCGTGAGACGACGCTTCATCCAGTCCCAAATATGCTCAATGGGGGACAGGTCCGGAGATCTTGCTGGCCAGGGTAGTTGACTTACACCTTCTAGAGCACGTTGGGTGGTACGGGATACATGCGGACGTGCATTGCCCTGTTGGAACAGCAAGTTCCCTTGCCGGTCTAGAAATGGTAGAACGATGGGTTCGATGACGGTTTGGATGTACCGTGCACTATTCAGTGTCCCCTCGACGATCACCAGTGGTGTACGGCCAGTGTAGGAGATCGCTCCCCACACCATGATGCCGGGTGTTGGCCCTGTGTGCCTCGGTCGTATGCAGTCCTGATTGTGGCGTTCACCTGCACGGCGCCAAACACGCATACGACCATCATTGGCACCAAGGCAGAAGCGACTCTCATCGCTGAAGACGACACGTCTCCATTCGTCCCTCCATTCACGCCTGTCGCGACACCACTGGAGGCGGGCTGCACGATGTTGGGGCGTGAGCGGAAGACGGCCTAACGGTGTGCGGGACCGTAGCCCAGCTTCATGGAGACGGTTGCGAATGGTCCTCGCCGATACCCCAGGAGCAACAGTGTCCCTAATTTGCTGGGAAGTGGCGGTGCGGTCCCCTACGGCACTGCGTAGGATCCTACGGTCTTGGCGTGCATCCGTGCGTCGCTGCGGTCCGGTCCCAGGTCGACGGGCACGTGCACCTTCTGCCGACCACTGGCGACAACATCGATGTACTGTGGAGACCTCACGCCCCACGTGTTGAACAATTCGGCGGTACGTCCAGCCGGCCTCCCGCATGCCCACTATACGCCCTCGCTCAAAGTCCGTCAAGTGCACATACGGTTCACGTCCACGCTGTCGCGGCATGCTACCAGTGTTAAAGACTGCGATGGAGCTCCGTATGCCACGGCAAACTGGCTGACACTGACGGCGGCGGTGCACAAATGCTGCGCAGCTAGCGCCATTCGACGGCCAACACCGCGGTTCCTGGTGTGTCCGCTGTGCCGTGCGTGTGATCATTGCTTGTGCAGCCCTCTCGCAGTGTCCGGAGCAAGTATGGTGGGTCTGACACACCGGTGTCAATGTGTTCTTTTTTCCATTTCCAGGAGTGTATATTTAGAGTTAGCTGCCATTCTTTACACCGATCACAAATCCTGTCCAAGTGATCTTGTATCCTCCTACAGTCACTCAATGACGACACCTTCCCGTACATCACAGCATCATCAGCAAACAGCCGCACATTGCTATCCACCCTATCCAAAAGATCATTTATGTAGATAGAAAACAAAAGCGGACCTACCACACTTCCCTGGGGCACTCCAGATGACACCCTCACCTCCGAATAACACTCACCATCGAGGACAACGTACTGGGGTCAATTACTTAAGAAGTCTTCGAGCCACTCACATACTTGGAAACCAATCCCATATGCTCGTACCTTAGTTAGGAGTCTGCAGTGGGGCACCGAGTCAAACACTTTCCGGAAGTCAAGGAATATGGCATCCGTCTGATACCCTTCATCCATAGTTCGCAAGATATCATGTGAAAAAAAGGCGAGTTGTGTTTCGCAGGAGCGATGCTTTCCAAAGCGTTGCTGATGCATGGACAGCAACTTCTCTGTCTCAAGGAAATTCATTATATTCGAACTGAGAATATGTTCGAGAATCCTGCAACAAACCGATATTAAGGATATTGGTCTGTAATTTTGAGGAGCCATCCTTCTAACCTTCTTATATACAGGCGTCACCTGCGCTTTTTTCCAGTCGCTCGGGACTTTACATTGGGCAAGAGATTCGCGATAAATGCAAGCTAAGTAAGGAGCTAATGCAGTAGAGTACTCTCTGTAAAACCAAATTGGAATTCCATCAGGACCTGCCGATTTATTTACTTTCCACCCATTCAGCTACATCACAACCCCAGGGAATCTGTACGAGACTCAAACGGCGGTATGTTTGTACGATCCTCCTGCGTGAAAGATTTCTCAAATGCTAAATTTAAAATATCTGCTTTCGTTTTGCTGTCTTCCGTTGCCAGGCCAGACTGATCAGTGAGTGACTGGATGGAAGCCTTCGACCCGCTTACCGATTTTACGTAAGACCAGAAATTCCTTGGGTTTTCAGCAAGATCTTTTGCTAAGGTATGACGGTGGTAGTGGTTGAATACTTCGCGCATCGCTCTTTTTACAGCAGCACGAATCTCTACTAATTTTTGCCTGTCCTCATTCTCCCGATCTTTCTTGTAGCGCGAGTGCAACTGCCTTTGCTTCCTGAGCATTCTCCAAATTGCGCTGTTAAACCACGGTGGGTCTTTTCCGTCCGAAACCCACTTTTTCGGCACATACTTGTCCAATGCGTGATTTACAATGTGTTTAAGATTTTCCCATAATTCTTCCACGTCCATCGTACCGGAAGTAAATGAAGTCGATTCATTTACTTAGTAGGGGCGAGATGGGGAAGCTCCCCATCTTACCGCACCCCGTTTTGCCCCCTACCATGCTGTCAGGTTATGTTACGCCTACATGAACACTATTTAGTGAACATTGACTACTGACACAGCAGTTTACTGTTAATAAGACGTACTATTCAGTGCTATATATACAGTCTTGACAAATGTTCACGAAACACATGTTTTAGGACCTCGAAAGGTGTAAAACATTGCAAATCAGTATAACAATTGTACGTACCTTGCAAAACTCACTGAATCCGCCGCGAAACTAAGGTTAAGCAACGTCAACACACTGGGATAACTGTAACTTATAGCCCTTCCCCGTCTTACCCCACCTCCCCGTCTTGCCCCGCCTTCCCCTATACAGGGTGTTACAAAAAGGTACGGCCAAACTTTCAGGAAACATTCCTCACACACAAATAAAGAAAAGATGTTATGTGGACATGTGTCCGGAAACGCTTAATTTCCATGTTAGAGGCGGCCAGGGTGGCCGAGCGGTTCTAGGCGCTACAGTCTGGAACCACGCGACCGCTACGGTCGCAGGTTCGAATCGTGCTCGGGCATGGATGTGTGTGATGTCCTTAGGTTAAGTTAGGTTTAAGTAGTTCTAAGTTCTAGGGGACTGATGACCTTAGAAGTTCAGTCCCACAGTGCTCAGAGCTATTTGAACCATTTTTTTCCATGTTAGAGCTCATTTTAGTTTCGTCAGTATGTACTGTACTTCCTCGATTCACCGCCAGTTGGCCCAATTGAAGGAAGGTAATGTTGACTTCGGTGCTTGTGTTGACATGCGACTCATTGCTCTACAGTACTAGCATCAAGCACGTCAGTACGTAGCATCAACAGGTTAGTGTTCATCACGAACGTGGTTTTGCAGTCAGTGCAATGTTTACAAATGCGGAGTTGGCAGATGCCCATTTGATGTATGGATTAGCACGGGGCAATAGCCGTGGCGCGGTACGTTTGTATCGAGACAGATTTCCAGAACGAAGGTTTCCCGACAGCAAGACGTTCGAAGCAATTGATCGGCGTCTTAGGGAGCACGGAAGATTCCAGCCTATGACTCGCGACTGGGGAAGACCTAGAACGACGGGGACATCTGCAGTAGACGAGGCAATTCTTCGTGCAGTTGATGATAACCTAATGTCAGCGTCATAGAAGTTGCTGCTGTACAAGGTAACGTTGACCACGTCACTGTATGGAGAGTGCTACGGGAGAACCAGTTGTTTCCGTACCATGTACAGCGTATGCAGGCACTATCAGCAGCTGATTGGCCTCCACGGGTACACTTCTGCGAATGGTTCATCCAATAATGTGTCAATCCTCATTTCAGTGCAAATGTTCTCTTTACGGGTGAGGCATAATTCGAACGTGATAAAATTGTAAATTTTCACAATCAACATGTGTGGGCTGACGAGAATCCGCACTCAATTGTGCAATCACGTCAACAACACAGATTTTCTGTGAACGTTTGGGCAGGCATTGTTGGTGACGTCTTGATTGGGCCCCATGTTCTTCCACCTACGCTCAATGGAGCACGTTATCATGATTTCATACGGGATACTCTACCTGCGCTCCTAGAACATGTGCCTTTACAAGTACGACACAACATGTGATTCATGCACGATGGAGCTCCTGCACATTTCAGTCGAAGTGTTCGTACGCTTCTCAACAACAGATTCGGTGACCGATGGATTGGTAGAGGCGGACCAATTCCATGGCCTCCACGCTCTCCTGACCTGAACCCTCTTGACTTTCATTTATGGGAGCATTTGAAAGCTCTTGTCTGCGCAACCCCGGTACCAAATGTAGAGACTCTTCGTGCTCGTATTGTGGACGGCTGTGATACAATAAGCCATTCTCCAGGGCTGCATCAGCGCATCAGGGATTCCATACGACTGAGGGTGGATGCATGTTTCCTCGCTAACGGAGGACATTTTGAACATTTCCTGTAACAAAGTGTTTGAAGTCAAGCTGGTACGTTCTGTTGCTGTGTGTTTCCATTCCATGATTAATGTGATTTGAAGAGAAGTAATAAAATGAGCTCTAACATGGAAAGTAAGCGTTTCCGGACACATGTCCACGTGACATATTTTCATTCTTTGTGTGTGAGGAATGTTTCCTGAAAGTTTGGCAGTACATTTTTGTAACACCCTGTATATGCCGCCGTCGCAAGCTGAAGAAGAAGAGATAGAGAAAGTATATGAGGATACTGACAGCGTAATACAGTACGTAAAGGGAGACGATAATCTAATTGTCGTCGGAGACAGGAATGCAGTTGTAGGGGAAAGAGTAGAAGGAAAGGTTACAGGAGAATGTGGGTTTGGGATAAGGAATTAGAGTGGTAAAATACTAATTGAGTTCTGTAACAAGTTTCAGCTAGTAACAGCAGAATATTCTGTTCAAGAATCACAAGAGGAGGAGGTATAGTTGGAAAAGGCCGGGTTATACGGGAACATTTCATTTACATTACATCATGGTCTGACAGAGACCCCGAAAAGACGTACTGGGTTGTAAAGCTTACCGAGGTGCAGATATAGACACAGATCACAATATAGTAGTGATGAAGAGTAGGCTGACGTCTAAGACATTACTCAGAAGAATCAATACGCAAAGAAGTGAGCTACAGATGTACACTCCTGGAAATTGAAATAAGAACACCGTGAATTCATTGTCCCAGGAAGGGGAAACTTTATTGACACATTCCTGGGGTCAGATACATCACATGATCACACTGACAGAACCACAGGCACATAGACACAGGCAACAGAGCATGCACAATGTCGGCACTAGTACAGTGTATATCCACCTTTCGCAGCAATGCAGGCTGCTATTCTCCCATGGAGACGATCGTAGAGATGCTGGATGTAGTCCTGCGGAACGGCTTGCCATGCCATTTCCACCTGGCGCCTCAGTTGGACCAGCGTTCGTGCTGGACGTGCAGACCGCGTGAGACGACGCTTCATCCAGTCCCAAACATGCTCAATGGGGGACAGATCCGGAGATCTTGCTGGCCAGGGTAGTTGACTTACACCTTCTAGAGCACGTTGGGTGGCACGGGATACATGCGGACGTGCATTGTCCTGTTGGAACAGCAAGTTCCCTTGCCGGTCTAGGAATGGTAGAACGATGGGTTCGATGACGGTTTGGATGTACCGTGCACTATTCAGCGTCCCCTCGACGATCACCAGTGGTGTACGGCCAGTGTAGGAGATCGCTCCCCACACCATGATGCCGGGTGTTGGCCCTGTGTGCCTCGGTCGTATGCAGTCCTGATTGTGGCGTTCACCTGCACGGCGCCAAACACGCATACGACCATCATTGGCACCAAGGCAGAAGCGACTCTCATCGCTGAAGACGACACGTCTCCATTCGTCCCTCCATTCACGCCTGTCGCGACACCACTGGAGGCGGGCTGCACGATGTTGGGGCGTGAGCGGAAGACGGCCTAACGGTGTGCGGGACCGTAGCCCAGCTTCATGGAGACGGTTGCGAATGGTCCTCGCCGATACCCCAGGAGCAACAGTGTCCCTAATTTGCTGGGAAGTGGCGGTGCGGTCCCCTACGGCACTGCGTAGGATCCTACGGTCTTGGCGTGCATCCGTGCGTCGCTGCGGTCCGGTCCCAGGTCGACGGGCACGTGCACCTTCCGCCGACCACTGGCGACAACATCGATGTACTGTGGAGACCTCACGCCCCACGTGTTGAGCAATTCGGCGGTACGTCCAGCCGGCCTCCCGCATGCCCACTATACGCCCTCGCTCAAAGTCCGTCAAGTGCACATACGGTTCACGTCCACGCTGTCGCGGCATGCTACCAGTGTTAAAGACTGCGATGGAGCTCCGTATGCCACGGCAAACTGGCTGACACTGACGGCGGCGGTGCACAAATGCTGCGCAGCTAGCGCCATTCGACGGCCAACACCGCGGTTCCTGGTGTGACCGCTGTGCCGTGCGTGTGATCATTGCTTGTACAGCCCTCTCGCAGTGTCCGGAGCAAGTATGGTGGGTCTGACACACCGGTGTCAATGTGTTCTTTTTTCCATTTCCAGGAGTGTATTAAGGAATGGCGAGATACGCTTCAAGTTCTGTAAGGCTATAGATAAAGCAATAAGCAATAGCGCAGTAAGCAGTATAGTTGAAGAGGAATGAACATCTCTAAAACGGGCCATCACAGAAGTTGGAAAGAAAAACATAGGTACAAAGAAGTTAACTGTGAAGAAACCATGGGTAACAGAAGAAATACTTCATTTGATTGATGAAAGGAGGAAGTACAAAAGTGTTCCGGGGAGCACAAAAATACAAGTCACTGAGGAATGAAATATATAGGAGGTGCAGGTAAGCTAAGACGAAATGGCTGCATGGAAACTGTGAATGAATCCAGGAAGAAATGACTGTCGGAAGGACAAACTCAGCATACCGGGAAACTTCCTTGGTTTTTACAACCAAGAGTGGTAACATTAAGAGTGCTACTGGAATTCCACTGCTGAATACAGAGGAGAGAGCTGATAGGTGGAACGAATACATCGGAAGCCTCTATGAGCGGAAAGATCTGTATGAAGTGATAAAAGAGGAAACTGGAGTTGATTTAGAAGAGATAGGGGATCCTGTATTAGAATCAGAATTTAAAAGAGCTTTGTAGGACATAAGATCAAATAACGCAGAAGGAATAGATAACTTTCCATCAGAATTTCTAAAATCACCGGGGGAAGTGGCAACAAAACGACCATTCACGTTGGTGTGTAGAATGTCTGAGTCTGGCGACATACCATCTGACTTTCGGAAAAGCATCGTCCACACAATTCCGAAGACTAACGGCTCATTCATCCGATTTGCTGACAAGAATAATATACAGAAGAATGGAATAGAAAATTGAGGATGTGCTAGTTGACGATCTGTTTGGCTTTAGAAAAGGTAAAGGCATGAGAGAGGTAACTCTGACATGGCGGTTAATAATGGAAGCAGGACTAAAGAAACATCAAGACACTTTCGTAGGACTTGTCGACCTGGAAAAAGCATACGACAATGTAAATGGTGCAAGATGTTCGAAATTCTGAGAAAAATATGGGTAAGCTGAAGGGAGAGACGGGTAATATACAATGTGTACAAGAGCCAAGAAGGATTAATAAGTGTGGACGACCAAGTACAAAGTGCTCGGATTGAAAAGGGTGTAAGACAGGGATGTACACTTTACCCGCTACTGTTCAGTTTGTACATCGAAAAAGCATTTATGGAAATAAAGGAAAGGCTCAGGAGTGGAATTGAAAGTCAAGGTGAAAGGATATCAATGATACGATTCGCTGATGACATTGCTATCCTGAGTGAATGTGACGAAGAATTACATGGTATGCTGAACGGAATGAACAATCTAATGCGTACAGAATATGGATTGAGAATAAAGTAAGATGAAAGAATTGAGAAGTAGCAGAAATGTGAACAGCGAGAAACTTAACATCCGGACTGATGGTCACGATGTAGATGAAGTTAAGAAATTCAGCTACCTAGGCAGCAAAATAACCAATGACGGACGGAGCAAGGAGGACATCAAAAGCAGACTAGCAATGGCAAAAAGGGGATTCCTGGCCAAGAGAAGTGTACTAATATCAAACAAAAGTTTTAATTTGAGGAATAGTTTTCTGAGAAGGTACGTTAGGAGCACAGCATTGTACGGTAGTGAAACATGGACTATGGGAAAATCGAAACAGAAGAGAATCGAAGCATTTGAGATGTGGTGCTATAGACGAATGTTGAGAATTAAGTGGACTGATAAGGTACGGAATGGGACGTTCTATGCAGGACCCGAGAGGGAATGAATATGTGGAAAACACTGATAAGGAGAAGGGACAGAATGATAGGACATCTGTTAAAACATGATAGGATGACTTCCGTACTACTAGAGGGAACTGTAGAGGACAAAAACTGTGGAGGAAGGCAGAGATTGGAATACACCCACTAAATAATTGACGACGTGGGTTGCAAGTGTACTCTGAGATGAAGAGTTTGGCACAGGAGAGGAATTCGTGGCGGGCCACAACGAACAACCAATCAGAAGATGGATGCCCCCTCCCCCCCCAAAAAAAGAAAAAGAAACGACTGTAGTGCCCTGTGCTTAACCTCGTGAGGTGAAATGGGAAAAATAAGCGTTTACAAACTTTGGAAAGTTAACAACGGCTAGCTAATAGAGTAATAGAGTGATCTTCTGATCCTAAGCCTCGCATCCTTATGGCACCATTTGGCAGAGGATGACACAGCGGTGGCTCTGCTTCGTGCCGTCCTTTGGGTGTAAGTGCAGAATTAATATTTTTTCTAACCTAACATTGCTGATATGCGAATATAAGTATTTTTAATAAGTCATTGGATGCCCTAGATATAATTATAAGAAGGACGTGAATTCAGAATGGTTGGATTTATATCCGTAAAAATAATGTAACAAGATGTGCCTTCTATATACTGATGAAATATAGTTACCATCGAAGTAATCTACCTTAAAACATTCAGTGGTTGTTCATTACTCATTTGAGACACGACAATTTTTTTGCACTTTCTTTCTGTTTTAACTCATCAGACAAGATAAATTCTCAAATTCACCAAACTCTTTACATAAAAACGAAAATTTCAGGATCTTGCCCTCTATTTCACATTACTGCCCGCCATTCCAAACAAATATAAACGCCTTTTACGTTTCCTTAATAGCGGAGTAATGTTGAAATCTGTTCAAGAATCGTCTGCCACTGAAGGCTGACTTTTAAGACAGCCAGATCTCTCATGATTAGTAACCTAATGAATAAAATACAAACTTACGGAATATCAATTAAACTGGATGATTGTATTGAAGGTTTTCTAGCAAACAGGATACAGCACGTCATTTTGAAGGAGAGAATAACCTCGGGAGTCCCTCAGGGGAGTGTTACGTTTCGCAATTACTTTTCGCAATAAATGTAAATGTAAAATACATGTACATGTAAATTTCTAACGTTGGTAGTTCCACGAGGCAGTCGAGGATGATACTGTAGTGTGCAGACGGAACGCGACCCTCGAAGATTGTAGCGAAATGCAGGAAGACCTGTAGAGAGTCTACGCTTGATGCATGGAGTGGCAATTGACCCTCAACGTTAATGTGGCTTACTGTATGTGGATCAAAAGACCCTTTAGTGAATGATTACACAATCGTAGAACAATCGCTGTAGAAATTAGTTCCGTAACATACCTAGGAATATGCGTACGGAGCGATTTGAAGTGGAACGACGACGTAGCATTAATTGTAAGTAAGGCAGATGACAGACTCAGATGGATTGGAAAATTCCAGGGGAAATGTAGTCCATCAACAAAAGAATTAGCTTCCAAAACACTCGTTTGACGAATAACTGAATTGCTCGTCAGTGTGGGACCCGTACCAGATAGTACTGAACGTGGGAATACTGAAGATCCAAAGAAAGGCAGCACGTTTCGTTACAGGTTTATTTAGTACATGCGGAAGTGTCACGGAGGTTCACAGAAAGGCTAGTAGCAGACGTGCAAGATAAGAGTTCTGCATCACGTTATGGTCTAGTGTTAAAGTTCCTAGGGCATATGTTCCTAGAAGAGTCAACAAATATATTATTTCCTTCTACATATATCTCGCGAAGAGACCATGAAGGTAAAATGAGACAGACTAGAGACTACACAGATGCTTATCAACAATCGGTCTTCATGCGAGCAGTACACCATGGAATACGTACAGTGGTATGTGACACTGATACACAAAGTACCCTCCGCAACACACAGTAAGGTATCTTGCGCAATATGGATGTTGGTGTACAAATTCAGGTATTAATCAAGTGATATCCGAATAAAACAGACGTGTCAATTGTACGTCTTTCTTCCAAAAAGTTTTGAATTTTTGTCGGCGCAGTAACGACGGTGGCAGTTTGCACAAACAACAGTTGTGTGTTCAGTCAGTTAATAGTGAAAGGACACTGTTAAGTATTAGTCCTCCTCCATAGCTGGAAGGTCAGGGTAGATGGCTGCCACGCGGAGAACCCGCCTTCGATTTGCTTTGTGGGAGAGTTGGTACGTGGTGCAATCACCCTCTTGATGCCCATTGAGGAGCTGCTTGACCGAGTAGCAGCGGTTCCACGGTCTGGAAAGTCTGTTAAACGGCCGGGAAGTGGTGTATGTTGACCATATGTCCTTCCATACCGTATCCGTATGACACAGCGAGGGAGACGATGCAGAGGATGGCATGGCGGCCGGTAAACAGCTTTTGAGCAGCTCGTTCTTTTTTCTTAAGTAGTTGAACATCTCTAAATAAAGTGTTCAAGACATTCTCCGCAAATTACTGAAGAACAGAGAAAGGTGTTGTAATGGTACTTGAATTACGAAACCATTACGGCACCTCACCTCAACCTCTCGATACCAGCAATATTCTACTGTGTTTCTGTAAAATATTTAACATATTTCTGTGACAACATTCAGATTTGATTTCATTAATGTAGAGGTACTTCGATTCATCGACATGTATATATTGCAATGATATTATTCTTATGTGTATTCTTTCGTTTGTTACTATGATCTTTGACGTACTTGTAACTCTGATTTTTGGGCGCTTAAGCGGTTATTAGAGAGTCAAGCTTTGGTCGTCATGTTAAAAAGACGCAAATTGTAGACAGTTTATGAAATGTGAACTTTAACAGTGAGGAAGATATTTTCAAGTATGTTTTATATTGTGAAGTGATATTGCAACAAAAGTAATAAAAAAGAAGTGTAACTTAAATTCGGAGTGCTGATTATTTTTTTTACATCACCATTGTGCTAACTTGCAAAAGTTTAATCTTCAAGAATGGTTTATGAAACACATCTATAAAACTTTTGAATATCGCAGAATAACACCTAGGCCTCTTTGCATCCGAGCTTGGAATCATCACTATCTAGATTTTCGACGATTGAGCCCTGAGGGCACAACGAGACCAGCGTGGGAAACACGAAAAGATGAGTGCCTAGTTTATCCATTATTTCATGAAATGACTTTATTAACTGTGCTCTAATGACACCTGCCACATAATATAACTTTGTTGTTGCCCGAAAATGCAATATTTAGCAGCGTGAGCAACACTACAATCAAAATACAGCGTGACTCCCGAAGGAAAACAACGATGCGTGGACGCCTGCCGCGACTTCAAAAAAATGGAAAACGTGGACAGTTCTTTCTGAAAAATATCATCGTGACTAACGACACGAAGGGTTATAAATACGAACGTGCCGCAAAACGACACAGCGCGGAAAGGGTCTCTGACTGGTAAGACTGAAATTGTGAGTGTGGCACACGAATTGAACAGCATCCCAGTTCCGACAGTTTCACATATTTGTGGGGAGGGGGGACAAAGGTAGAACACTTGAAGCATTAAAACGACCGTGTTACTTTTACTCTGTTTTCGTTAATCCAGTCTTGAAACTTTAATTTTCTGCAGGTACCAAAGCGGCACTTCTTTAATACCTTGGTGCATCCAGAAGAGAGCACTTTGATCTTTAATTTTTTAAGATCGAAAGTATTCCATGATCTCTGACATGAGCCGGCTGAACATATTAGCTGAAGACATTTACTTAACTGATTGAAACAACAGTACATAGTTGTTACTGACACGACACCAGGCTGCCGAGTGCCCCCCCCCCCTACCCCCGCCCCTTTCCGTCCACCATCGCCACGGCTTGCTGAGTCGTATCCTGGATAAATTTCTGTGGATGCTAATAGTGGTGACTGCAAAGTTTTATTCTTTACTGTTAAATGGAGGCTGTTGGATAAACAAATGGCGGCCCCAACGTGTAATCCGCCAGTTCTGCCTCGAATCGAAGAAGTGACAGCCGGCAGTGGGTGGCGTAATATTTGGACGGCGCTCTGCAGGTGACGTCACACCCGGGCACAAGTTAGCCGCCCCGCCGCTGCACGCACCTGCGCCAGCCAGCCACCCAGACTCATCCCCAGAGGCGGACCAGCGAGATTAATTCACACGGCCTCCCTCCCTCCCCTCCTCCTCCCCCTCTGCTGCTGCCGCCGAAACCAAGTTGCAGTTAATTCACGCTGCGCAAGTCCTCCGGGCATTTCTCGCTTGACAAGTATCAAGGGATATGTGTAACTGCTAGCTCCGTTTTGTATCCCGTTGCCTGAGTCTGACACGGAAATATATAAAGAAGTTACGCCTTTAGAAGTTACGCCATTTAAGAGTAGAGGAAATTAGTCATGAAAAAAAAGAAAAACGCTGAACGAACTTCTATACACAACAAGCATTAATTTAGCTCACATCGAGCGAGGTGGAGCATTAGTTATCACACTGGACTCGCATTCGGGAGGACGACGGTCCAATACCGCGTCCGGCCATACCGATTTAGGATTTCCGTGATTTCCCTAAATCGCTCCAGGAAAATGCGGGAATGGTTCCTTTGAAAGGGCACGGACGACTTCCTTCCCCGTCGTTCCCTGATCCGATGAGACAGATGACCTCGCTGTTTCGTCTCTTCCCCCAAACAACCCAACCGAATTTAGCTCACAAAATGATCAGGAATTTTCAAACGTAAACTTGAGTTTACAAAAAGGTACACAGTATATATCAGTGTATTACAATTAATAGTGAAAATTGTACGGGCGGAGATATACGATAATAATATTAAATACTTCCCTGCCGATTTCAGTTATAACAACCAACTTCACGGGAGAAAACTGAAACGTGCAAAAGAGAGACGAATATTATATATACCGGCAATAAAGAGCCTGGGCGGAATTAAGAAAGGTCTTTAAAACCGTAGTACTTATGCAGAGCACATCAATGGATTATAAATACGTTTTCGTCAAACACGACGCAAACAAATGTAGAACATACATAACTGTCATAAAAGTCTGTCAGAACAAAATCCATATAAACGTGCCATACACAGCACAATTACGGTAACGTGTACTTGGTGAGAGTTTCACACTTAATCACTGACATGTTACAATTTTCAAAAGTGCAAACATTATGTGATTGTCAAAGAGATTTTTTTTATTTTTATTTTTTTTTATCTTATGGGGCTTAACTGCTAAGGTCATCAATCCCTAGGCTTACACACTACTTAACCCAAATTATCCTAAGGACAAACACACCCACCCATGCCCGACGGAGACTCGAACCTCCACCGGGACCAGCCACACAGTCCATGACTACAGCGCCTGAGACCACTCGGCTAATCCCGCGTGGCTGTCAAAGAGATCAGTTGAAAAAAATGCAAAGTGTAAATACCTGAAAGATTACAAATGTTTCTTGAACTAGTCAAAGATTATGCAGTAACAGAAATATAGCGTAGTCAAAAACGACATAGACACATAAAGTGATAGACACTGAGGTGACGAAAATCATGGGATACCTCTTAATATCGTGTCGGACCTTGTTTCAACCGGCATAATGCAACAACAGGATGTGGTGTGGATTCAAAAAGTCGTTGAAAGTCCCCTGCAAAATATTGAGCCATGATGCCTCAACAACCGTCCATAATTGCGAAAACGTTGCCAGTGCAGAATTTTGTACACGAACTGACTCCTTCATTACGTTCTATGGATTCATGTCGCCGATATGGGTGGCCAACGATTCGCTCGAACTATCCAGAATGCACTTAAAACCAATCGCGAAAATTTGTGGCCTCATGACACTAAATATTTCATCGCTGTTAAGGAACAGGAAGTCCATGCTTGGCTGCAAATAGTGTCCAAGTAGCAGAACATAAACATTTACCGTCAACGATGAGTTCACTTGGAAAAGACGACCCAGCCGATTGCATGCAAACACAGCGCACACCATTATAGAACGACCACGAGCTCGCATAATGCCTTGTTGACAACCTGGGTCCTTGGCTTTGTGAAGTCTGAGCCATACTCGAACCCTTCCAACAGCTCTCACCAACTGAAATGGGGCTCACCTGACCAGGCCACAGTTTTCTAGACATCTATGGTCCTGCCGATATGGTCACGTGCCTAGGAGTGGCACTGCAGGCGTTGTCGTGCTGTTAGCAGAGGCGTATGTCGTCTGTTGGCGTAGTCCATTACCGCCACATTTCGCCACAGTGTCCTAATGGATAATTTCGTCCTACGTCCCACATTGATTTCTGCAGTTATTTCACTCAGTGTTAGTTGGCTGTTAGCACTGACAACTCTAGGCAAACTTCACTGCTCTCAATCGTTAAGTGAAGACCCTTGGCCACTGTGTTGTCCGTGGTGAGAGGTAATGCCTGAAATTGGGTATTCTGAACACACTCTTGACACCATGGCTCACGGAATATTGATTTCTCTTATGATTTCCGAAATGTTCAGTGTTTCTAACTCCAACCACCATTCTGCGATTAAGAAATGCTAATTCCTGTAAAGCAGCCATAATCACGTCGGAAATCTTTTCACATAAATCGCCTGATTACAAATGACGGCTCTGGTCTGCTCTGTCCCTTTATGCCATGTGTATGTGATACTACCACGATTTTTATGTGTGCATATTGCTATCCCATGACTTTTGTGACCCCATTGTAAGCTCAGATCTGCACAACCCCATCCCCAACCTAACTCCACCCAAATCCTATGCATGAAGACATGTAACTCGTGGGAACTGGTACATGTGTATTGACCTGTGATGTAAAATTCTCAGTAAACTACTGCGGTTCATTACAGGTATTGTATTGTTTTGTATTGTATGTTAACTGGGGACCTAGAAAAGAAAAGGAGAGGCTCCGTCCGCACCGCAGCCGCAGTGTTCCACAATCCCACGATGACTACCACAGTCTACTTCACCCTTCACCCCTCCGCCGCCCCACACCGAACCACTCTTTCAGGGTTATTGTGCGGTTCGGGCCTCGGTGGACACCCCTTACCTCACCCCCCCCCTCGCCCCCCCCCCCACCCAGGGGTCGTCTCACACCAGACGAGTGAAGCCCCTATGGTTGCGTGGTACAGTAATGGTGGTGTGCACGTACGTGGAGAACTTGCTTACACAGCAATCACTGACATAGTGTAGCTGAGGCGGAATAAAGGGAACTAGCCTGCACTCTCCGAGGCAGAAGGAAAACCACCTAAAAACCATCCACAGACCGACCAGCTCATCAGACCTCGACACAAGTCCGCTGGGTTTATTCATGCCGGGGATCAGGCGCTGCTTCCCAAACCGGAAAGCCATGCGTTAGACAGCACAGCTAACCAGGCGGGCTTCATTACAGGTACTTGCGCAGCTATTCTCCTCGTCGAACTTCCTAGAGAGAACTGTAATGATTTCAGAACTATATCCTCAACTTAGGATGTTTATTATCTACACAGGAGTGACAACGCCGTCAAACAACATTGTCAGAATGGGCACTGTACAGGCTGACAGTGTTTCGAAAACAAGCTGGGGGACAGAACCCCACCAGAGAAAGTCAGAACATGCCATGCGAGTCGCTCTATAGGGAAGGTGAAAGTCTGCAACCACACAGCGAAATTTACAGGGATAAAAACAATATAGTGAGGGCGCAGTTTTTGGTGACTAAAACCAGCTTTAGAAGAGTCTTGCCTGAATTACTGTTGCCCACATAAACACTACCGCTAGCAGCTCTGCCCATAACATGCATCGCGTACACCCCATGGCTTTTGACCACACTAGTCTGTGTATTCAGAGCGCCCATTGAGATGCTTGCTATCAGGGATACTAAATTTCTTCCCACTGTAAAGGCAACATAAGGCTGGAAATGGTCAGGCTTGGTCCGCAATCCCCAGCACTGAAGCAGAGGCAATGTCACTGGCTCCGCTAGAGGAGAGGAAGGGTGCCAGGGTGAGGTGATTGTTCCACTGGCAGTGGCGAAGATGAGGCCGCATGCATCAACGAGGAGGGAGAGCAGGCAGAGGAAGAGCAGAAGGATGGGGAAGAGAGAGGGTCAAAATTCATGGGCTCCACATGAGTGGATGCAGGAGCAAAACTCAGTGGGGTCTGAGGCTGCAGCTGAAGAGAGGAAGCCAGAGGGCACGAAGGGCACAGCAACGGGAAAGCAAACTTCTGCAAATTGGAGCCTCCACTGGGAACAACTTCGTCCCCAACGCTACTGCCCTACTTATTTGAAGACTGCAGTGATGCTGACCCAGCCTGTTACAGGGAAAAATTATTTACATGAGGTATCAGTTGCTCCTGACTGACATCCACCACAGAACGTTACCTCTGTAGCGCATCATGACATCTAACAGCCACCCCTGTTGGCAGTCGAAAGACCAGGCTCTTAGCGACAACACTGGAGGGAAAACTCAAGGGGCCACAAAGGTGTGGGTGTGGGACACAGGCTGCAACAAATCCAGGAGACCCCGTGGCTGCCGTCCATTCAAATGTTCCACAGGACTGCACCCACTGAGTGGTATCATCTAATATGTAGCCAGAAAATTCGACAACACATCATCATGGGAAGAGATAGGTAATGACTTCTTTATCTATGCCTTGAACATAAGCACAAAGCGCTCTGATTCAGAAGTTAGGTGAACAAAGACACTAGTCAGATGCTGAATATCACTGGGAATGCAAAACTCTTCCATCTCCAGCAACACAACTTGTTGACCATTATCGGACAGAAGGATCGTTCGATGGCATAAATGACCAAAATTTGACAAACAGTGGCAGCTGATGTGGACAACAGCTTGGTTACGTACAGAGAACTTGAGAAGGCATTGATCACCAACAGTAACGTGCTTCTCGAAAATGAATCAGCAAAACTGTGTATACTGCCCCAAGGGTATTCCTAGACTGGCCAAGGGGAAAACTGGCGCAGTGCACAGTATGGTTCTGAATACATGCCCCTAAGCCCACACCAAATGTTTGATGTCTTGATCGAATTACCAACAAGCAGACTTGAAGTCTCGCCAAAGCCTTCACATGGCTCCAACAAC
Organism: Schistocerca americana; assembly: GCF_021461395.2. Lineage (NCBI taxonomy): Eukaryota > Metazoa > Arthropoda > Insecta > Orthoptera > Acrididae > Schistocerca > Schistocerca americana. Next base: position 362,719,384 of record NC_060125.1, on the reverse strand, counting down.
TTTGTTCTTCTGTGGGGCATGCAAGAGGACCCCTCGTCACCGTTGAGTCGATCAGAGAGGAAAAGAAACGTATGGCACACCACATCTGCAGCTGAAGAGTGGGTCAGAGAGTGGGTCGGTGACCACGATGGTCACGACCTCTTGCGTTGTCAATGGAAAATCCAACATGAACACGAGAACCTCTTGCCGATCGATCTCCACATCAAGTCTCACTGGCAGCCATGACAGCGCATCAGCATTTGTGGTAACGAATGTCACAGAAATAATTACTGAGAAAGAGAGCTCACCACCGTAAATGATGGGCAGTCCTCTGGTTGACTGGAATGATGGGTAAATATGGAAATCGGCAGCTTGTGGTCAGTAACAAGGACGAAACTTGCTCCATGCAAGAAAACTTGAAACTTTTTAATCCCTAAAATGATAGCCATCTCTTTTTCCATCTGTAGATAATTATGGTGCGCTAATGAATGCGTACGGATCAAGGAATACACAAGATGCTACATCGGTATTGAATTTTCAAGAAAGAAAGCTTTATAGGAGCAGAAAGAGGAAACGTTTAGTGCCGATGAATTCTTAATGGGCATGTGTCTTGCGCTAGCATTAATTTCTCAATAAAATTATAAAATCAGTATTCCTGTACGTTTGTTTTTATATGTTCAGTCCCAGCTTCTTTATCGTGAACATTAACCGACCATGGTGAAATTTGGGCATTAAGTGGTGATGATGTGTTTGCATACTTCTATGCATTAATATTATCGAAATTGTAGTTAGTCTGTTTTATGATCACACTAGCTTAGTGCCCCCTGCTTTGCGTGCATAGACTGGGTGGCCTGCAGAGATATTTTTTGTATTTTTATTTAATAGAATGCAACACCACCTTATGTTTTCACGCTAATTAAGGCCATATAAACATCGTCTTTTCCGAATGTACTCCTGTCCAAAAGCGACTCTAAAGATTTTGTTAATCATTCTTTTTGCGTTCTCGTGGAGATATTTCCATAGCAACTTTCGTCCCCTGTCAAAAAATTTTTTATATCCAACCTATAAGAGAAGTATCTATTTTCATACATATAGCTTCAATTTTTTAATGTAATGAAATACTTAATTAAAAATTGTCATCCCTTATTGCACTCCCTTAGGGGTTCCAGGAACGTCAAAACAAGTATTCCTTTTATTTCTAACGGAGAAGTCAGATACTAGTTGTCATAGATGTAGCCTTAAACATTCTTTAGTAGTTACTTAGTAATTATTTAATGGAGAAAAAGCTTTCCCCCACTATTTCATTCCCTTAGTAGTTGAATATTTAAAAATTCTGAAACACGTATTACTTATTTTCCGACTGAGAAGCTGAATACCAGTTTTCGTAGTTCTAGTTTCAAAATTCTCTTAATACCGACATACTTCCAAAAAGCCTTTCATCCCCTATTTCACCCCCCTTAGGAATGGAATTTCGGAGAGCTTCTTTTTAAACGAAGCCTGCAGTATAACATCCACGTCCTCTCCAGACTTCAAGTTTCTATCCTTCGCCGTTTAGACTGGGCTACGATGAGTCAGTCAGTGAAGATGTTGCCTTATATACACAGAGCTTTATATACCGATAATTAAAGAAAATTTAAGGTGGAGTTTTAAAAAAATACTAGAAATAACTTAATAACATTTCTCATAAAGAATGAGTAGAACTATTGAATTATGTCTTGGGAATGTACCTTAAAAACCCGGAATGCAAAAACAGAATTTGAGTACCAAAAGTTCCTTTTTCAAAAATAGCTTTGAGAATCATATTAAAAATTCAGAATTCAAAAAACCATGAAGTTCTCGACTTAAAATCTTGCCTCCTGTATCGTTTCTAGATCATGTATATGCTATTGAAATTTGGTCGAAATAAGAAAAATACAACAGAATTTAAGTTTTTTGATTGAGTCTCCTTTTAATATTGCCATATTTCCATTAATTCTGAAGTTTCTTTGCCTTTTCTATTCACCGAATAAGTCTTTTCGATACACCACATTTTGCGATTTCCTCACATTTTTCCCGCTGTAGTCTTCCATTTACCTTCCTCGTATTTCCTATTGGTTTCCTTACTGTGTTTTTAGTCTCTTCTTTTGCCGAATACTTTCGCATTTCCTTGTTGTGTCAATTGAAGCCTATATGTTTCTATAATCTTTTTTACATCCACTGATGAGCCAGAACGTTATGAGTACTGACCGGCGCCTGCCTGGTGTGCGCACATGAGGCGGCACAGAACATGGAGGCCGGAGGCATGCCCACACTGTAGACCAGGACAGTTGGTGACCTGTGACAGAATTGGCGAGTGAATACAGCGCTGGTGCAGGCAGAAGTGTTTTGGAGCATACCGCTCAGCGGACATTGTGGAACGGTTCCGCAGCGGACAATCCTCACATTTCCTCCATGTTGACCCAACGACATCGTCCATTACGATAGCAGTGGACACTGTGAAAGCTTGCTACTTTCCATTTAAATTTGATCGCAGTACATAACAGTTACTGCATCAGTATCAGTGCCCTGAAAAAATTCCTCTTTCATACAAAATACTGACGTGTGAAGGAACATCAACGCTCTCTGACTTGAAAAAATATTAGGAATTAGGCCGAATTTTCGTAGCGCAAGGGTAAACGTAGGGTATCTTGAACACGTGTTCGAGCAATTTTAAGTTACGACCAAGACGCTCAACCCTTCTAACGCAGTCTGAAAGTGTAATGCGTCCTCTCGTGTAGAGAAAATGCCTTCTATGGAGATATAAACTCCGCTTTGTATATCCTACCCATTCGTAAAATCCATCAATCGCAATAGCTACTCTCAATATATTCATGATCTCGGTCTCACAGACCTACTGTATAACCGCAGTAACATGCATATAAAGAAATAAATATGTTTCCTGCCGACGACAGTTTGTCAGAATAACGAGTCCACTGCAGGTAGACCGCATTGAATAAATTGTGCTTGGGTCAAGTAAGAACTTAGGAAAAGGATAAATGACAATGAATAATTCAAAGTAAGATGCGAAATAATTGAAAAAAATTTGAAAAAGCTATGGGTTATTACGCAATAAATAAACTCGAAAATTCAGTAATGAAATTATCTATGTCCTCCATTGGATCACTTGGAATACACCACAAATCAAAAAGCGAAAGAAAGCCCATGTAATGTCTAATCACCGCAGTATTATTAAACAGTGGAAAAGTAGCGCTGGCCCTGTTCTACATTCACAGATGACTTAATGAAAGACCGATGTTGATCCTAGTACATGAGACGAAGCTTCGATAATAATAATAATAATAATAATAATAAAACAGATTTAACCTTGGTCACAAAGACAACAAATCTGCACGGCCGAAAACCATGTAAATAGAACACTACAACACGATAACAGATAAAGCTCTCTCACCAGAATGAACTTCCACTCTGCAGCGGAATGTGCACTGATATGATGCAAGGTGGATATGTCATTTAATTTTTGTAATTTATCGACGTGCAAGTCGGATGTGTCTATTAAACAATCTTTGGTCTTGTTGAGGCACAGTCTTGTCGCACTCTGACACGTTCTTAGTTGAAGGTGATGGACGTATTGAGTAGTACTGTGTTGACTTGTGATTGTATCTCTTAGGTGAAGAAAGGTGTATCGCAATGGAGAGCAAGGATTAATATGATCTGTGACTTGGAAAGCGAAGAGAATATAAATTTTGAATAATGTCATTATTTCTGAAGAGAAGATGTTTGAGGTAAGACTCCACCACTGAGCAGTTAATTTGTTAGAGTAATTATTGTCAGCTAGTTAACTTGCTCAGAGCTGAGAAAAAGACCACCCCACCTCCCTGAGTAATACACTAAGAAATCAACTGATTAAAGTCTTTGGATTTTATAGATATTCTCCGTTAACAATGTACCCTCTTCAAATCATTGTTCACTTCGTTAAGCACAGTGTTGTCAGACCAATTTATGTGTGAAGATCGTGCGAAATTTTACTCCGTCCTTTTGAACACATACTTCATTCTAAAACCGTTGTTTTGGAATATCATTTCATGTGAATAATTACTCTCTCCCTTCCACTGTTTAAGGAAGAATTATTTATTTATTTATTTATGCATTTATTTTACCTGGCAAGATTAGGGCCTTCAGGCCCTCTCTTACACCTAACCAGGCATACTCAGATTCAACAAATTTCAGTGTCTACAGAAAATTAGGACATATAACATGTTATACAGTATTAATGTTAAAGAAAAAAAATAGAGATTATAAAAGTAGTACAATGATAAATATAACAATCAAAAAATAATTATAACAATCAAGAATAATAAAAATAATAACGCATTATCACATCGCATCATGTGATACGCAACAGTATGAATATCATTTGGAAATTTCACTTAAAAAATAAATCTACCTTGGTTGCTCCCTGCTTGATATTTGCTGTTGTATTTTTGAAAAATCTGCAACAACGTTGTCATGACGCGAGATGAGTGGAAATTTTGATTACGGCCAGCTAATTGCTTTACTTCAGTTGCTCACTTAATATAAATACAAGTTGTATTCAGGCTAGTAACAGTTCAATTCAAATTAGATTCTATTTAGTCAAAGGTTAGCATACGAGTTTAAGTTGGATAACAGTTTGTGAGTATATAGTTTTGGAGGTTTGGTAGTACGTAACTTTGTATAGAATGGGGGATAAATTTGGGCTAAATTTGATACATAAACTTACAGTGGGGCGTCTACAACGTAACTTTCCGGTATATTAGAACTGTGTGGCGAACCGAGACTCGAACTCAGGACCTTTGCCATAGTTTGGAGGGTTGGTGACGAGGTGCTGGTGGAAATACGGTTGTGAGGACGGGTCGTGGGTCGTGATTGGGTAGCTCAGCCGGTAGAGCACTGTCCCACGGAAACAAAGGTTGTGAGCCTGAATCTCGATCCGGCGTACAGTTTCAGTCTGCCACGAAGTTTCAAGTCAAAAGTGTCTGAACAAAGAGAATCATGACATCTGACGGCTCCGTCCACGCAACGAGAAGCGTATACCTAGGTCCAGCGGTCGCCAGAAAACAAGTGAGCTTTGCTTACAGTCCGTATTACCAAGCTAACTCAAATCTTAGCTGTCCAGTCACCTAACTGCTCAGAATAACTCGACTTCAAATTATGTTGTACCCTACGTACTTTACTCTGCAGCCGAAGATGTGACTTTCGTTGCAGACAATAACAGCGCTAGCACATTCTTTGCACGCGGCCAGCGACTTGTAGCTCACCTACTGATAAATAATACGAAAGATTCAATTAGTTTTCGGAAGGGGATTACCTTGAGAAAAACGCAATTCGTTCTATTCTTCTATTTCTATTCTTCTATACCCATACTTGTTCCGCAGGATTCACAGAATCATCAGTAGGCTTATATTTTATTTCAATTAAACAGGAAAAGTGCTCTTTACTACTTGTATAATATGAATTTGAGTTTAAGGGAAGCATTTACAAATTTGAGAACCAAGTTTTGTACATAATTATGTACCTTATTACCACATGCTGTAGTTTTCCTGATGCAGTATCCCCGCCTATATTTTATTCAAAATAACATTCACGACAGCATTGTACGTGGAATGTAACTGAACGTTGATCCTCTTCTCGTAATACTAATAAAGAGGGCTTCATCGTTAATAAAATAATAAATAATTATTGTCAACGACATAATTTAATATTTTGTAAAAATTTATATCTCAGACAATACCCATGTGAAAAGATAATCAAAGTCTCAATTTTTGCTATCTACGATTTTGTAAAAAAATCCTTCTTGTTCAAACTGTTGTACTCATAGCATGTGATAGACGTCCTGTAATACAGAGGTCTGCAAAAAACTGTACTATGTTGCTAACCGAAATTTTAAAATAAAGTTTATATGTTATTGAAATGAATCTTCTTTGTTTGCAGTTTTATTTATTGTAATTCTCGCCCTATATAAAATTTAAGTCTTCAGATCAGCTACCAAAGAGCGCAGCCATTAGCGCTATTGATCCACAGCGCTGTTTATTGGTAAATAGTGAATATTGCGGCTTGTAAAATTGAGAAATATTTTCAAATATGCATATTCTGAAGGTGAGAAAAGATTTAATATATATTATTTATTACGAGTAAAACACAACCTGAAGCAGAATCGATAAGTGTTTGTCTTATGTTAGCCGCCACCTTAGTGAAATACTTCAGCGACAGTTTTAAATCGATTTTCTGTAAGACTTAGATGTTGTTGCTTATAATTGCAATAATAATTATGTTAGACTGTGAATACATTGAACGTTTATGAATGCAAACAACATCTTACGTGATATAAATTCTTACCTGCTGATGTATGAAGCCTGGTAATTTCGTAACAATTTTTATGAAATATTTTGAGAAGAAAATACATTATTGTTGTATGCGTGTGGTACTGTGTGACAGAACTGTTCATTTTGCTTAAAGAAAAGTGTTGCCACCTCGAATAACAGTAGCGTTAATTTTGATAAGCGATCTGCTACAGTAGTGAAATTACTAAAGATAATTATTGTTGTTTAGTTCAGATTACTTATCATACATTTAGCTTCTTTGCTGGTTATAAATGATTACTTTTGTAAATTAACTTAGTGACATTTATACTGCATGTCAGACAACATTGCTATACGCTCTCAGGTGGAGATTTCTTTAGCAAAATAACGTTTATTAACCGGGAAAAGCACTGATTAGATAAAACCTCCTGTTACATTGATAATAAGTAACTAATTTTATGGTCATCTTGCTGAACTTGTACAACACAACACAACAATCAACCATACATCACACTGATTTTTTATGATTGCGTTACACCTGCTTTTCTTTCATTTTGTCATCTGCAATCATATTGAATTTAATGTAGCAAAGTTTCTTACTTCGAAAATTTGTGATTGGTAATGTTTTCATTAAGCCTAACATTAATTAATTCTATGTGGAAGATTTCGTGTTTGTTTGTGTGTGTGTGTGTGTGTGTGTGTGTGTGTGTGTGTGTGTGTGTGTGTGTGTGTTAGCAATACGTTTGACTCACTTTTTATAGTTTCCCTGTTATCTTCACCGTGAAAAACTGCACTATGTAACTTTCGTTGTTACTGTTTACAAAAAGAACAAGATGGTGGACAATGAAACAGCTGGATGTGTTCTGGACGGGAGATTTGAACCTTTTCGAGGTGTTTCTGCCATTTTGTGTGTTGCGTGTGTTGTGTGTGTTGTGCGTGTGGAACGTGTGGCGCGTATTGCACGTGTTGGGCGTTAGTTCTTTGAGGCCAAAGAATATACTTCCGTTGCAGACAGTTTTGTATTCGTTATTATTTATTTTTCTTTTACTATGCCCTTTTGCATTTGATAATTTTCTTCAATCAGTAGTTTTTGTCGGGGAGCTGTTGGTACATTTGATAATTTTCAAGTCCATATTGATGCCTGATGGGTTGTTTCATGTCCGTTAGGTGTTCAGCAAATGTAGAACGACAGCTGTTATTCTTTAATGGTCTTCTGTGTACTATGTGTCTGGTATTAACATATCTGCTTCTCAGCCAAATATAAATTGATTTGCAGTCCTGGCATGTCAGGTGGTAAACACCAGATATACTATATGTATTGGTTGCTCTTAGTTTTTGTCGGTAGTGAGTTATCCGAACTGTAGGCGTTTTTTATTGCTTCCATAGTGTATCTCAGTTCCATTAGGACGGTTTGTGTGAAATTCCAAACTGCAGTGCTATCTTGTGGAAAGTTGCTGATCCTTGCAGTTTCAACAACAGCTGTGCAGAAGGTAAAAGTGCTAACAACGCTGCATCTGGCGTTCCGGCTATGAATGTGACAGTATTTGTCTGACACTTGCCGGAAAATGGCGGGAGAGCAATGAGGCAACATCAGGTATTCTATTAATTTAGCCACGTCAGTCAGTGAATTCGTCGAATTGCACCGAAACACCAGTAGACAAGAACTTGGACACTTCTCCGTCACAACGTCCCGGAACCGCACGACCGCTACGGTCGCAGGTTCGAATCCTGCCTCGGGCATGGATGTGTGTGATGTGCTTGGGTTAGTTAGGTTTAAGTAGTTCTAAGTTCTAGGGGACTGATGACCTCAAATGTTAAGTCCCATAGTGCTCAGAGCCATTTGAAGCACAACGTCCCCGTCCACAAAGTGAAGACTGTGTTCAAGTATTTGTCCAGCAAACGGATCACAGTCCTGGATTACCCGCCGTATTCGCCGGATATGGCTCTAACCGACTTCTGGTTGTTCCGCAATTTGAAACTGGCAATGAAAGGACACTATAAAGATCTATTTCATAGCATCCAAGAAAGCAGGACTTCAGTACTAAAAATAACCCCAGAAAAGTGATGCAGTAAATGTTTCAAAATACTTTTAAAACGATTTGAGCTGTATATTGGTTCACGGGAGATTTTTTTGAATAAATACAGTGATCTTGTTTTTCATAGACACATTCCTAATGGAACAGGGACACACTGTGTATTTTGTGGGCTGCTTTGTTGTCGTAAGTGAGAGTACACCATTTACTTCATGTGTGCTTGTGTGTGTGTGTGTTGTGTGTGCTTATGTTTTGTGTGTCTGTGTGTTTTTCTGTGGAGGTGCCTCATTTGTTTTAGTTTTAATTTTGTGATTCAGTTCCTCTACATTGTTTTGTATTGTATCCATCCTCTACAGTTATCTGTAATTCATTTTTGTAAACATCTTCACTGAATGGAATTTTGTCCAGTCTGTGTAGCATGTTCTGGAAGCCGGCTAGTTTGTATGCAGTCGGATGTTTAGAATAATTGTGTGCGGCTGTGCTGGTGATGGTGATGATGATGGTGAATATAGAGAATTTCTCTTGTTGGTGGTTGTTTCTGTATATTGGGAGGCGAAGGAAATTTAACATTTTGTCGTTTTCTGTATATATGGTGAATTTTTCTTTTGAAGTTGTGGGAGGCGACTCGAAGTTTCATCTAGAACATATAGGAAGTCATTTACAAAGCGATACTAATATCCTACAGTAAGCTGCTTGGGCCTAAAAGTTTCAGATACTTTGTTATCAGTGTGAAGTGATCAGAGAGACAGTTCCGATTTTACGTTCCATAATGGAACCAAAGCTGAAAAAAATCGAGATACCTTCATAGGATTTACCCACCAGGAAAAAGCGCCCGATAATGTAGAATGGTACAAGGTGTTCGAAATTCTGAGGAAAATATGATTCAGCTAGAGGGAAAGATATACAACCAAGAGGGAACAACAAGATTGGAAGACAGAGACCGAAGTGTTTGGATTAAAAAGGATGTAAAACATGGATCCTGACTTTTTTCTAACTGTTCAGTCTGTACTCCTAAGAAGTAATCACGAAAATTAAAGCAAGTTTCAAGTGCAGGACTGAAATTCAGGGTCATGGGATATTGCGCCGTCTGCTTCGTTGTTGTATGTGGTTGCGAATTAATCCCGCCGCGTATTTGTTAGCCAGCCAATCTCTGGTATCTGATAATGAGAATGGCACAAGAGTGGTACAGTCCTCTATTTTTTAACTGGGTAAATGAACTGGTCACTGAAAGGTAAAATTCCGTAGCCTGCATGCGTATGTTATAAAACACACGTGGAAAGTGCTGCGGAGGAAGCTGCACCGAAATCAAAATTAATTTTCAAAATATTTTGTTAATATTGTAGACTCTTTCAAATTAAAACACATTTTCGCAGCTGTGAACACATTAGTTTCCCACAAGTTGAACCATAAGTTCGTAAAACACAGTATTTATAAAGAGAATTGCCGACTAGCTCTTAAGCGCAATCGGACTTATTAACTCTTGCTCGCAGAACCAGATATCTTTGTTCACGCACCAGACTCCTTTTTCAGTACCTATTGAGCCGTGCGGCGGCTATGTATCGTGCCGTGGCTTCCGGAGAATTGTGTAATTCGGAGAGTGACGTCTCGCTTTTCTGCTAGTGTGCACTGGCGCCACGACCTTAGATCGCCTTGTCTGTCCGTGAGTAGCAGCAGCAGCGCTTATTGATAGCGAGTACGCCTAATATCTTTGGGGCAACCTCTACTACTTCCTGGTCAAGATGTGTAGAGCGAGTTAAGTTGGGAACGCAGACCAGTTCAGTCGGAAGCGGAAGAAGGTTCGGTTTGGACGGAGGAGCAGCGAGTTGGCGCACCGCCAGGCCATGCCGAAACTGTTGGCGGCACGCAGGCACTGCTGGATAGAGGGGTTGTAGTTGCAAGGGCTACAACCTCGTTGTCCACCAAACTCAGGATCTTTGAGTGGAGGGCACGTAAATTCTATAGTGAATCGTCCACTATGGTGAGATCTCGCCGTTTGTTAGTGTGTTGCTGCTTGATTGTCGGTCGGTTGGTGTTGTTCTATGATTATGCTCCCGGCGCCGCCGAGAGTAAGAGCAGCGAGTGGTGTGTTGTTTGACTACTTGATTTGTAGGTCGGCTGCTATTGTTCTATGTTGCTCGTAGTGTTTCTTCTGGTCATTCTAAACTCCGGATTTTGAAGACCCAGTGGTCTCTGTCACTTCGCCCTCACCTGAAATATTCAAGCATTGTACCGGTGATCAGACATTAGGTACATTTTTAAGATTGTTGGTTGGTGTTTAAGTTGTCCCTGGTAAAGTTGCTAACATGTTATGTGAGCATAACTCTTGGCTGCCTGACTCACCATACCTTTCGTTAGAGCTACCTTCCTAGACCGACCCTTGGAACACATCTGAGCGCCACTTGTTCTGTTTGTTTTAGATTGTGATTTTCATTTTAATTTGAAGTATTGTGAGAGGCCTTCAGCCGTGTATTAATTCAGTTCATTTTAAATTTTACATAAAGGCCTTCAACGGTGTTAAATTAAATTTTTGAAGATTGATTTTATTTTAATAAAAGGACATATTTTCCTTTAAAATTTGTTCTGTCTGAAATTGTTTGTTATCCAGGCCCTGAGCCGTGAGTTGTTCGATCTGTTATGTGTGGCCTTCAGCCGAGGATTTACGTGAACCCCTTTTAATGAGGCCTTCAGCCCTGTGTTTCCTTTAAAGGAGAATTTTTTGTAAGAAGGAAGGGGTTTATTTTAAATTGTTTGTCTGACTTGGTGTTCAGGCCCTCAGCCGTTGTTTCAAATTTGTTTGTAGCCTTCAGCCGTGGAATAAGTTAATATTTAATTAATAAGCTTTCGGCCTTTCTGTTGTAAGTTTAAAAAATTCTTGGTTAGAAAAAAAATTATAGTAAATTTGTTTTAATTATAGTTGTCATTCAGACATGTAGTGTAGGCCTCCAGCCACTAATTGTTTTCCTTTGCATGTTTTTTTTTTAATTTTTTACCTTCTATTTTTAATTGGCTTAGGTTTATAAGCCAGGCCCTCAGCCGTTCTTGTTTGATGTGGTTTTGGGCCTTCAGCCCAGAAAGCATCTCAAGTTTTCTTTAACTAGGCCTTCAGCTGTATTGTCTAATTGTGATCTTTTAAAGCAATGTGTAAAATATTGATTCTTAGAAAAATAAACTTGTGTGTTTGATTGTGCAACATACAATAACTGTTAACGGCCCCATCCACAATCGTAACCTTATCCTGTCCGCTCTCTGAATACCTACCAACCAGGTTTCTCCTATTTTCCCAGCACTTCTGTTTTTGATAAATAATAGTAGATATTAATTTTTCCTTTGGAACAGCGATACTTTTCTCTTATCACAGTACACGAACACAAAAGAAAGAGAGCCGAGGATTAGCACACGTAGAACTGCACAGCAGACAGTAAAACAACGCATTTCATATATAGAATACAACGTTGGGAATAGCGTTTCCAATTAGAAGTATTGAAATACTGGCCTGTCCTGCCCTCGCAGCATGGAGGTTGGGTCCCAAGTGCCCTAGAATATTCAAGGACCATGGAGTAGCATGTCGCTAATTACCATTGTGTACCCATTTCAATTCCGCCGATTGTGGTGCAATCTGTGCCGAAACGAAGATAATGGTTCAAACAAAACATATGAAGATTTTGCAGCAGAGTCGTAATGTGCAATAAAAAACGGAGGTTCCCATTGAAGAATTCAAATTTGCCCCCGCCACCCACGCACGGGGTCTAGTGTAGTATCATTGGACGTCCCCCTCCAAGACAACCAAATTGGAATTATAACTTTTTTCATTCGATATGTAGTTTTTGAGATATTTCTAGGTCTTCAGTTGGAATGACACATTAGAAAACAATACACAACAGATTCATTCGTGTTTCTTGTACTACATTATTCTTAATTCTTTTGACCTTTCCGATCTCAGTATTATTTAAATATGAGATATTTTCAAATATTATTTCCTTGTGTTTGCTAATCGCTAAGAATCTCAGTACCGCATATTATATCGAACTAAAAGAGCGGTTACAGTATCAATGATAAGCTTCGCTGATGGTATTGTTATACTCAGTGAAAGTGAAGAAGAAGTACAGGATCTGTTAAATGGAATGAACAGTGTAATGAGAACAGAATGTGGGTTGAGAATAAACCGGAAAAAAACAAACGTAGAGGATGTCAAATTGAACACCTTTCAGCCGTCAATTTTCAACCTTATTTTGTTTGGCAACCAGTTTCGGCGTTTTACTACACCATCTTCAGGCACCTAACTGACTTGTAGGAAGAATCTACCTCTGTTTTGCTCCAAACAGGGTCCATAAATACTGATATTAGTAGGTATTTTCTGCAGTAATCACTTCAAATATCAGCGAGAAACTTAACATCAACATTACTGGTCACGGATTGGACAAACTTTCTTCCTTGGAAGGAAAGTTACCTATGACCGATGAGACAAAGAAGGCATGAAAAACAGAATAGCACAGCCAAAGAGGGAATTCTTGGCCGAGAGAAGTCTACTAATGTCAAACATTGGTCTTGAATCAAGGAAGAAATTTCTCAGAATGTACATTTCGGACACAACATTGTATGGTAATGTCTCATGGGCAGAGGAAAAACCGGAACAGAAGAGAATCAAAGCGATTTAAAAGTGGTGCTAATGAAGAATGCTGGAAATCAGGTGGACTAATAAAATAAGGAATGAGGAGTTACTCCGCAGAATCGGTGAAGAAAGAAACATGTGGAACACACTGACAAGAAGAAAGGATGACAGGACATGTGTTAAGACATGGATCAACCTTCATGCTACTAGAGAGAACTGAAGAGGGTAAAGATTGTAGGGGAGGACACAGATTGGAATACATCCAGCCAATAACTGAGGACGTACGGAGCAAGTGTGACTCGCATAAAACCAGTCATAAGACTGATAACTCAAAAAAAAAAAAAAAAAGGTATAATAGGTTCACTGCCTTTCATGACGCTTCTTCGGAGACTGGTTGTGTGTGAATGCGATCGTTAACTGATAGGTCAAAGCAGGCTGCAGCCTAAAAATCTAAATGTCGTGTGACTAGGGCCTCCCGTCTGGTAGACCGGTCGCCGGGTGCAAGTCTTTCGATTTGACGCCACTTCGGCGACTTGCGCGGCGATGGAGATTCACAGTCACATTTTTTTTTATTTTCTTCGTACATACACGTTCATTATTTCTGTAATGTTTCAGTAATAACACTGATTATGGAAAATTAACCCTGAAGTTTTTCTTTCATGCAGCTGTACTTTTTTCTTTTTTCTTGGCTATTGGCTTATTTGGTGTATACCTTGTTCCTTTTGGGTAGGTAGCTTTTTATCTGTAAGAACATATAAAAATGTGCTGAAATCCTTTTGGCCATTTGCATTATCATACGTGTTTCATGAAGAAATATACTGCTTTCGTTTCATGAAGAAATATACTGCTTTCGTTTGTTTGGTTTCAAATCGGATTTTCGTTCATCATATGGTTTCTGAGTGTGCCTGCTGTGCTTCTCTTTTTTTTTAGTAATACATTCTATGCATATTTTTAATATGCATCTTTGTCACTTTTTTAATCTCCAATTTGTTTTGTGCTTTTTTTAATGTTTAAAGCATTTTTCAGCTCTTAATTCATCACTTATCTCTGCCTACATAGCTACCTGCCCCGTACAGGTCCTGCTTGTATCATCATGTCTCTCCTCTATTTACGTGCCACTCCTGAGACGCCTCATAATTCGTCCTGCTTCCTTTCAAGGCGCCATAACCGTAAATTCAAGAAACGTATGTGGAGATCCTAGATGCAACCGACTTCACAGAGTATTTATGTTGTTATGCTGTTTTAATCATGTTTGTTCACAATTTTTTGCAATATTATTTTGTTTGTGTAACACATATCCATTTCAATAGTAGACTAGTACACACAACAACATTTATTTTTTTATTTTTTAGTTTTTTGTTACCTTAGAAAATATGTGGACCAGATGTTCTGAACAGCTACTTATTTGATTCATTGTTGATGAACCTTTGTTATTTGATACTATGTAGATACTAGATAATGCCCTTGGGCACCTAAACAGGTTGTGATTTAAAATAAAAAGAAAAGTGCAAACTGGTGCCGACATTTTCTTCAAAACCGTTACCACAGTTGCGGGAATGTCACCAAGACGTCCCCGAATGTCATCAAGACGTCCCACGTGTTGGACAAGAAATTAGATTGGGGACAGTAGCGAAAATCACAACGGTATGTTTTCTGTGGTTTTTTTATTTTTTATTTTAATTTATTAATTTTTTGTTTTGTTTTCTACAGATATTCACACGGTATCGATGACGTTTTCGTCATTTTCGGGACTTCAGTGTATAATACACATCTGTTCTCATTAATTTACTTAGACTATAGGTTTTTTCCAATTTCAGAACGTATTATGGTCGTAAAACTAGATCAACTGTGTATTTCACAAATTGCAATGACTTAACATTCTCAAATATTCTATTTAAGTATAGCACATGCTACAAAAGAAAATCCTCAGTATTTTAATGTAAACCTGTCATGGCTCTTATGGCGACTTCGTTCTTTCTGGGCCCTATCAGAAATTTTCTTGCGGTATTATATTCATCATCTCATCCACATTTACTTTCCGTTCCTTTTCTATAAAATTACTTTTAAGTTAATTTTCGTTGTCTAGCTCTTCTGTATATTCCTACCATCCTCCAGATTTTCCCTTCCTTGTTTAGTACAGGCTCGCCACCTGGGTCTTGAAATTCATAAGGCTACTTTTTCTGTTATGTTCTTTGCCTATAGAAGGCATCCATTTTTTCCATTGGCATACATAGTTCCACAGTCTTGCATTTGTCCTCTAGCCAACCCCGCTTAGCCAATTTGCGCTTTCTAATAGCTTAAAATTTTAGTCGCAGGTATTGCTTTTTGGCCGTTTCATTTTCTGCCTGTTTAAATTTCATTAAATTGTTGTAGTCCACATCCCCTCCTGAAATAGCTTACAGTTAAAAGCCTGGTTTCTAAATCTCTATCATACCATAATATAATCAATCTGAAACATTCAAGTGTCTGCCGGTGTTTCCCACGTATACGACTTTCTTACACCATTCCTATAGCAAGTGTTAGTAACGATTAAATTGTGCTCTATGCAAAGTTCTTCCACGAAACTTTCATTTCGATCAACCCAACACCCCCCTCCCTCCAGTCAATGTTCTATTATTTGTCCGTGTCTTTCGTTCCCTACAATCGAATTCGAGTAAAGACACAATTAAATTTTCGTCCCCCTTAGCTTTTTGAATAATTTCATAATATAGTCCTTCGAATTCATCACTTGCGGAGCTATTTGGCATATAATATTACTGTGGTGGTTATTGTCTTTGAGTCTATCTTGGCTACAATAATGCGTTTAGTATACTGTTCGTAGTATCTTACGCGCATTCTTGTTTTATTATTCATTATTAGACTGGCTCCTGCATTACCAGTATTTGATTTTGTTTTTATAATCCTATATTCACTTGAGAAGAAGTTCTTTTCTTTCCGACATCTTACTTCCGTAAAGTACATCTAACTTCAGCTCGTCCATTTCCCTTTTCAAAACGTCTAACTTACCTACCTGATTAAGGGATCTAACATTCCTTTTTTTTTTGTTTTTTTCACTTTGTCCTCCTGTGTAGCCCCTAATGGGGGACTATTTTACCTTTGGAATATTTTACGCAAGAAGATGCTATCGTCATTTAATCATACAGTAGAACTTCATGCTCTCGGAAAAAACAATAGTTGTAGTCTCCGTTCTTTTTCAGCCGTTCATAGTAATAACACGCAAATGTTGATGGTGTTGGGACAGCAACCAGCCACAAATTTACTTTCAGTTCCTTTATTCAAAGGGTACCGTTACCGGTTTCGAATCGTTGTGATTCATCCTCAGACGGTTTACACGATTTCTTTATGACATGTGGTGTGTTTTTACAGATTAATTGTCGTGAAATGTCGGTTTGGAGTGTTTGTTTTCATAACATTCGTCCAACAGATGTGAAAACATTCCCACTGCATTCTTATTGTTGCACACGTAAATTTTTCTCACTGAACAATTTAGATTGGTCATTGAGAAGATTTCTAACATGCACCACATGTTTTGATACATGTATGTATCTTATTGTTGCACACGTAAATTTTTCTTACTGAACACTTTAGATTTGTCACTGAGAAGATTTCTAATACGCACCACATGTTTTGATACATGTATGTTTTGATACATGTATGTACGTGTCATATATTCCTGTACCTTGCTTAGATAAATGAAGTATACATACTACGATGAGAGCAGCAGAAAGGAATGTATATTTTATATCTACTGTGCGAGGCGAAGATCTTAAAAATGAAGCAGTTACGTTTTTAATGACAGTTTCTGATAACAATGATCATCTGGAACTGAAAAGAATTTCAAGTTTCAACATCGAAACTGTTGTATGTACAAGACATAACAGAGCTCATGTTGGTAAAATGTAGCTTCTTGCATTGGTGGAGGGAAGAGCAGTTGTGTCAAGTATTCATATAACAGCGGAGGTATTATTATTTCTTTTTTAAGAGTTACAAATGAAATGAGCTGCATTTTTTGAAAGACAGGTATTTATTAATTTACCTTTGATACAAGTGTGGGGGGAGCAGCCTGTGTGAGGGTGCCGAGGGGGGTTTGAGACACGAGTAATGGTCGTTGCGTGTGGGTGGTGGGAAAGGGGAGAGGGCCAGGAGTGAAGGATGAGGAGAGAGAGCCCCACTCTAACCTCCATCTTTCCTCTTCCTGGGCCAACCACATTGTTGTGCACGTTGCTCAGATAATTCAATATTTCTTTGATTGTTTCTGTTTAATATTTTTTCGTAATTTTCAAGTATAATTGATTCTAGCAGGATGGTCACATCGGCAGAGGTCATTTATTCTTGTGTAACGTGATATACTGACAAGATGGCCACTATACACACACTAGGTGCAGTCACTTGATGACTTCTGGTCGCCTCCTGGATCGTTGGTTCCAGGCTGGACGGTGCCTCCAGAAAAGACTTCCAGCAAACAATTTTTCTTGACTTTATTCTGACATAAAAATTAACTTCATCTCATGGATCGCTGAGACTACTTTACAGTCTTACTGCGCTACCTCGACAAACCCGTCTGTATAACCTACATTGAATATATCTGTTTACGATAATCCTTAACCAAGTCTTTCATTTATGCCTGACCAGATCACCTTTGCTACAATCTGTTACACATTGACTTCAGAGCACGTCTGTTTTGACTCCGATTTTAATGCCGCAAAAATAATCTTCTTCTTGTTCCAAATTATGAACCATGGATTAATAACAACGATATATGACTTCTATCACTATAATATAATGCAGTGAGCACTTTTTCGTAGCGCAATGGAATATATGAAGGGGTGTACAAAAGTCTTAAAGTAATGAAAACTTATAACTAAGACGCGCTCATTCGTCCTAACACAATCTACAAGTGTAGCTGCGTCTTTTGTTGTAGAGAAAACACATGCCATGCAGATGTAAACAGCACATGGTATTGCATAACATCTGATACCGAGAAACACGAATAACAGAAGAACAAACTCTCCGTTCACTCTGCAGGAAGCGTCTCGAAGTACTCTGCAACTCGACCCTAAATTATATGGACTGAAAATGATATTCTGTTTTCCGAAAGAAGTTTGACACTCTATTAATGCCGCGGAATGGACATTGCTTCCAGGGAGCATTGCTCCCATCAGCTACAGAATAAAGAAGTGCTTTTGGATTGAGCATAAAACTCGTGAGGTTTAGAAATTAACAAGAAAAATAACAAACGATAGATCACACATTAACACGCATTATTATTCAATAATTAAACATGAACGTTCATAGCAATAAATACATCTGTCCTCTAAGGGACCATGTGGGACTGTAACGTATCCTCAAAACCAGAAAAGAATCACGTATATTCTCATATCAGCGTAATACGAGGGTTGTAACTTTAATAGTTGGTTGTAACTATTTATTTACAGCTCGTAAAAAATAGATACGTGTTTCAAAGTTTTACTGACCTTCAAAGTAGTCACCAGCATTGTGTATAACCCCTTGTCAACGATGTGGAAGTCGTAGGATACTCTTGGCAGTGCAAGTTGTGTTGACAGTTTGAGTGGCGCGGTCTATTGCCCGATGAATCTGTAGCATTTCTGAAGCTAATGCCGTGAAGTGTTTCCTTCAGTTTAGAAAAAAATGTTCAACTGTGCTTGAATTCCTAAGGGACCAAACTGCTGAGGTCATCGGTCCCTAGACTTACTTACTACTTAAACTAACTTGTTCTAAGAACAACACACACACCCATGCCCGAGAGAGGACTCGAACCTCCGGCGGGAAAGGCCGCGCAGTCCGTAACATGGCGCCTCAAACCGCACGGACACTCAGCGCGGCTTCAGTCTAGAAATCGAGTTGAACTCACGAGGGCTTAAGTCAGGGGAGTGCAGTAGGTGGTATAGCACTTAGTAGCCCCATCAGTTAAACAAACACTGTACGTGCTTGAGCATTATCCTGCAAAATGATGGTCAGGTACTGCGGAAAGTGTCATCACTTCTGTCTGTATGCTGTTCAGTTTTGGAACACAGCCTACGACCAGCTTAGACACAGAATTGATGACACTTTCTGCAGGACCTGAACATCATTTTTCAGGACAATGCTCAAACCGGTACAGTGCAAGCTGTAACTGATCTGTTTGAGTGGTGGGGCTGCTAAGTGCTGTACCACCTACTGCACTCCCCTGAATGATGGGGCTGCTAATGCTACAACACCTACTGCACTCCCCTGACTTAAACCGTCGTCAGTTCACCTCGATTTCTAAACTGAAGAGAACGCTTCATGGCATTCGCTTCAGAACTGCTACAAATTCGTCGGGCAATAGACTGCGCTGCTCGAACTGTCAACACAACTGGCACTGCTAAGAGTATCCTACGACTTCCACATCGCTGGAAACGGGTTATACAGAATGCTGTTGAATACTTTGAAGGTCAGTAAAACTTTGAAACACGTATCGGTTTTGTACGAGCTGTAACTAAATAGTTGCCACTATTAAAGTTCCAGCCCTCGTACTATTAGTTGAACGGAAAAGTAACATGAAACACGACCTATATCCGTGGATGACTTAATGAATGATCGATACTGATCTTCGCATATCCGAGAAAACTGTGATCTGAATAAAGAGAACTAACTTTGCGTACAATGAAAATGCACCTGCAAAGCTGAAAAGTTATGTAACATAGAATTATGGCAACGCAACGGTACCTAGAAACGCTCTCACCAGAAACTCTGAATACTGCAGCGTGCAAACGCCCTTCTCATCAATTCACAATAAGCTAACGTTTGAACCAAACGCATAAATAAAAGCCGCCGACACCACGAAGAACCGTGGCAGGAGAAAGCGCAATAGTTCATGTCAGATTAAAAATGCTTTGTTCCGCATCAACATTGAGCATGCTGGCTCAAGACCTAACTGCCTAGACACCTGAATGGTCGGGAGGCTCTGCCACGAAAGTACACCGTGCATATGTGCTTCACTATTCACCCAAGGATGTGGCGCCCTAGCCGCTGAAAGCATTGTATATGTAGTCTTTGAGTCATGTTAGTGACTTACAACTCGTGTAATGATTAATAATATAAAACATTCTAACCTACTGGTTTCAACTTTATAATCGGTTTTGCATATTCTAGCCTTTGTAAGCACCTGCTCCTTTTCTCCTCAACAGTTATTTCCAGTCCCAAATAGAATTACCTCGATAGAATTGTAGGTGTCCCAGCAACCCACACCGTATTGTGATACGGATCATCCAAAGATTTCTTTCCTGATCTGTTATTTTTAGCACCTATTTTTAATACCTATTTAGTACCTATTTCCAATACAGCACCTAGTTGTCGAAATTTTTGAGATTTTTTGTAACGATTGCAATACTTTAGATTCCACTTGGTTGCGGCATTTTCATATTAAATGAAGAAGAATCACAATATCTTAAATTTTATTTGAATGAGGCATTTGCATATTAAATAAAAGGATTTGGAGTACCAGTTGCAAGAATGCAGGGAGATTAGACACAAACATTTTACTTTTGCAAACAAATATCTGTTGGACCACAGTTATACAACTATAATTTTCAGATTGCTATTACTCGTGGAAAGAAAATAGTAATATGCCGATGTTCAGTAACAAGACTCTCGGGGTCGAAAGGAGGATATTCAATCATGGTGTTCCTGTGAGACAAGTGGAACTGGCAGGCAGACTTGGATGAGAGAGCTGTGGTGCAATTTACAAGTTGGTGATGAGACTGCTGGTGCCACGGAAAAAGACGCGCTGCGGGTCGTCTGGGCACATCTCCTGGGAGCGGCCCCGGAGTCAGTGCGGCAGGACGCCAGGTGTTTCCTCCCGGCGCTCGCCAGCAAGTGTCCCCTTTGCAGTGTCGACGACAAACGTCTTCTTACCGTCTCAGCAACAAGTCCACTCCAGAACGATCTTTTCACCTTCTGCAGAGTTCATTCCCTAGGCATGACCGTACAAGCAAATGGAGAGCTCATATTTTGGCGATTTAAGTTACTGAGAATCAGTGGTGACACCTTCAGCCGTGTGTCTAAATCTCTTTATTCAAATGCAACAGGTATCGGTAATCATCAAGGTATCATTAAGGTATCATTAAGCACTTCTACTGGCTAACGTTGGTCCTATAACCAACTTCCCAAACTGCCATGAAAGGGAACAAAAATCAAATACTTTTTTGTAGGTCCATCCCTGCGTCAGGAAGTCTGCACAAACCAGTTGTTATCCACTGATGCCTCGTATATAAGGAACGTGATAACCACTTCAGCATCAAATAAGGCCTGAAGATGGTGCACTAAAGCGCCAAAAATAGCAGTTTGTGAGATAACGAGTATTGTGCTCTCATTAAAGTATATGGCCGAAAAGCCAGCCTTCAGGACTTGTGAAACGAACCGTGTTGTCTCATGGTAACAGATTCACCACGAGATGGGGAAATTCACACGCGTCTATTGTCTGTTGAGGCCTAAGTGCTGCAGTCTGCGAGTGAGACAGACGAGACGTCATAGGGAAACCCAGTAGGAGCCTTTTGTGGCCATGGAGACGTAGCAGTTTTAAATATGGCGGACCTAAGATCGACCATAAAGAAAAACATTTATGAAAACTATTTAACTCTGTAGTAATTCATGGAATCAAGCCACAGTAATTTTAATCTACCATCATTAAATTTCATGGTGATCCTAATAAAACTTGAATATTAATAGTATCTATAATAGTTTAGAATTTACCGTTAAAGTGAAATTTGCAAGTTTTGTTACAAAGACCTGAATACTAAAACCTGAACGCTTTAGTCGATCTTAACCAACGACATTGCGTATAGAAGCGCATAATTAAAATGACAAATGTTGTGTATATAAAGTCTGTAACTTATTTGTTTAAAAGATATAGTAAATTTAAATTATCAGTATTTTCAGTTAAGCGTCAGATCATCATCTGATCTACACAAAACACATTGATCGATGACGGCATGACGCCTTATTGAATTATTAGGTAATAGAATATTTGTTATAAAGTTTGGTGCATAATAGTTACTTGTGCTTTTTATTTATTAATCAGAAAGCACGTTGGTGTAAGGCTACTGGCTTTGGCATTCAAAGATTTATTTATAACGTGAAAGTGGTCAAACTTTCATTATTTAAATCTGTTAAAATGTAAAATAATGTAGAGTAAGCTGAAGCCGACCAGATGGACGGCGTCAGGAAAGGGAGCTGCCCTAGTCAGTTGAGCGATATTCGGCGCGCAGGAAACGCTGTCGGGGATGGGCAGAAACAGTGCTGTTGCAGACGCGAAAGTGGACATACACCAAAGGGTACAGTTCGGATGCAGACGCGAAAGCGGACGGTTGGTCTTCAGGCAGCTAGGAAGTGAAACGACTGATAAAAATTTCGCGTTGTGTGCTGTCGTGGGACTTTGTTTCTGGGTGGTAAGCAGCCGCGCGCCTGGTGTGAACTCTAACTTTTCGCGTAGGTAACTTGTATTTCGCGATGAGATTGTGAATGATAGAAGTGTATCAAATGGATATGCGCTCGAGTCTAACAGTAACTCTAAATACGACCACTTTCGCTATTACTTTGCTTTCTGAATAAACATTATTCTAACCAAATCGCAACAGTGTATCCTACATCATATATGGGTTGTTAATTTAGTTCCCGATGTTATTGTTACTGTTATTATATGCTATATTAACATTGTATTTCGCATACTTGCCACCAGCCAGACAATTTAACCAGTCTAATTCACGGCGTGTAATGCGACACATGCGATTCAACCCCTAGACGAGTTTGAGCCAAGACATTTCGACGAAGAGGAACCGCATGTGAGCCCGAACGTCTCTGGGATGTTAGCTCGCAAGCTGCGCGGTAAATAGCAATGTGAGGAAGGCTGTAGGTGTTTCATTTTCTCCGCAGATATACTCATGCGTGAAATGCTCACTACACACATCAACCAACCCCTCTAATGACAACATGGGAAGTTGGTTAGAGGACCAATATTTGCCAACAGACGGACTTGATGACGGTTGAATGGATCACTGAAACTGGTCACATTTCACACACTGAAAAGAAGACCACATGCAGACACTATTGCAACTGGGCAAACACCATATCGCCAGTTATGAATGTATGCCCTGTGTCCCATCAACTCATCTGCTGCCACTGCCTTTGCACCTGCCAATGTCCTCTCATTCCATCTTGACAACGTGCGCCTGGGTCGGCGATCATCCCAACACTTCCAACCGCAATGGACCGCAAGCAGAGGTTAAGAAAGGCATACATAGCATCCGCTTGACAAACTTCAAATGTTTCCTTACTTTCGGTTTGAAATGTAGTCCGATGCCCCTTCTACTCTTGCCGATGGCAGAGAGACCGCTCGCCGCCCGCCAAGATTTTTTTCCCTTGTGCGTACAATACGATCGGCGTGGATTCCACGAAGTCCCACTGGTCATGGGCCCATGTCTTTCACAGGCCCTTGCTCAGAGTGCCACCAGGCCCCGGGAGAGGCCACGCCGGCTTATGACATCCATTGCTATCGGCGACATGATGACTAAAAGCAAATACATCACAAGAACCACAATAATTGCAACTACTTCCTCTTCTTGTTGTTTCCAGTGATCCACACTTGCCGTCTATACAAAGCCGTATTCCAGAATCCGACATTCATGAATTTATTCCTCCTTTTCGTATCTATAACTGACATCAATAGACTCTTCGAATAAATCTTTCTTTGCTTATTACAATCTTCTTCTGATACCTCCCTTGCTTCGACGACATTATGCAATCTTCCTTCCTAGATCAGAGAATACTATCACTTATTCTTCTGCAGAATAGTTTCCAATTTTGATGATGAGCAAATCGTTATTTTCCTTCCTACCTTTGCCTTTACTTTCCTTACTCATGGACCATAGTGGGTGATAACTACGCAGTCCAATCATCCCCACAGATTTTTAAATCTGCCTTACATCCATTTAGAATAGTCGCGCCTTCCCTCAGGCTTGGCACTGACTGCTATTTGTTCCCTTTTACTTTTATTCGTTTCCTGACGCTTTCCTCTTTCGTTGGTTCATCGACGTACAAATGCAGTAACAATCATGATTATGTCCAACTCTGAGTCACATGCTTCTTTACTCAAATCTGTCTTCAACGTTTCGTACTGTTCTTCTATGTACTACTCTGCTAAGAAGAAACATAATCCTCTTGAACTAAAGTTTGATCAAAAGTAACCGGAAATCGCCATTAAATGCGACACTAACCACTAGATGTCACGAGAGGCAGACCCTTCAGTATAAAAGGTGGGGGCGAGTATTGTTTCGTCAGTAGAAAAGCAGCTATAGCAGAGAGGATCGGTTAGGAGACCTCAGTGATTTCGTACGTGGACTTTGGATGTCACCTGAATAACAAGTCCGTCAGTGACATTTCAATATTTCTAAAGCTGCCAAAGAAGACTGTGGACTACGTGACTGTGGCTGGAAACGCTATAGAACAGCATCAGCTAAGCCAAGACCAGGCATAACTAATGTAATGAGGAGCAGGGACGGTCGAGCAGTACAGAGGGTGGTTGTAAAACGTAGCTTGATACGAGCGCAGAGAAACGCTTGTGAGTTCCAAAGTAATAGAGGAAATGGAAATGTCGTGTGGCTAGGGCCTCCCGTCGGGTAGATCGTTCGCCTGGTGCAGGTCTTTCGATTTGACGCCACTTCGGCGACCTGCGCGTCGATGAGGATGAAATGATGATGATTAGGACAACACAACACCCAGTACCTGAGCGGAGAAAATTTCCGACCCAGCCGGGAATCGAACCCGGGCCCTTAGGATTGACAGTCTGTCACGCTGACCACTCAGCTACCGTGGCGGACAGTAATAGAGGAGTCCAGCTAGCGTAATGACTTTACGTATGAAGAAAAATGGGGCACATTAGTAGGGAAGCTTATCATAAATCATACATTTCTGCAGCGAATGCTAAGCGATGCTTAAGGTGGTGGGTGGTGTAAAGAGCGACGTCATTCGACAGTGGATAACTGGAAATATGTGAAACTTCCTGGCAGATTAAAACTGTGGGCCGGACCGAGACTCGAACTAGGGACGTTTGCCTCTCGCGGGCAAGTGCTCTACCACCAGTTTTGATCGGCCAGGAAGTTTCGTATCAGCGCACACTCCGCTGCAGAGTGAAAATTTCACTCTGGGAACATCCCCCAGGCTGTGACTAAGCCGTGTCTCCGCAATATCCTTTCTCCCAGGAGAGCTAGTTTTGCAAGGTATGCAGCAGAGCTTCTGTGAAGTTTGGAAGATAGCAGACGAGGTACAGGCGGAATTGAGGCTGTGAGGACGGGTGTTGAGTCGTGCTTGGATAGCTCAGGTGGTAGAGGGCTTGCCCGCGAAAGGCAAAGATCCCGAGTTCGAGTCTCGGTCCAGCACAGAGTTTTAATCTGCCAAGAAGTTTCGTATCAGCGCACACTCCGCTGCAGAGCGAAAATTTCATTCTGGGAATATGTGGTTAAATCACGCTGTACCCTATGGAAATCCGATGGAAGGGTTTGGGTTTGATGAATGCCTGGAAGATGTTAGCTACCATCGAGTGCAGTGCCGACAGTCCCACAGTGAGGTATGGAGGAAGTACGATAATGGTGTGGGGGTATTTCTCGTGGCTAAGGTGTGGTCCCCCTATTGCGCTAAATGTGGAAGGATATGAGCACATTTTTAATACTTCGCGTCATAATGACAATGGTTTGTGAACTATAACATTCTGAAATGGACTGGCTTGGTGAGAGGCCAAACATGGACGTTGACTTCTCTCCATTCCCCAATGTCCAACATGAATACCTTTTTCGGTTTCCGCTCTTGAGAAAGAAAGTGCTGCTATTCTTCCAAAGACATTGAGACATCTCACTGAAAGGTACCCAATAATAGTTCAAGCCGTCACAAAGGTGGAGAGTGGACACATCGCATATTAACGTCCACTAGTAGGTTTCTGGATATTTCGCATCATATAGCGTTGTTCGTGTAGACTGGTGCCGTGCGAGAGACCAGTGATAACGCGTAACGTTCCCAGTTCATTCCCCCGTTTTATGTCGTTACCGTTATTACCCCTATCATGTACTCATGTAAAAAACTAGAAAAACATCAATCCATTAGATTTCGGGCGTTTAACCGCAGGAACATTCTCTCTTCCACTGTAGCACGTCCGAAATCCAACGGATCATTCATTGCTTTGAAAATTGAAGACGCACACAGAAAAGTGTTCTCCACACACTTTTTGGTATCCTGCTCTTGCCGACTGCAGCTCTCTCTTTGTTGCCGTAGTAGATACTAGATGCTGTGAACCAAACCCAGTTTCTCATATGTGTAATTTACTGCTTACAGTTCACTACACTCCCAATGAGCTGCTTCGCCAAACTGAACGTCCCATGGAGCGTAAGTATTTCAACTTCTACAAAAAATGATTGTGACATAATTTGTTAACTTCTGAAAATAAATTTTATTCGAGTTACTTTTCTTATACACAGTAGTATGTTCGAGTTACATACGCATATAGTGGAACTGTATTGGTCAGAACCATCTGAGATGATTTTAGAATTAAAATTATCACACTTTACAATTCGTTACCATTATCGTTTGTAAATTTCTTTTCGCACATTGATTACATCAGTACTTAAAAAACGTTAATTATTAAGTAATTTACAAATGTTAAAATTAGAATTATCATCAGAAAATGTTTGTCCGTAAAAACATGTTCACTGTTTAGTAATCTGTAGAGTTACCACTATTTTTCTGACAGACGTAGGAAATTTAGTTTTATCTTTAACTTTTTCTTACAGACTGATCACAATTCTTTCATCTGGGCTACTGCAACCCAATTTGTATTTCATATCCTAACAATGCCACTTTTCTAGCTAACGAACAGTCTGACTACTTCCTTGGAAGAGACCGCTAGGACTGCACGTTGACACTTGACGTTCTATCTACGCTGTTCTACTGCTGATCTATAGCCGTTGGAAGACGCAAAAGGCATGTCATAATTTTGATACTCTTGATGTAAACTGTAAGTATAGTTGATAACAATCTACCTTTTACTCACAACAGAAAAGTAAAGTTATGTGGTATGTTCTCTAGCGAAACAAGACCAAATAAAAGAGAATATACTAAACAGTACTGGTACGTGAAGTCTTAGATTGGAACTAAAGAAATTGTAGCTCAGGATTCACGGTATTTGTTGTCATGATTATTGCGCACCAAATTCAATAACATTTTCAGTGACGGAAACAATAATGAGTAGTACTATGCTATTTTTTGTGAATTTAGTCAGGAAGAGAAAATAATATAGATCTGAAAGATTGAGGAAAATTCGAAATTTTACTCAACTTTTTGTACAGAAGGATATGGCTGAAAAGTTAGGCCTACTGTTCGCGTTACACTACGTTGGTTGATTTTGGGGGAGGGGGGAGGGGGGAGTGAGTGAGTGAGTGAGTGAGTGACCAAACTGCGAGGGGGGGGGAGGGGGGGGGGAACAAAGTGTGAGGCCATTCGTCCCATCCGATTAGGGAAGGAAGTCGTCGGTGCCCTTTCAAAGAAACCGTCCCGGCATTTGCCTGAAGCGATTTATGGAAATCACGGGAAACCTAAATCTCGATGGCCGGACGCGTGTTTGAACCGTTCCTCTTCCGAGTGTGAGTCCCGTGTGCTAACCACTGCGCCACCTTGCTCGGCTTGCACTACGTCGGCTGGAACTTTCTGTAGACTAAAGTATTCCGAAAACTTAACTTATACCTCCTTAGCTGTAATGAGGAATGTGCATGATCCCCAGTGAGCCTGAAAGACTTTAACTTATTACAATCGAACAAGCGAGATCTAGGATTTTAAAGAAACGTCCAAGTACTCCAGAAAATTAGATTCGATACACCTACTTGTTGACCTGGTAGGTACGTATACACTGGTTTCAGAATTTTGGACTTAAAAGCGAATGCACATAAAAAAATCTTCCTAAGCGTGCAACATAAATAGCGAGTAAACACTGGACCATGAAGTAGTTCTGAACTGAAGTACACAGTAATTGCAAAACAAAGAGTAGGGATAATAGGTTAAAACAGTATTGGGAAGTTTAAGATTGCTGTTAAGTAGTTGCATAGTAGTAAAACCTTGTTAAATTGTGAGATGTGCCTCAGCTTGATTCATCTAAGGACAATTGCTCCCGGTATTTATGTCTTAATCGGGGTGATTTTGAACAATGTAGTGAATCTGAGTTAAGGGTGAAGTACAAATGAGACCAGATGTACACATGACCGAAACTCTACTGCTATTATGTTATAGTACGCGTGTGGTATTTTGCTAGTCGGTGGCCATTGTGTTTTAGACGATCGTTGTTTGGACTTAAAATAATTATGTGAGCGCGACTTTCATTTACTTTACGTTGGTTTTAGAATAGTGCTATTTGGCACTGGCCCATACTTTGACTTCACAAGAATCAGGTTATTTGACTTTTCGGTGACCGATTTTGCGCAATGTTAGGAACATTAGCTTTGTTTCTGGATTTGATCCATGTTTTCACAGTTATTAGTCAGAACATCGAACATTAGTTTTCATCACGACTGATAATGGGAAAATGCTCTTTCGAAGTTAGTGTGTTTACTGTTGATTTTCGTGAGCTAGTGTGCAACTAAATAAACATTACTTTCGTTTGAACTGTAATCGCCTTTTTTCATTTGCATTATTAATCCTATGGGCTTAGATGTTTGACAACTCTGGACCGTATTTAATTTTATTTTTGACTTGAGAATAGCTGCTCTAATTTCTGACCATTGGTTTCTCGCAATGTTGTTTTACGGTTTCACAAATTTCATTCTGATGAAGACACTCATAGTAGGTGTCGAAACCTAGATCAATTGTGCTAAACATTTATTTGCAACCGGTTAGCTGTATAATTTCTACGTTTGATAATCAATATGATGCTTTCTCATGAACAATACAATTCAAATATTCTCTGAGATTGTATTTCTATCTCGATGCCTCACAGGCGACACGTATCTGCCCTTCTCGTGACAAACATAGTTTCATCTACTCGAATAAGCGCCTTTGTCACTAAGGATAGAATATAGTGCTCCGTCCCACTTCTGCCCTCTGGCAGAAAGCGCAAACCCCTGATATGAATAGAACCGCCTTTATGTTGCAAATCACCACTTCCCAGACTCATTTCTATGAGACCGTATTTATTCCTTTTCCTCTTAGATGTTGTCTACCGGAATTTGATAGCATTGTTCAAAAACTCCGTGTACAAAAATACAGAAATATATTGTGTAAGTTAAGAGCTGCGAGTGACCTGTATAAACTCACAGCCAAGTTTAACAGTTTAAGGTGTGTGGATGTATTTTCCTATGCGTACCTTAAAATATGTGCTTAATCAGAAGAGAAACACGTACCGTGGACCATGGCCCATTGAGAAGACTATAGCGCAAAACTCCGAGATGCTATAAAGCTTACAAAAATTACTTGAGTATTGCTCGTCAGTGTGGGATTCTTACCTTATATGAGTGACAGATGAAATACAGAAGATCCACAGAAAAAAAGCGTGTTTCGTCTAAAGTTATTTACTAAGTCGAAAGCGCCAGGATGACGCTCATTCAATTGCAGTGGCTGCCGTCACAAGAATGGCGTCGTCCATCACCGAGCGCTGTACTGTTGAAGTTCCGAGAGCCTACAGCCGCAAAAGTCAACCAATATAACACTCCTTCCTACGAATATCTGGTGAAAAGACTAAGAAGGGTAAATTAGAGAGAGTCGAGTTCGGACGAAGGCTCAGGAACAATTTTTCTTCCCACGTATCCTTTGTGTCTGGAACAGGAAAGGAAGGAAGTGACGGTTGTATACAAAGTGTCTTCCACTGCACATCACACGGTACCTTGCGGAGAAGAGATCTGTAGATAGAACGTACATCAAAACAATGGCACACAGTATTTAAGAAGACATTTTGAAATCCGGTGGTTGTGGAATCTTAGTATTTGGCAATGAAAGTGTGGCAGGTATAAGATGGCGATGACCTGTGGCGACGTCTCCTGATCATGGATTAAAACCTCTCTCCAGTATCTCACTGAGTGTTCGTGCCTCCACTGACGGCAACCTTCGGGCAGAACTGTAAATGTTGTTCTGGTGGAGCGATGTATGTGCCGACACTAGTGCACTGTCTGCCTTCCTAACTTTCACTCTCTCATCCATCATAATACAAAGGTGTCACAACACAATGATACCCATCCACACGATATGTTTACATATCTAGTACATGACCGGCATATTGTCTGAACGGTTTGACACCTTCACGAGCACGTTTCCAACCTTTTTCACGGATACTGGACGACTATAGAAGAGGATATTTCAATGTAGATCGATCAATAAACTAAATCGAGCCAGCTGCGAGCGGTAGTACATAGCAATAACAAGAAATGAATTTACATTAAATACCACTACCCAATTATAGATGATAATTACAAAAGACGAAAGCGATTTACGTGGCAGGATGTACAACACCAGGCATGAACTCATCTCGAGCTATCGTGTGAACCAATTCTTTCGGTAGATGTTAACACGAGTATTTAGCTGGATATAATAATTAATATTTTAAGATTTTTTGGATTCGGAAAAAATGTATTTTTTTGATCAAGATCACATTTTTTTTATTTCCGTTGATTACTAGTTTGGGCTTAAGTCGTTATCTGTCTTCAGAAGAAAAAACTAGCACATAATATTTGTTTTACACGCTCAATCAGAAACAGGTCGAAAACATAGTCATAAATTTTGTGCCGGCTGCATTACTCAAACCTGTTACACAGCTCGATGAAACATCAACGTTAGATTATCCAAGATATTGTTTCCTCAAGCTATGTAGTAAGATGGAGTCACGCAGCTTGCACAAAATTTATGACGATGTGTTCCACCAGTTGGTGATTGTAGACGGAAAAAACTTTTATCCTCTGATCTGAAGACGACTAACAACTTAAGTCGAAACTAGTAAACAATAAAAATAATGAATTGGGATCTTGAAAAAGAAAGCATTTTTCTCTGAATCCAATAAATGTAAACATTTGCAGATAGCGTCTCTCCAGTCTGACCGCGTCAAGTAACAACAGAAATACCTGTAGAGCTAACCGTTACGTGATACATTAGGAGATGATTTAGTTCGTCAGATACACACAGTTTCACAGTAGATTGCAGTAGTGGTGGACCTTGGAGCTTCTCTACGTTATAACTGACAAAACATAAAAACTTATATGGATATGGTGCCTGTTCTTTAGGACGAGCCCGAAAGAACAGACACCATACACATATAAGCATATAGTTCTGGCAATACCGGCCATGACCTTCTTCTTCTGTGCGGATGCACACATATTCCCCGAACTCTTACGGGACTTGATAAGAATGTCTTCCACGAGTAATGAGTGTACTGGGGTGGGACACTACAAATGAAGTGGGTGGAATACAGGGTGAGAATGTGGGTCTCGCTGGAGGCGTGCGCGAGATAGTCCCTGCAGTCGCACTATCCTCTGCGTCCTCGGTGGCTCAGATGGATAGAGCGTCTACCATGTAAGCAGGAGATCCCGGGCTCGAGTCCCGATCGGGGCACACGTTTTCACCTGTCCCCGTTGATGAATATCAACACTCGTGAGCAGCTGTCGGTATTAATACAATTCTAATTTCGTTCTAAAGTGAAAATCGGTTCTATTCGGCGGAATATTTGAAAGAAGACTGTATTCGAGCAAAGTTGCATTACTATGCAGTTCAAGTACTCAGTGAGTGTTGTTTGCAAATTCCTGTTATTTCGTCTGTCATCTGCATGAAAAAGACAAATAACACAGTAGGTCGTGTTTTGACTTCCTAGGCCGATCTTGGCTAACGCCGCTGTGTGGTTAAGTTACGACGGTCGGTGGGGTGGTAATGGAAGCTTGAGAATCCTGACGCTGGGGCGGGGTGGCGCCTAGTCGTACAGCGACGCTCCGGCGTCGACGTCGGTGTCGTCAGCGGCGCCCCTCGACGGCTCGCAGCCGGCGGCAGAGGCGGCCGGCATGCGGCAGTAGGTGCGGCCCAGCACGTCCTCGGCCGGGATGCGTTCCTCCACCGGCTGCTCACCGGCGACGGCCAGCTCGTCCCGCACCTGGACACGAATCACACAGAAAGTGGTCAGAAACCGTCGATCTCAACATAGAGCTACTGAGCAAGCAAGTACTTCTTACACTGAAGCGCAAAAGGAACTGGTATAGGCTTACATACTCAGATACAGAGATATCTAAACAGCCAGAGACGGCCCTGGAGTCAGCAGTACCTATATAAGAAAAGTGTCTGACGCAGTTCTTAGATCGGTTACTGCTGCTACAATGGCAGGTTATCAAGATTTAAGTGAATTTGAATGTGGTGTTACAATCGGCGCACGAGCGATGGGACACAGCATCTCTGAGGTAGCAATGAAGTGGGGATTTAATGTAGGTTAATTCTTACAAAGAAGAAAACAGTAACCAGCCACAATTAATACTGCTATTTATTTAGGTAAATAGCGCCGTTACCGGTTTAGAACTCGCAAGTTCATCATCAGACGGCTGTTCAGATGATTTTCAAGATACACTTTACAGTATCGCCCGTTTCCGATATTTATTATTCCACTGTGGCGAAGTATTTTTGGTGTGTTGTTGCCGTCGAAAATTCCGCGCGATTTTGTTGCGAAGTTGCAGGATTGTATTTTTCCCATATTCCTAAATATATCCAGCACTTACGTAACTTGTACATCACCGTTTTGTGCAAAGCACCACACACACACACACACACACACACACACACACACACACACACACACATGTGGCAAATTCTTTTTGGTGTGTGTGTGTGTGTGTGTGTGTGTGTGTGTTTGCGAGTTCCTATGCAATACATGCAAGAGGGTATAGCTGAGGGTAGAAGCTGCATTGCCCAGTCACAATACTGTGACTTGCTGTTCAAAAATGGTTCAAATGGCTCTGAGCACTATGGGACTTAACTTCTGAGGTCATCAGTCCCCTAGAACGTAGAACTACTTAAACCTAACTAACCTAAGGACATCACACACATCCATGCCAGAGGCAGGATTCGAACCTGCGACCGTAGCGGTCGCACGGTTCCAGACTGTAGCGCCTAGAACCGCTCGGCCACCCCGGCCGGCTGACTTCCTGTCAAAAATATGAATTAGCACCATTTGCAATGCGGCCCACTGCGAGACATGCAGGAAGGGAGACAATGAGATTATGGAAGGTATCCAAAAAGGATGCCATGCCATGCAAACACCAGCTCCGTGGCTAGCTAGGCTAGCTTTCTTGGTTGAGGATCCATGGCGGGAACAGCCTGAACTAGGTGGTCCCACAGATTTTCGATTGGGTTTAAATACGAGTTCTTTGGTAGACAGGGGAGTATGGTAAACCACGCACTTACACTGAGAGCTGTACTACACGTTCCATTGTCCTTCTGGTAGATGTCATAGTGCCGAAGAGAAACCAGGATACCCAAGGACAGACGCATACTTATATTGATCCACTGTGTCTTCCAGAATGACGAGATCACCCAGGGATACCTTACAGCCTGGACACTTCTCATGATTGTTGCTTTCAGATATTTCATGCCTGTACGTGCCAAGGGCCATCTGGAGCAAATAATGTGATTCATTTGAAAAGGTCTCCTGCCGCCACTCACTGTACGTGCTGTTGCGATAATGGTGAGCTAATTAAAACATTCGTCGCCAATAAACAGCAGTCAGCGTGAGTGCATGAACGAGGTGCCTGCTGCAGTGGCCATACGAACACTGTTCGCTAAACAGCTGTTGAGGAGACGCTGTTGGTAGGTCCTTGGTTCATCTGGATGCATCGTTGCTAAACAGTTGCACTTCTACTCGCCCATATATGTATCTACAGCCGTCGTTCACCCCCGTGATTTATGGTAGCTGATACAACTAATAGTTATTTGGTATTTATAATTTCATATGTTTGTAATCTCCCCACATGACCCATGGACCTTGCCGTTGGTGGAGAGACTTGCGTGCCTCAGCGATACAGATAGCCGTACCGTAGGTGCAACCACAACGAAGGGGTATCTGTTGAGAGGCCAGACAAACGTGTGGTTCTTGAAGAAGGGCAGCAGCCATTTCAGTAGTTGTAGGGGCAGCAGTCTGGATGATTGCCTCATCTCACCTTGTAACATCAACCAAAGTAGCTTTGATGTGCTGGTACTGCGAATGCTGAAAGCAAAGGGAAACTACAGCCGTAATTTTTCCCGAGGGCATGCAGGTTTACTGTATGGTTAAACGATGATGGCGTCCTCTTGGGTAAAATATTCCACAGGTAAAATAGTCCCCCATTCGGATCTCCGCGCGGGGACTACTCAGGAGGACGTCGTTATGAGGAGAAATCAAACTGGCGTTCTACGGATTGGAGCGTGGAATGTCGGACCCTTTAATCGGGCTTGTAGGTTATAAAACTTAAAAAGGGAAATGGATAGGTTAAAGTTAGATATAGTGGGAATTAGTGAATTTCGGTGGTAGGAGGAACAAGGCTTCTGGTCAGGTGAATACAGGGTTATAAATACAAAATCATATAACTAGAATGCAGGAGTATGTTTCACGGTGAATAAAATAGGAACAAGGATAAGCTGTTACGAACAGCATAAGGAACGTACTATTGTAGCCAGACAAGAAGCCCACGCCTACCGCAGTAGTACAAGTTTATATGCCAACTAGCTCCGCAGTTGATGAAGAGACTGAAGAAATTACTCAGATAGTTAAGGGAGACGAAAATTTAATAGTCATGGGGGACTGGAATTCGACTGTAATAAAAAGAAGAGAAGGAAAAGTAGTAGGTGAATACGGAATCAGAGCATAACTTACTCATAGCTAACTAACACTTGGTTTAAGAATAATGGAAGACGGTTGTATACATGGAAGAGGCCTGGAGACACTGCAAGGTTTCAGATGGATTATATAATGGTAAGACAGAGATTTAGTAACCAGATTTTATATGGTAAGAGTTGTAAGACATTTCCAGGGGCAGAGGTGGACCACAATTCATTGGTTATGAACCGTAGATCAAAACTGAAAAAGCTGCACTAAAGTAGAAATTTAAGGAGATGGGACCTGGATAAACTAAAAGAACCAGAGGTTGTAGAGAGCTTCAGAGATAGCGTTGTGGAACGATTGACAAGAACAGGGGAAAGAAATACAGCAGAAAAAATATGGGTTGCGTTGACAGATGATGTAGTGAAGGCAGCAGAGGATCAAGTAGCTAAAGAGACGTGCGCTAGTAGATACGCTTGGGTAACAGAAGAGATATTGAAGTTAATTGATGAAAAGAGAAAATGTAAAAATGCATTAATTGAAGGAGGTGAAAAGGAATACAAACGTCTCAAAGATAAAATCGACAGGAAGGGTAAAATGGCTAAGCAGGGATGGCTAGATGACAAATGTAAGGCTGTAGAAGCATGTATTACTAGGGGTAAGAAAGATATTGCCTGCAGGAAAATTAAACAGACCTATGGAGAAAAGAGAACCACCTGTATGAATATCAGGAGCTCAGATGGAAAACCCGTCCTAAGCAAAGAAGGGGAAGCAGAACGAAGGAACGATTATGTAGACGGTCTATACAAGGGCGATGTACTAAAGGGCAATATTATAGAAATGGAAGAGAACGTAGATGAAGATGAAATAGGAGATACAATACTGCGAGAAGAATTTGACAGAGCACTGAAAGACATAAGTCTAAACAAGGCCCCGTGAGTTGACAACATTACATTAGAACTACTGATAGCCTTGGGAGATCCAGTCCTTACAAAACTTCTCCATCTGGTGAGCAAGATGTATGAGACAGGGGAAATACCCTCAGACTTAAAGAAGAAGGTAGTAACTCCAATCCCGAAGAAAGGAGGTGTTGACAGGTGTGAAAATTACCGAACTATCAGTTTAATAAGTCACGGTTGCAAAATACTGAGACGAATTCCTTACAGACGAATGGAAAAACTGGTAG
Source organism: Schistocerca americana (assembly GCF_021461395.2). Lineage (NCBI taxonomy): Eukaryota > Metazoa > Arthropoda > Insecta > Orthoptera > Acrididae > Schistocerca > Schistocerca americana. The sequence continues at coordinate 362,683,440 of NC_060125.1, read as the reverse complement.
AAGCCGACCTCGGGGAATATCAGTTTGGATTTCTTGGAAATGTTGGAACACGCGCGGTAATATTGGTCCTAGGATGTATCCTAGAAGATAGGTGAAGGAATCGCAAACCTACGTTTCTAGCAATTGTAGACTTAGAGAAAGCTTTTGTCAATGTTGACTGGAATACTCTCTTTAAAATTCTGAAGGAGGCAGGGATAAAACATTGGGAGCGAAAGGCGATTTACAATTTGGACTGAAACCTGATGGCAGTTCAAGAGTCGAGAAGCATGAAAGGGAAGTAGCGGTTGAGAAGCGAGTCAGTCAGACATCTCCGATGTTGTTCAATCTGTATATTGAGCAAGCAGTAAAGGAAACAAAAGAATAATTTGGAGTAGGAATTAAAACCCACGAAGAAGAAATAAAAACTTTGAGGTTTGCCGACGACTGTGTAATTCTGTCAGAGACAGCAAAGGACCTGGAGGACCAGCTGAACGGAAAATGCGTAGTGCCTTGAAAGGAGGATATAAGAGCAAAATGAAAATAATGGAATGTAGTCAAATTAGGTGATGCTGAGGGGTATTAGATTGAGAAATGAGACACTTAAAGTAGTAAATGAGTTTTACTTTTTGGGGAACAAAATAACTGATGATGGTCGAAATAGAGAGGATTTAAAATGTAGACTGGCTATGGCAAGGAAAGCGTTTCTGAAGAAGAGAAATTTGTTAACATCAAGTCTAGATTTAACTGTCAGAAAATTTTTCCTGAAAGTATGTGCAGCCATGTGTGGATGTGAACATGGACGATAAGAAGAGAATAGAAGCTTTCGAAATGTGGTGCTACAGAAGAATGCTGAAGATTATATGGGTAGATCGAATGACTAATGTGGAGGTACTGAATAGAATTGGGGAGAAAAGGAACTTGTGACACAGCTTGACTAGAAGAAGGGATCAGTTAGTAGGACACGTTCTGAGGCATCAAGGGATCACCAATATAGTACTGGAGGGAAGCGTGGAGGGTAAAAATTGTAGAGGGAGACCAAGAGATGAGTACGCTAAGCAGATTAAGAAGGATGTAGGTTGTAATTATTCGGAGGTGAAGAGGCTTGCACAGGATAGAGCTGCATGAGTAGCTGCATCAAACCAGTCTCTGGAGTGATGACCACAACAACATGTTTGTAGAATGAGATTTTCACTCTGCAGCGGAGTGTGCGCTATTATTTAACTTCCTGGCAGATTAAAACGGTGTGCCCGACTGAGACTCGAACTCGGGACCTTTGCCTTTCGCGGACAAGTGCTTTACCATCTGAGCGACAGAAGCACGACTCTCGCCTGGTCCTCATAGCTCTACTTCTGCCAGTATCTCGACCCCTACCTTCCAAACTTTACAGAAGCTCTCCTGCGTGCCTTGCAATACTAGCACTCCTGAAAGGTTCGCAGGAGAGCTTCTGTAAAGTTTGGAGGGTAGGAGACGAGATACTGGCAGAATTATAGCTGTGAGGACCGGGCGAGAGACGTGCTTCGGTAGCTCAGATGGTAGAGCACTTGCCCGCGAAAGGCAAAGGTCCCGAGTCTCGGTCGGGCACACAGTTTTAATCTGCCAGGAAGTTTCATATCAGCGCACACTCCGCTGCAGAGTGAAAATCTCATTCTGGAAACATCCCCCAGGCTGTGGCTAAGCCATGTCTCCGTAGTATCCTTTCTTTCAGGATTGCTAGTACTGCAAGGTTCGCAGGAGAGCTTCTGTAAAGTTTGGAAGGTAGGAGACGAGATACTGGTAGAAGTAGAGCTGTGAGGACGGGGCGAGAGTCGTGCTTCGGTAGCTCAGATGGTAGAGCACTTGCCCGCGAAAGGCAAAGGTCCCGAGTTCGAGTCTCCGTCGGGCACACAGTTTTAATCTGCCAGGAAGTTTTATCATGTTTGTAATGTTTGCATTTTTGGAATATACGATGTTTCTATACAAACAAGCATTCATCGTCGAGGAGTTCATTTCCGTCCTTCCTGCACATTGGTGTTTGAAAGTGCTTTTACTGCGAAGTGTTGTATTTCATTGACCACCTTACTTTCAGATTTGACTTGATACTGGAGGAAACGTGACAATACGATTAAATAAGAAGAAGCTCTAAGATGGACATTGTGTTTCTATAGGGCGGTGTGCCTTACCTACAAATATGTCATAGCTATTTTTAGGTCGGTCTCTTGAAATAAGAAACTTTCTGGTTTTCCGAATTTCTAGGATTTTGTGTCTCAAATTTTTGCTAGTCCTGTACCTTCCATAATAAATTGTTATTCTGCAGCAAGATGTGCGCTGAATTGTAACTTCCTGGCAGATTGGAACTATGTGTCGGGCCGGCACGCACACGGCCCTTAATCAGAGCTCCTACCTTCCCAACTTCACAGAATATTTAAAGGCAGAAGATGGGATAATGGCGGAAGTAAAGCTATTTTAACTCCTTTCATGGCAAAAGTCCCGTTTCACTGCCAGTTAGTAGAGGATGTAGCAGCTTTAGGAACTTCAAATGGTTCAAATGTCTCTGAGCACTATGGGACTTAACATCTGAGGTCAGCAGTCCCCTAGAACTTAGAACTACTTAAACCTAACTAACCTAAGGACATCACACACATCCATGCCAGAGGGAGGATTCGAACCTGCGATCGTAGCGGTCGCACGGTTCCAGTCTGTAGCGCCTACAACCGCTCAGCCACTCAGGCCGGCTGTAGGAGCTACGGGGTGAACTGAAGCAAGTGCAGAAGGACGAAGAACTGAACTATAACGGGCGATCAGAAAGTTTTCTCTTGAGGCCGTTGCTGCACCGTATATGTACCGTAGCGTGACTCCAATGTGTGTATTTAAGGAACGGCACGTAGCAAGGGATTAGTATGGCATTCGTGTCTTTCCGAACTGCGTGTAGCAAATGCGGAAATCTGAACTATGCGTCCAGACAGGACAAACGTACTGTTATTCCTCATTGGCTGCAAAAGGACAAACTTCGCCAGACAGCCATCGAAGAAAGAAGAATGTGTATGAGTCAGCATGTCTGCCGTAAGCCACCGTCGTAGAATGGTGCGCCAAATTTCTTGCTGGTCACAATTAGTAGACATAAGACGGCGTCGATCTGAGAGGCCAGCCTCAACTGCGAGACTCGAGCACCCTCCGTATAATCGAGATCACCCCCCCACCCCCATGCTAATTCCATGCCTTCAGACTCTTAAAAAGGCCTTGGAGGGTCGACGATTACCCTTGCACAAGGATGTGCAGCACGCACTTACGGACTTCTTCATGCTCCAGGACATAGTGTTTCACCAAACTGGCGTCTTCAACCTCATGCGCCGCTGAGATGATTTCCTCAGAATTAACTGGGATTTTGCTTCATTAGCATCTTTATTCCGGACTCTACGGCGTTCGCAGAGAAAGTTTTTGATCACCTCTTATACTTGAAATGAAATTTGGTCTGAACTACTCAATTTTGAAAGAATGTTCGAAAAGGATGTACAGGGTGGAGAGAAACCCTGTATAGGTGATGCCAGTAGGAACAAAATCACTAATGTTGTGTAGGTGGACAACGCACCATTTTTAAACTAAGAAACTTGGCGCACGTGCTCCGATTGGCCGTGGGATTGCCCTGTTTCAATTCGTCAGTTGATGATTGTCCGTTCGCTCATACAAACGTCCCTCGCCCCGTCACTGGGCCAATGTGGTACGCGCACGTGTTGAACAGGTCTTGCTGTTTGTCTCCACCTCACGCCACAGGCATTCACACGTAAGCTTCGCTTCGGAGCACACACACGACACCTGCGATTTACAGTAAGCATGGCGGCACAGTATTCGTTTGAAGGACAACGAGGTACGTTTTTTGTTTACGGACTAGGCGAAGGTAATGCGCTTGAACCTCGATGGCAGTATGAGGAACGATATCCAACAACACACCACCCGCGCACGTAAATATTTACACCAGTTCATCGGTGACTTGGCGTAACAGGCTCGTTAGAGGGATATCATGGTGATGCTGGAAGACCTCGAACACGACGGGATGCTGTATTTGAAGAAACTGTTCTCGAGCGCTTCGAGGAAGTACCTACGACAAGTACTCGAGTGGTTGGACACGACATGGGGGTCAGTCATAAGTTAGTCTGGGAGGTTTTGACGGATGATGGCCAACATCCATTTAGTTTCCACCCTGTCCAAGACCTAAATCCTGTGGTGGACTATGAACACAGGCTAGGGTTTTGCCGGTGGTTTCTGCGAGGTGTTGCACGAGATTCCGACTTCCCCGCCATTGTGTTGTTTACTGACGAGTGCACTTTCCATCGCAATGGCGTTTACAACACTCGAAGCGTTCATTACTGGGCAAGGGTAAATCCTCATGTCACGTACGTCCACGGACACCAGGAACGATTTTCGCTCAATATTTGGGTAGGCATTGTGGGTGACCATCTGATTGGGCCGGTACGTCTACCTCCTCGACTTATCGAGCCAAATTCACTTTTTGCAAGAAACACACCCTCCCTGTTAGGAGATTTCCCCTGGACATACGGCTATGCATGGGGTTGCAGCATCATGGGACGCCACCGAAATTTTGCCTGTGGGGATTCTTCAAGGTTCTAGTTCACCCACCTGGATGCGAACCACGTACAAACGAAGAGGAATTAATGGACCGCATTCAATATGCCGTCAATCACATCAGGACAGTGCGTCAGAGGGTCGCCAGTTCGAGCGCCTGCTTTAAGTAAACAATGCCTGACTACAAGAAAGGTTATTTTCAGGGCCGACACAATTTGTAAAAGATTCTCTGTACGCGAACTAACAGCTATTGACGGTTTTTTCCGTGTACATCTTATCATGAAACTACAATTGATGTGTCGGGACCCCAGCGGATTCGTCCCCAGGCAACCAGAGTGGAGAGCGTGCGGGCCGCCTTGGATACATCGCCATCTCCGCCAGGCAAAGCATTCGCTGTCATACGTTGTCCAGAGCATCCGGCAACAGGGCAATCCCGCGGCTAATCGGCGTTATCGAACTTCACTATACAACGGACATTTAAGTGAACTTTTGCATGTCAGCCAGATTTCAACCAGCTCACAGTAAAATTGATAAATAGCAAAATTATATCCAAAACTAACTTTTGATTTCCTGATCTATAATGAAGTGATGTTAGTTAAGGAAATAGTATTTCCTCATTAACGAAACCACAGCATCTGTTCATTGATGCGAATAGTGACAGTGTGGTCAGAAGAAGTCTGCATTGCTTGTAAGGCTATTGCAGGGTAGGTTGTTCTGCTAAATAATGGTTGAGTAAAACGTTCGAACGCAGCGTCGTTTCCGAGTTAATTAGCATTTATTCATTACGTCCGTTGCGCGCGCAAATTCACGCGGCGTGCCAGATACAATTTGTGTTGGTTGTTCTCGCAGCGTAGATGATAGCGTACGTGACTGTTCAACCTTTGGCTCCGATTCGATCTTTACTACTGCCCATGTCTAATTTTTGTATCGCTCTCTTGTTCGGATGTAGAAAACCAAACTAACAACACGTTTGGCTACACCTTCTCTGCCGGGTTGCGTGAATGTGCGAGCGCAACGGCCCGATTGGCTAACTTCAATGCTAAGTAGCTCGGAAACGGCGCAACTTATCGAATTATTCTCCTTAACAATTATTTCTCTACCCAACGTACTCTGCAGCACACTTACTAGCCTTTCACATTCCTCCTGACCACCCAGTATAACTAACACGGGTACTTTCAAATCAATTTTCAAATAGTCTGCGGCTCCCAAACTTTAGGTTGGTGGTCATCCCTGGCCTAGAGCAAAGCGCAGATCAGCGCAACTGCCGTCACTCAGACAGACGGTCCCTCAACTGACCCGCTCGACCTCGCGCAGCACGCGGACCAGGTTGAGGCCGGCGAGCTTCCGCAGGTCCTCCTCTGTCCAGCCGCCACGGGCCATCAGCTCCGCCAGCAGGTGAGGGTACCGCGACACGTCCTCCAGGCCCAGCGGCGTGCTGCAACACCAGTCCTGCTAAACACAAAATGCTATGAACGATGCAATAAGTTTGTGCAAATGAATAGAAACTAGACAACTATGAAGTAGTCGCTGAAAATGGTCTGACGAGGGGACCACTTGGTATGGTAACCATGTTTTTCTTAATTTTTTATATTTATGGTAAGTGAAGTTCATAACCCAAATATACCTCTCCCAGATCATTTCTATGCAACTTTAACTAACGATAAAATCGACTTTGAAGTTTTTCCATCATATTAAATACACGCCAAAATAAAGAAGATATTTTTTCGACTAGCAGCGTAGTTCTGTGGTACATGCTTGGGCTCGCTGTGTGGGGGGGCCTGAGTTCTACTCCAAGTGGATCTACATCCACATCTATATTTATACTCCGCAAGCCACCCAACGGTGAGTGGCGGAGGGCACTTTACGTGCCAATGTCATTACCTACCCTTTCCTGTTCCAGTCGCGTATGGTTCGCGGGAAGAACGACTGCCGGAAAGCCTCCGTGCGCGCTCGAATCTCTCCAATTTTACATTCGTGATCTCCTCGGGAAGTGTAAGTAGGGGGAAGCAATATATTCGATACCTCATCCAGAAACGCACCCTCTCCAAACCTGTACAGCAAGCTACAACGTGATGCAGAGCGGCTCTCTTGCGGAGTCTGCCACTCGAGTTTGCTGAACATCTCCGTAACGCTAGCACGCTTACCAAATAACCCTGTGACGAAACGCGCCGCTCTTCTTTGGATCTTCTTTACCTCCTCTGTCAACACGACCTGATGAGGAATACTCAAGCATAGGTCGAACGACTGTTTTGTAAGACCCCTGCTTTGTTGATGGACTACATTTTCTAAGGAGTCTCCCAATTAATCTCAACCTGGCACCCGCCTTACCTACTCCCACATATTTTACAGAAGTAACTGCTACCAGTGCTTGTTCCGCTATCATATAATCATACAATAAAGGATCCTTCTTTCTATGTATTCGCAGTACATTACATTTGTCTATGTTAACGGTCAGTTGCCACTCCCTGCACCAAGTGCCTATCCGCTGCAGATCTTCCTGCATTTCGCTGCAATTTTCTAATGCTGCAACTTCTCTGTATACTACAGCATCATCCGCGAAAAGCCGCATCGAATTTTTAAACAAAGGTGCATGTTCTACGAGCCTGTTTTAACTTTTCTGTTTGTTCAGTCCTTCCTACGATAACTTCTTTTCCGGTTTCTTCACATTTTTACTGCAGCCTTGTAGCCTTTGCTTCCGCGAACTTCCTATTTATTCCGTTCATTTTTGTACTTCCTTCTTTGGCTCTGAGCACTATGGGACTTAACAGCTGAGGTCATCAGTCCCCTAGAACTTAGAACTACTTAAACCTAACTAACCTAAGGACATCACGCACATCCATGCCCGAGGCAGGATTCGAACCTGCGACCGTAGCGGTCGCGCGGTTCCAGACTGAAGCGCCTAGAACCGCTCGGCCACTCCAGACGGCTTGTGCTTCCTTCTTTCATCGATCCATTGGAGCACTTGTGTTGCACGAGGTTTCTTCGCGATTACCTTCTTTGTACCTATGTTTCTCTTTGGAACATCCGTGAATTTTTTTTGTAGTTGTCCACTCTTCTTCAAGTTAAGTGTTTCCTGTTGTATTCCTTATCGGAGTATCCACATCTTTAGCGAATTTCAAACGCATCTCATCATCCCACAGTATTTCAGTTTGCCACTTTGTTCCTCACTGAGTCTTCACGACGTTTCTTCTGATCTCCAGTCTACTCTTCACGTTTAGTAAATTGTGGTCTGAGTCTATATCTGTTCCTGGCTACACTTTAAAAGAGTACGTCTTAAAACCCATTATCTTATTGAGAAATCTTTGCCTGACCGTCACGTAATAAAGCTGAAATGTTTCCATGCCTCCGAGCCTTTCCCAATATCCCACGTTCTCTTGGCATTGTTAAACAATGCATTCGCTAATACTAGTTGAAATTCATACTACGATGTTCATATTCTTCAATAATTCTTTCCTCTACTACACCCTTACAACCGCTTCTCGATCCTCCTCGATTTTTAGTTTTTCAGCTCCATTTACACACTGAATTATCCGTTCAGTATCCTGAAGTGTACTTTCTCTGTCTCCTCATTTTCTGATTGCGAAGTCGGCATGTATACGTGAACTATTGTCGCCGTTGATTGGCTGTCGTATGTGATGAGAACACTCCAGTCACTGAACCGGTCACAGTAAAAGCAAGACCGCGATTATGGGAAATGAACTGCGTAGCAGTGCGGCACGGAGCGGGTGCAATTTGTACACCGTGTTTTATCTGCAACGACGCGATAAAATTTTGTATGTAAGTCGTTCGGCAGTGTCGGAGCAAAATGGACGAAAATGACATGGATGTAATATAATTTCTTTGTTATGTAAGGAAGAAGGCTATAATGTATGTATGTCAACGTTAGTAGCTTCGGAAAGGATAGCGATACGTCGATCTTTTTACGGTCAAATTTAGCAACAAAATTGGAAACAAATACTTTGAATAAAACAGGTTTAAAGGAATTACCAGGTACGGGAGCTCGACTGCCTTACGTGACTGTTGGAGACGAAGATTTTCCGTTAAAGACCTATTTGATGACCAATCGAAAAAACTAGACGGTTACAGACATAAAAATACTCTGAAAAGCTTCAGAAAACAATTTTGGAATTTTCTGGCAAATATCTAGCATTTATTGTGGCAAGATCTGTCTCTAGTCTGAGCAGGTAGAGAACGTGATTCTTGCCACTTTTCTCAGACAGGATACCGTGTTATTTGAGAATGGAAAGACTGAGAAGATATAATCACGAGGCCTTCTTCGTACAGGATGCAATTTCGTAAATAATGCTATCCAGGTACGGGAAAGATTCAAAGATTATTTCAATTCCCCGTAAGATAGTTTTTTCTGGCAAAATGACATGGTGAAGAGGGGATACCGCCGAAGAAAAATAAGTGATGAAAACTGTAATAATAAGCATGTATCCATAAAACAAACACCGAATCCTCCGTTTCACAAAATAAAATAAAAATCATTTCTATGTGTTCGTACGTTTACTCCAGTTTCCTTGGAATTTATTTCGAAATGTTGTTGATTCTGGTAGCATTCATATAATGTTCATTTCGAAGGTCGTATAACTCTGGATATCCACTTATACATACAATTGACTTTTCGTCATCTAACGCCATTTTGGTAAACAAACTTTCGTTTCGCAGGTCAAAATAGCTGCGATTTGAATGACGTGCAATATCTGGACTCTTGCTATACCACACCAGGCGACAACGGAACTACGTGACGCAGCGTGGTTTATCACAGTCGGACAGTTGGTCAACTTTGCTGGCAGTGCTGGTCCGCGTAGCTGCGCTGCCACGTAGTGCGTTGTGTTTGTGTCTCCAACGATTTCATACAAACAGTGTTAGGCCGTGTCGTACCGCGCCACTCTGCTGCAGTGCGGTTCCAGTCAGTGCGGTCTTAACTCACTCTTCGCCCAACCTTTCCATTCGTACCAGATCCTACTCCCAGCACACAATTTTCTGCTGCCGTTCATATTACCCTATATTCGTCTGACGAGAAATCCTCATATTCTCTCCGTTTCACTTCACTGACTCGCAATATATCAATTCTGAGCCTTTGAATTTCGTGTTTTAGATGTTTTTACATTCCCTCTCACGTTCAAATTTCCGACATTCCACGTTCTGACTCATAGAATGTTACCCAGTCGTTATTTATTCCATCTTTTTCTATTGTTCACCTTCCCCTTGGCAGTCCGCCTCCGGGGATCCCAAAGGGTCACTAATCCGGAATATTTTGTCAATGGAGAGATCATGAAACTTTCTCAGTTACAGGCCACAAGTCCCGCGGATGCACATATTGTGTCTTTAATGCAGTGTTTTCCATTGTCTTCTACACCGTCATACGTTGATCAGTACTGATTCATCAACCCTTTAAGGACAGTTTCCCATTCCAAGTGCCACAGACTGCCCTCAAACTCCGCATCTTGACACTCTACGGCAACAACGTCGGCAGAACGAGGCTGATTTGTTTCGGAACTCTTCGTCCGCCATTCCTGATATTTCTTTTACTCAAAATTTCAACAATAGCTAGGTTCCAACTCGGGACGTAGGATTTTTCGATGCTACCCCTGGACCACGATCTACAGTCTTCATTCTTCGGATACAGGTTCTCTAAATCTGTACAATAGCGTTTCGAGAATTAAGCTGCCCTTTTTCTAACGACTACGATCTAACTTTACCGATTATTTCTGTTACACTATCGCTTGCGCTGTACCAACCCGTTACGATCCCAGCAACGCGTTTCAGAATTTTTTTATGTCTTTTGTCATGGCTACTCGATAAGAACTCTAAAGAGTCATAAAATAGAATGGTCGCAGCAGTGTCTTGCACGTGATTTCCTTTACAGATTCAGTGCGCCTTCCCAGAACCCTTGCAACATACCTATCTCTTCCATTAACCTTTCCTAATACTGATTTTACTTGATCGTCCTATTTAGTATTATTTGTTATGTGTGCTCTAAGTACATGTTCAGACGCTGTCAGTTTTCTTCTCTATGATACGGACATTTAACTAGTTCTAAAGAGAGCTGCCATTCATTACACCAAATGGGAATCCGGCACCTTCCTTTCCTTTCCTCTTCAGCTCAGAGTATGAAATCTCCAATAAAATCTTCTTCCTTTCCTTTTCTTTTCAGCTCAGAATATGACGTATCCAACGTCTTCAAACATTTATTGTCGGGTTAAACTTGAATTTAGTTCCATATAATGTGGCTAATCATCTGAATAGCTTAATTCCTCTCGGTACAGCGATAAATATTGTTGCTGAAGTGAAGTATGCTCGTTTATGAACATCCATTTCTACTGTAAATATATGATGTGCTTATACGATAAATCCTATTAATCCAATTACTGTATGTATTCCAATGTCTTCTCTCCTCCACAAGTTTTAAATCTACTGCTTGCCCTGTAGAGTCCACTGAGTAGTAGCTAGGGAAAATAGCTTTCACTTCTCCGAGACGATGAGGTCAATAGAGACAGAAGGCTCCATCGTACTGGACAAGAACTGGATTGACTGCTGATTTTTCAAAGGAACCGTCCCAGAAGCCGTTTAATTCATTTAGGAATGATACACAAATTCTTGTTATGAATCTCTGTAAGGGGAATGATAGGTTGTTCATCTTTCACCCCATAGTAAAAACTGGGTACTGTAGCAATATCAGTTATTGGAAACTATCGTGTGAAGGTAGTGAACTGATATTACAGGAGATGTCCTTTATAAAGGATATTACAGATGAACCTCATGGCAAAAACAGGTACCATTTGTGAGGAAAGGTGTGATTTCAATCTCCGTTAATGTGGTAGGGGAATATCTTCATGGGTTACAGCTGCAAAAATGAAATAAATGCAGCATACTGTTTGAGAGTACATAACTATACTGAATTTCCAATTTTTATTGACAGGATCAGAAATTTTCATGCTGCTGCGATCGTTCCCGACCAGTAAGACCGTAGGCATTTGTGGCAGAGGTCTTTTGCTAAAACGATGGATAATGTACTTTCGAAGGTATTGTTCAGCTCTACAGTATCCCATCCTTATGCGAATGTTCAGTTCAAATGAGCCCCTTTCGAAAAGACAATTGATTACTATTTAATATCATACGCATAGTGTTGAATCCTCATGGTCGGACTAGTCTTTTATAGTGTGTTACAGATATCCTTTACGAGGATATCACAGTGCAATATCCTTTACAAGGATACCACAGCGCAATATCCTTTACAAGGATACCACAGCGCATTAGTAAAAAATCAAAGACAGCTCATTGCGACGAAATTTGGTACAATGCCGTATGACTATACTTACAGTATTAGACAAGTTACGAACATCCTGTAGCTGTTGTCAAACTACCTGTAATATGTGGTATATTTAACAGAGTGCTTGCACTAGCTACTCACATGTTGATTCCATCATATCCAGCTCCGAGGCCGACATGATCTACGCCCGCCACCGAGCGGATGTGTTGTATGTGAGCTGAAAACATGGACAGAGAAACGATATCAGTTACTGATAAGAGAAGTGTGCCAACAAAATAATCATTCTAAAATCGTGGGAGGTATGGAACCTGTAACTTTATTGTTAAGATATTTCACATCAGGTACAGAAAAAATTTCAGCTGCTAAAAGACATGATACATCACGTCTTAAACTAGAACGGAAGAAAATATAGGGAAGGCGATGGGAGAGGGAAGTAAAGAAATTACAGATGCTACAAATTCAGCGGGAGGGGAGGAAGAAATAGTTAATACTAGAAACAAATGAAAATTTACGAACATACTTAAAATACGAGGATTTGTTGACATTTTTCCGTAGGCATTATATTCACTGTATCATATATGATGTGTGCGTAGTATTACTCCAGCTAAGAAACGGAATAACAAGCGCTCTGATGAGTCGAAACTTGTGAGCAACACTGAATGCAGCAGCGACTCTGCGTAGTATAGACTAAACGAGTCACTGGTTGATTTCAGGGTGTATGTGACACCAAATGTATACGCACGGCTCACACAAATCCTGTACACTGCGGGCCGACGGTTCGTAGGCACGGAGCTGCCGCCCAGTAACGTCGCACATGCCTTCCATTGGGTCCAGATTAATGGCCAAGGTGTCAACGCGAGTGCACTATCACGCTCCTCAAACCACCGTAGCATGTATTGACCTGTTGACATTCACAGTTATTCTGCTGCAAGATGTGTCGCCATCAGGGAAGACAACAATGCGTCAAAGGATGCAAGTGATTTACAATAACATCACGAAGTCCACAGCTGTCATGATGCTTTTCATTACTATTCTAAGTCTCAAGGATGCCCAGCAAAACTCTTCCGAGTGCGTAAAACTGCACCGAATGGCCTGAACCCGAGGCGCGGTGCATGTTCCGTGCGGCCCGACTTTGTGCAACAATTAACTTGATGCGCCCGACCATTGACTGATCCATAATCGATTATCCCGTGCCTTCTGCCAGCGTAATTGACGATGCCGTTGGGTCAAATTGCTGCGGAGCCCCGTATTCAACAATGTGTGCTGAAAAGTGAACACCGGAACACTTGTTCCTCCGCCAGCATTGCAATTCTTCATCAGATCTTTCACAGACAGCCGTCTGTCTTTCGTCACAGATTACGTAAGCTTTCAGAACCGAGATAGAACCGATCAGTACCGAAATCAAACTTGAGAGCAGAGTTGTTGATGTTGTTGTGGTCTTCAGTCCTGAGACTGGTTTGATGCAGCTCTCCATGCTACTCTATCCTGTGCAAGCTTTTTCATCTCCTAGTACCTACTGCAACCTACATCCTTCTGAATCTGCTTAGTGTATTCATCTCTTGGTCTCCCTCTACGATTTTTACCCTCCACGCTGCCCTCCAATGCTAAATTGGTGATCCCTTGATGCCTCAGAACATGTCCTACCAACCGATCCCTTCTTCTGGTCAAGTTGTGCCACAAACTTCTCTTCTCCCCAATCCTATTCAATACTTCCTCGTTAGTTATGTGATCTACCCATCTAATCTCCTGCATTCTTCTGTAGCACCACATTTCGAAAGCTTCTATTCTCTTCTTGTCCAAACTATTTATCGTCCATGTTTCACTTCCATACATGGCTACACTCCATACGAATACTTTCAGAAATGACTTCCTGACACTTAAACCAATACTGGATGTTAACAAATTTCTCTTATTCAGAAACGCTTTCCTTGCCATTGCCAGCCTACATTTTATATCCTCTCTACTTCGACCATCATCAGTTATTTTGCTCCCCAAATAGCAAAACTCCTTTACTACTTTAAGTGCCTCATTTCCTAATCTAATTCCCTCAGCATCACCCGACTTAATTAGACTACATTCCATTATCCTTGTTTTGCTTTTGTTGATGTTCATCTTATATCCTCCTTTCAAGACACTGTCCATTCCATTCAACTGCTCTTCCAAGTCCTTTGCTGTCTCTGACAGAATTACAATGTCATCGGCGAACCTCAAAGTTTTTATTTCTTCTCCATGAATTTTAATACCTACTCCGAAATTTTCTTTTGTTTCCTTTACTGCTTGCTCAATATACAGATTGAACAACATCGGGGAGAGGCTACAACCCTGTCTTACTCCCTTCCCAACCACTGCTTCCCTTTCATGTCACTCGACTCTTATAACTGCTATCTGGTTTCTGTACAAATTGTAAATAGCCTTTCGCTCCCTGTATTTTACCCCTGCCACCTTTAGAATTTGAAAGAGAGTATTCCAGTCAACATTGTCAAAAGCTTTCTCTAAGTCTACAAATGCTAGAAACGTAGGTTTGCCTTTTCTTAATCTTTCTTCTAAGATAAGTCGTAAGGTCAGTATTGTGAACATGAGCAAATGAATCTTTTTTATTTTTGTACGATCAAGACACACAGTGCATGTCGCCGACATTTTCATCATTGTGTAACTATTTTCAATGCATTACAGACACAAAGATAAATGAGGGCAAGAAATCAAACAAAATGCTGTTTCTCTATTACGAGCCACCCGAGACCACGGATCCCTGCCAAATATCCCTGAACAAGTTTCAAAGTTTAGTCACTGTAGTTCAGGTTCATCACGTATGTATTTCGGACGTTCTTTTAAAATGTGGGCAAAGTCTAGGCCTAAGTCCTTTTCATCGACTAGGATTCAGTTACTTCGTAAATACAGATAACGCCCCTCATTTAATACCGAGTCAATCAAGTTTTCCGAGAGCAAACAGGGGTCCCGATCAAGGTAAGTGTTTCTTCAGTGCAAGAGCATAGATTAAGGTTCTCCTAAAACTGCGTTAGTGGTTTTCAGTACAGGACATGTTTTCAGGGGAAGCAAGGTTCAAATCTCGCATCTGCCAGCCTTATGTAGAATCTATGTGGTTTCCTAAACCACTTGATGCGAATGCCAAAATGCTCCCTAAAAGCTTTGGTATGCCCTATCGACTATGGGACACGGTTCGTGAAACATGCCTTAATCGGTTGAACCTAATGCGATGCGAATGCCAAAGTGCCACCGTGCTTCCTAGAAGCAGTCTACGGCCTGTATCTTTCGCCACTCCTGGGCATTTCTAACAACTGTCCCTATTCCAATAACCGCATCGTTGACACATCAAACTCTTCCTTATTTTCAGCATGCGTAGTCTACATATCCACTAGTTTCCCCCTCAGAGCACGCCAGTGTTCAACATTTAGTGAACTTGTGAAACTCGCCGACCAAAATACGCTCTGTAATTGGGTTTTGCTCACTATCTACATCTACATCTACTCTCCGCAAGCCACCTGACGGTGTTTCGCGGAGGTGTATCAAATCCTAAATGATATGATAGTACCACATTTCAGATTAACTACAGATTGTGCCGCTAAGTATAAATTAGATTGTAAATTTGGTCACTATTACAGCATGTATGATGTTTCTATGTGATTGATGAGAGTAATGACACCATAAAATCCTGTTTTAGTGTCTCCGAAAGGATAGTTATATGAGGCTGTATTCACCAATCCATGACCGGCACTTAGCGCATTCAGTCTGGGTGTGCCACACTTGCGTTTTAATTTAGTCCATTTTATCATCTTTCCATCTTACTTTACTCCGTGCGTGAGTGCCCATATTTGAACATAAATAAATATTTTAATTTCCTGAAAGCGCGCGCCAACAGTATGTATTGTTTTCTTGCATTTCCGACTTTGCCGTGCTTCTATTTGGTAGAGGAAATGAACAAATAACTCAGCTTTCAAATGATGAAGCAGGTGCTGCGTGCCGCTCGCCACTTCGCCATGTTTTACGTACCTGCGACATCCACCAGCGATGCGGACTCGCTGCAGCTGACGAAGTGCGGGTAGAACGCCACCATCACGATTCCTCCGTTCGCTTTCTGCACAGAAAACATCAGCCTCATAAATTAGCAAAGAATTCTCTGCGAACAAACTAAGTGCTGCGCCGTATGGCTTCTAATCCGATCAAAGTCACTGCAAAAACGATCGGTATTGTAAATTGTCGTAGCTGTGTCTGAAAAGAGCCAGAGCTCCAGGCCCTAATAGAAAGCACTGAAGCTCAACTAGTCATAGGAACAGAATGCTGGCAAAAGCCGGAAATAACTTCAGCCAAAATTTTTCAAACGATCTAAAAGTGTTCAGAAAGGCTCTGAGCACTACGGCACTTAACAAAGTGTTCAGAAATGATAGATTAAATACAGTATTTATTGCTGTCAGAAATAGTTTTCCTTGTAGTGAAATTGAAGTAGATAGTTCCTGCGAAATAGTGTGGGTAGAGGTTATACTTAACAATCGGACTAAACTATTAATTGGATCGTTTAGCGATCCACTGACTCAGAAGATACAGTTGCTGAACAGTCCAAAGAAAATTTGAGTCTCATTTCAAATAGGTACCCCACTCATACAATTGTAGTCGGTGACGACTTTAATCTACCCTCGATATGTTAGAAAAATTATACTTTTAAAGCCGGTTGCGGGCATAAAACTTCATCTCAAATTGTACTGAACGCTTTCTCAGAAAATTATTTTGAACAATTAGTTCATGAGCCTACTCGAATCGTAAACGGTTGCGAAAGCATACTTGACCTCTTAGCAACAAATAATCCCGGACAAATGGCGAGTAACGTGAAGAATACACGGATTAGCTGCCACAAGGCAGTTGCTGCTAGGCTGATTACCGTAACACCTACAACTAACAAAAAGAAAGGCAAATTATATCTGTTTAAAAAAAATTGATAAAAATGTTCTTAATGCGTTTTTAAGAGACAGTCTTCACTCCTTCCGATCTGATCACGTAAGCGTAGAAAGGCTGTGGAATGTTTTCAAGGAGATAGTATCAACGGCATTTGAGATATATATACCCCATAAATTAATAAGTGATGGTACTGATCCCCTATGGTACACAAAACGGGTCAAATCGCTGTTGCAGAAGCAACGAAAAAAGCATGGCAAATTTAAAAGAACGCAAAATCGCCAAGACTGGCAAAGTTTTGCAGGTTCGTAATATAGAGCGTACTTTAATGCGAGATGATTTTAATAATTTCCACAATGAAACTGTCTCGAAATCTGGCAGAAAACCCAAAGAGATTCTGGTCATACATAAAGCACACCACTGGCAAGACTCAGTCAATACCTTCACTGCGCGACAACAACGCTGAAGTCACTGATAACAATGCCACTGAAGCACAGTTATTAAACACGGCTTTCTGAAACTCCTTCATCAAAGAACACGAAGTAAACACTCCTGAATTCCGATCAAGAACAACTGCCAAGATGAAAAATACAGAAGTAGATCTCCTCGTCGTCGCAAAGCAGCTTAAATCACTTAATAAAGGCAAGGCTACCGGTCCAGATTGTATACCAGTCAGGTTCCTCTCAGAGTATGCTGATACAATAGCTCTATATTTAGCAGTTATATACAACCGTTCACTCACAGAAAGATCCGTACCTAAAAAACTGGAAAATTGCTCACGTCACACTAGTACCCCAAAAAGGGAAGTAGGAGTAATCCGCTGAATTACAGGCCCATATCTAACGTCGATTTGCAGTAGCGTATGCGAACATTATGAAGTACCTCGAAGGAAAGGATTTATTTACAAGTAGCACGGATTCAGAAAATATTGTTCTTACGAAACACACCTAGCCCTTTATAGTCATTAAGTAACTAGTGCTATCGACAGGGGATATCAAATTGATTCCATATTTTTAGATTTCCAGAAGGCTTTCGACACCGTTCCTCACAACCGTCTTCTTAACCAAACTGCGTGCATTTGGAATATTGTAACGCAGCACGTTATTACGAGATAACATTCGTTGCAGTAAGGCATGCAGCCATCTAGTGGAGGACATGAGAATGGCTGTTAAAGCTAACGTTCTTGCGTTAATTTTTTAGGGCAACATTGTGCATGTCGTCCAGCCTTGGGAAGTATGCAAAGACATTTGTCTTTTCTAGGGACGCTTCGCAGAAACACAGGGAAGTTTTAGGTTGTTAAGATTGTAAGTCAGAGCCCAGCGATGGTCTGTCAGGTCAACAGGTAAGAGCGGCGACGCAGGCAACAGTCTACCACCGCTGAGAGTGTCGCTGCATTCTGTGAAAGGTAAATGACGCATTGCTCAGGCCTTAGATGTTAAAGTCACCAACATGAGTTCACTCCAATCCTGCATTATATTGGAGTAATTATTCGCATTCCTTCGCATCCTTGTGAGCCACGTAATTCATTTGTGGTCTTGAGGTTTAAATCTGAGAAAGAGATCCGGCAGATAGGATTTATTGCCTAGCTGCAGTAGTTTAATATTATCGCAGTACGCAGTTTTCGTTTTGATAGCAATATCAATTGCAACACTTTTAGTAGATTTGTGGCATTAAGTTGCTAATGACCTTAATCAATATTTTCCTTGTGCTTATATTTTATGAGATTTTCCTAAGATTACCATTTTCGCATCTTGAACCCAAATGTTTATGGTAATTCCTGTAATAAATTCTTTTGTACAGGGAGTAGACTGTTGTTTGTCCTACAGTAGAGTCCCCCACCCCCCACCCCTCCCCTTACTCGCTGACATACAGGGTGATCAAAAAGTCAGTATAAATTTGAAAACTTACTAAACCACGGAATAATGTAGAGGTAAAAATACACACACATGCTTGGAATGATATAGGGTTTTATTAGAACAAAAAGAACTTCACAAAATGTCCGACAGATGACGCGTGAAAGATATCTTGCGGGCGTCGTTTAGTGATGATCGTGTGCTCAGCCGCCACTTCCATCATGCTTGGCCTCCCAGGTCCCAAGACCTCAGTCCGTGCGATTATTGGCTTTGGGGTTACCTGAAGTCGCAAGTGTATCTTGATCGACCGACATCTCTAGTGATGCTGAAAGACAACATCCGACGCCAATGCCTCACCATTACCCCTGTCCGCCCCGGTAGCTGAGTGGTCAGCGTGACACACTGTCAATCCTAAGGGCCCGGGTTCGATTCCCGGCTGGGTCGGAAATTTTCTCCACTCTGGGACTGGGTGTTGTGTTGTCCTAATCATCATCATTTCATCCCCATCGACGCGCAGGTCGCCGAAATGGCGTCAAATCGAAAGACCTGCACCAGGCGAACGGTCTACCCGACGGGAGGCCCTAGCCACACGACATTTCCATTTTTACCATTACCCCGGACATGCTTTACAGTGCTGTTCACATCATTATTCCTCGACTGCAGCTATTGTTGGGGAATGATGGTGGACATATTGAGCATTTAATGTAAAGAACATCATCTTTGCTTTGTCTCACTTTGTTATGCTAATTATTGCTATTCTGATCAGATGTAGCGCCATCTGTCGGACATTTTTTGAACTTTTGTAGTTTTTTGGTTTTAATAAAACCCCATGTCATTCCAAGCATGTGTGTCAATTTGTACCTCTGTATCTACATTATTCTGTGATTTATTCAGTTATGAAATTTATACTGACTTTTTTATCACCCGGTATATTACGTACACCAACGGCTGCTATTCTCCTGATGTGTGTCGCTGAGGCTAGGACCTCCACAACTGGCAAGGCCTGGGTTCACCGGCTTAAGATTTACTTTTTCTTTACAG
This sequence comes from Schistocerca americana, assembly GCF_021461395.2. Lineage (NCBI taxonomy): Eukaryota > Metazoa > Arthropoda > Insecta > Orthoptera > Acrididae > Schistocerca > Schistocerca americana. Next base: position 362,663,826 of record NC_060125.1, on the reverse strand, counting down.
AGCATTCCTTGTGCGCTAATTGGGGGTAGACCGCACCAAACCAGCACCGGCTCATTAGAACGCAGCCAACAATATAACATAGGAATCAGCTTAATTTTTCAAGGAACTCCTCGACAGAGGTGATTGCGTGGCCCATGAGGAAGCTCTTCAGTTTGGATTTGAAAGCGCGTAGATTACTGCTAAGATTTTGAATTCTTGTGATAGATTATTGAAAATGGATACATCAGAATATTGTGCGCCTTTCTGCGCAGGAGTCAAGGAGGTGCGCTCCATTGCAGATTGGATTTATGCATATCATTAATTGAGTGAAAGCTAATTCTTGGGAATAAGCTGATATTGTTAACAACAAACAACGCCAATGTCAGAATACTAATGACTAATGAACAGAGATCGGTAAGAGGTTAGCGAATTTACACCACTTATTGTCCATTCCATCCGTTTCTGAGCCAAAAATAACCTTTGAGATAGGGAACAATTACCTCAAAATAAAATGCCGCACGTCATGCCATGGTCTTAAAAGCCATTCATCCTTTAACTAACAGAATACCCATCTAATAATGAATAAAAATATTGTCTATGGTTGTGCTATTGCTCTCACTGCCCCCTGGTCGGAAAAAAATACAGTCTGCATCACATCATATGCATTTAGGAGATCTTACAACATCCTTTTTCTTGCACAGTCACATACAAAATCAATACCACATACAATTAGTTTTGGTACTTCCTATAAAGTGAACCAAGAATCCACTCTAACTTCAGCAGAAATGCTCCGGAGTCATAATTAGGGGACCTATAAATAAAAACAAATGGAAGTTTACTTTCATTAAATAACATCAGTTAGAAGTTTACTTTCACTAAATTCAACTACCCCTGCACAACATTCAAATAACTGTTTGGGGCTGTACTTTGACGCTTCTACAAACTCAAATGCAGTACTGTTTCTTATGTATATAGTCATTCCCCCACTCTGCAAAGAGCTACTTGATAAACAGCCAACCGATGTATATCCAAGTAAAGGAAGTCTCTGAATTGTCACACTATTTAAGTGATGCTCTGATGTACCAATAATGTCACAGTCTACATCTATAAGCAGTTCACTGTCTCTAATACCTCTTATATTTTGATGAAATGTACTGATTCCTTCACTTCTTGGATAACTGACATTCTTTGAAGGCGGCTCGTTTGTTAGCAAGACTTCCTTTAACCGGGGAAACCTATCAGATGACTTCAGTTTTAAAAAGGTGCAGCTTTAACACCAACTACTACAGGAAATTTCCCATGAGTAATCCCACCACCGCCCACTACACTGCTACCTATAAGCTTTGCCAACCTTCCACTCTCGTAACTACTGAGTTGCAGGCCACGCCTAATGATAGACTCAACTAGCACCACTGCAGCCTGAGCCATGCCCTCCGCCGTCACTGCCTTCTAAAGTCCCATGTTAACACGCCTGACATCAGGATTAAGATGAGGCCAATCATGACACTGAAACAATTGTACCGACTGCACATTTGTGCTACCATTTTGAGTGGGTATCTTCTCCGGGTCACCAGCTGCATCATTCTCTCCGTCATTATCAAGACTACTTCCAGTTCCATCCACAATGACTACCTGATCCTCTTTCGTAAAATACCTACATAACTCTCCTAAGTTGATTTCCACCTCAGCCAACCCCACGCTAGGCTTCACAATACCGATGATCTAGTACTGATTCCCCAACACTTCCTGCAATTGGTTTACACCTCTGCCATGTGAACTATCTAATAGCAGAACCTTCTTCTTTCCGTTTGAAACTTCAGCTGTCTTAGAATCCTTAACTTCTGAGGTCTGTTGCATGTTTCCTACACATACAGCTACCAGTGGCCCCTCTCCACTAAACTTTCGTCAGGTCTATTGGGATACGCAAAGTATAGCTATCTGAGAATCTCCTCCTCCTAGCTGTCTTCTTATCAGCTGCAAGTTCCCAGTCCCCAGAGCCCTTCTTCTTCATCATCATACCTAGTTCCTCATTTGTGTTTTGTAACTGCATGTGGAAGGCACAGATCTTACTTTCCTACTCCTATATTCACTTATTTGTGCTACAAATTCCGCATTTCTAGGAGAGGATACCGCTAGAATTCCCACTATCTTCCCAATTGCAATCCTCCCCCCCCCCCCCCCCCACACAATTAAAATTCTTTCAATAAATCTCACACCATAACCCAGTACTCACAAACGACAAAGCCCCCACTGCTCACTCACGGTAAAATGTTAACACTTACCGAAAAAACTAAACCTCTACGTTACCGAAGTTCAGTTACTACAGTAGAACGATTTAAAGAGCTAACGGAAGTGATATCGAATTTCGTTCTCTGCCAAGAAAACAACTACATCTATTAACACTACTAAACCACAACTAATACCAACACCACAAAAACTTCACACAATTTCTTGTCGAAAACAAAACATTCAAGGGTCCACAGGAATACACACCGAAAATAAAGACAGTGAGCGAGTGTTTTTACTGAAATATTTCACTAGAAACAGCAAGAAACTCCGCCTGAAAATGGCTGCGCTAAATTTAATAATCGACTAAACACTCATACAACTTTATAAAACACAGGTAGTGAAAGTTTACGAAAGTTTATTAAACCTTTATTTCACCAGAAACAGCACGAGACAACGTTGAAAGTACTATACATAATAACCGAATACAGTATACAAATAACTTTGTCAGTACTTAATTTTAAAACCGTTACAGTCGCAACTGCACGCCGCGAAATGTAAACACACTGCTGCTGTTTCGATGAACCATTGAAAACTATTGTATTTCTTCCAAAGACAATTTCTTTGTATTTTTCATACAGTTATTTCACTTTGGCTTCCCAGCACTTTCTATTCGTTTCATTCCTAAATGACTTATATTGCTCTATCCCTGTTTTTTTCTGAACATTTTCGTACTTCTTTCTTTCGTGATCAATTGAAGTTTTTTTCCGTTACCCAAGGTTTCTTCGCAGTTACCTTCCTTATACCAAAGTTTCTCCGTCTAACACATCTGACTACCTTTATTTGATAAATGTCCGTTCCTAATATAACTAACTACAGAGGTATTCATTATCAAAGTATTTACAACCTTAGAGAACTGCAAACCCATTTCACCATACAACAATACATCAGTATCACTTTTATTAATAGCCGACCGTTGTGACCGAACGGTTCTAGGCGCTTCAGTCCGAAACCACGCTATTGCTACGGTCGCAGGTTCGAATCCTGCCTCGGGCATAATTGTGTGTGATGTCCTTAGGTTAGTTAGGTTTAAGTAGTTCTAAGTCTAGGGGACTGATAACCTCAGATGCTAAGTCCCATAGTGCTTAGAGCCATTTGAACCGTTTTTTATTAGTATCTTGATACTTCCGAATGATTCTCTTAGAGTTTGGTGCATAGTTCAACATTACTAAACTGTGTTCCACGGGTACGCCTTGCAATAAAATACCTGATTTTGTAATATGTCTGACCATGACGTAATTCGGCTAGGATCTTTCCGCATCTCATTCTCTTATGATCTTTGGGCAGTATACATCTACATCTACATCTATACTCCGCGAGCCACCTTACGGTGTGTGGCGGAGGGTACTTATTGTACCACTATCTGATCCCCCCTTCCCTGTTCCATTCACGAATTGTGCGTGGGAAGAACGACTGCTTGTAAGTCTCCGTATTTGCTCTAATTTCTCGGATCTTTTCGTTGTGATCATTACGCGAGATATATGTGGGCGGTAGTAATATGTTGCCCATCTCTTCCCGGAATGTGCTCTCTCGTAATTTCGATAATAAACCTCTCCGTATTGCGTAACGCCTTTCTTGAAGTGTCCGCCACTGGAGCTTGTTCAGCATCTCCGTAACGCTCTCGCGCTGACTAAATGTCCCCATGACGAATCGCGCTGCTTTTCGCTGGATCATGTCTATCTCCTCTATTAATCCAACCTGGTAAGGGTCCCATACTGATGAGCAATACTCAAGAATCGGACGAACAAGCGTTTTGTAAGCTACTTCTTTCGTCGATGAGTCACATTTTCTTAGAATTCTTCCTATGAATCTCAACCTGGCGCCTGCTTTTCCCAATATTTGTTTTATGTGATCATTCCACTTCAGATCGCTCCGGATAGTAACTCCTAAGTATTTTACGGTCGTTACCGCTTCCAATGATTTACTACCTATGGCATAATCGTACTGGAATGGATTTCTGCCCCTATGTATGCGCATTATATTACATTTATCTACGTTTAGGGAAAGCTGCCAGCTGTCGCACCATGCATTAATCCTCTGCAGGTCCTCCTGGAGTACGTACGAGTCTTCTGATGTTGCTACTTTCTTGTAGACAACCGTGTCATCTGCAAATAGCCTCACGGAGCTACCGATGTTGTCAACTAAGTCATTTATGTTTATTGTAAACAATAAAGGTCCTATCACGCTTCCCTGCGGTACTCCCGAAATTACCTCTACATCTGCAGATTTTGAACCGTTAAGAATGACATGTTGTGTTCTTTCTTCTAGGAAATCCTGAATCCAATCACAAACCTGGTCCGATATTCCGTAAGCTCGTATTTTTTTCACTAAACGTAAGTGCGGAACCGTATCAAATGCCTTCCTGAAGTCCAGGAATACGGCATCAATCTGCTCGCCAGTGTCTACGGCACTGTGAATTTCTTGGGCAAATAGGGCGAGCTGAGTTTCACATGATCTCTGTTTGCGGAATCCATGTTGGTTATGATGAAGGAGATTTGTATTATCTAAGAACGTCATAATACGAGAACACAAAACATGTTCCATTATTCTACAACAGATTGACGTAAGCGAAATAGGCCTATAATTATTCGCATCTGATTTATGACCCTTCTTGAAAATGGGAACGACCTGCGCTTTCTTCCAGTCGCTAGGTACTTTACGTTCTTCCAGCGATCTACGATAAATTGCTGATGGAAAGGGGGCAAGTTCTTTAGCATAATCACTGTAGAATCTTAAGGGTATCTCGTCTGGTCCGGATGCTTTTCCGCTACTAAGTGATAGCAGTTGTTTTTCAGTTCCGATATCGTTTATTTCAATATTTTCCATTTTGGCGTCCGTGCGACGGCTGAAGTCAGGGACCGTGTTACGATTTTCCGCAGTGAAACAGTTTCGGAACACTGAATTCAGTATTTCTGCCTTTCTCCGGTCGTCCTCTGTTTCGGTGCCATCGTGGTCAACGAGTGACTGAATAGGGGATTTAGATCCGCTTACCGATTTTACATATGACCAAAACTTTTTAGGGTTCTTGTTTAGATTGTTTGCCAATGTTTTATGTTCGAATTCGTTGAATGCTTCTCTCATTGCTCTCTTTACGCTCTTTTTCGCTTCGTTCAGCTTTTCCTTATCAGCTATGATTCGACTACTCTTAAACCTATGATGAAGCTTTCTTTGTTTCCGTAGTACCTTTCGTACATGATTGTTATACCACGGTGGATCTTTCCCCTCGCTTTGGACCTTAGTCGGTACGAACTTATCTAAGGCGTACTGGACGATGTTTCTGAATTTTTTCCATTTTTGTTCCACATCCTCTTCCTCAGAAATGAACGTTTGATGGTGGTCACTCAGATATTCTGCGATTTGTGCCCTATCACTCTTGTTAAGCAAATATATTTTCCTTCCTTTCTTGGCATTTCTTATTACACTTGTAGTCATTGATGCAACCACTGACTTATGATCACTGATACCCTCTTCTACATTCACGGAGTCGAAAAGTTCCGGTATATTTGTTGCTATGAGGTCTAAAACGTTAGTTTCACGAGTTGGTTCTCTAACTATCTGCTCGAAGTAATTCTCGGACAAGGCAGTCAGGATAATGTCACAAGAGTCTCTGTCCCTGGCTCCAGTTCTGATTGTGTGACTATCCCATTCTATACCTGGTAGATTGAAGTCTCCCCCTATTACAATAGTATGATCACGAAACTTCTTCACGACGTTCTGCAGGTTCTCTCTGAGGCGCTCAACTACTACGGTTGCTGATGCAGGTGGTCTATAGAAGCATCCGACTATCATATCTGACCCACCTTTGATACTTAACTTAACCCAGATTATTTCACATTCGCATTCGCTAATAACTTCACTGGATATTATTGAATTCTTTACTGCTATAAATACTCCTCCACCATTGGCGTTTACCCTATCCTTGCGGTATATATTCCATTCTGTGTCTAGGATTTCGTTACTGTTCACTTCCGGTTTTAACCAACTTTCCGTTCCTAATACTATATGCGCACTATTTCCTTCAATAAGAGATACTAATTCAGGAACCTTGCCCTGGATACTCCTGCAGTTTACCAATATTACGTTAACTTTTCCTGTTTTTGGTCTCTGAGGACGGACGTTCTTTATCAACGATGATAATGTCCTCTCTGGTAAGCCGTCAGGTATTTTATCGTTTCGCCCAAGGGGGGGTCCTTCTAACCTAAAAAACCCCCGTGTGCACGCCACATGTACTCTGCTACCCTAGTAGCTGCTTCCGGTGTGTAGTGCACGCCTGACCTGTCTAGGGGGGCCCTACAGTTCTCCACCCAATAACGGAGGTCGATGAATTTGCAACCATTATAGTCGCAGAGTCGTCTGAGCCTCTGGTTTAGACCCTCCACACGGCCCCAAACCAGAGGACCGCGATCGACTCTGGGCACTATGCTGCAGATATTAAGCTCAGCTTGCACTCCGCGTGCGATACTGGTTGTCTTCACCAAATCAGCCAGCCGCCGGAAGGAACCAAGGATGGCCTCAGAACCCAAGCGGCAGGCGTCATTCGTTCCGACATGTGCTACTATCTGCAGCCGGTCACACCCAGTGCGTTCAATAGCTGCCGGAAGGGCCTCCTCCACATTACGGACGAGACCCCCCGGCAAGCACACCGAGTGCACACTGGCATTCTTCCCCGACCTACCCGCTATTTTCCTGAGGGGCTCCATAACCCGCCTAACGTTGGAGCTCCCTATAACTAATAGGCCCGCCCTCTGTGACTGTCGGGACCTTGCCGGAGAATCGGCCACTGGCCCAACAGGCGAGGCATCCTGTGGTGGCTCGGAAACGATGTCATCACCACTAGGAAGCACCCCGTACCTGTTGGAAAGGGGTAAGGCAGCTGCCACGCGGCCAGATCCCACCTTTGCCTTTCGGCCAGGCACGCGCGAGCCCACCACTGTCCGCCATTCACCCTGGAGTGATGGCTGACCGGTAAGATGCTCACTGCCGGAAGACGCAGCGACATCAGGGGTTCCATGTGATTCCAAGGCCACCGAAGTAGGCATAGGTCTCACCACAGTTGCCCCAACGCCACTACGAGCCGACGCCTGCGCCTTGAGCTCGATGAGCCTAACAGACAAAGCCGCCACCTGCCCCCGAAGAGTGGCCAATTCTCCTTGCGTCCGCTCACAACAACCACAGTCCCTACACATGACTATGTTTACCCTACTCTATACGGTGACAAATTCCCAAGATAATCTTCTGATGAGCTACTCTGATAATCAAGAAACACTCACTGAAATACGAGACGCGAAAACTACGCTAGGCTTTCCCAGAAAAACTATTTAAAAGCTAAGCGCAGCAAATAAGTACAAAAACGCTTTATACAAACAGTACTCGCTGCTGCTGGTGCTCTCGCTCTGGCTGTCACAAGACAACTGCTGATTCAAGTGACTAGTGGCTAACGGCCGCGAAACAAACAAAAGACGGTTTTAGGGCGCTTTCTGTTCTAAACGATCAAGAAAACACTAAGAAATCTAACACGAAAACTACGTAAAGTTTTATCAAGAACTGTTAGTTACTATGCAGAGCAGATAAACACAAATAGAATCCCTTCCTTAGTGGATGGTCGTAAACAAAATTCAAAATAAACGCTTTATACAAACAGTACTCGCTGCTGCTGGTGCTCTCGCTCTGGCTGTCACTAATTGAAATGTATTGAGTTTTTGTACGTCTATCCTTTTGACTGGCGGTCTGCGAGACCACGGCCGTTCGCTTATTGTACGAAAATGAAGCGCATACAGCCGTCATTATCATCTTATTTATTGTTTAGCCACCACTTTTGGCGCTTCAGTGCACCATCTTCAGGCCTTAGTTGATGCTGAAGGGGTTATTACAATCCATATATACGACGCGTCAGTCGCCAGCATAGCTGGTTTACGAAGACTATTTGTAACTGTTATGTTTTTCCAAGCACTGACTGTTGATGGTTGGAGTGACATCACAGTTAATGATCGTCTGCGTAAACCAGTTATGTTAACCACTGATGCGTCATATGTATGGATCTTAGCATCAACTAAGGCGAGAAGATGACGCACTGAAGCGTCGAAACTGGTAGCCACACAGTAAGTAAGATCATAAGGACAGCTGTAGGGGATTCATTTCCTTACAATACTAAATTTACTGACGAATTCAGCCTCCCATCTAACTCCGTATTCTCCTATCTATGCTGTTCCTGCCTCTACCATCGCGTTCCAACCACCCACATGATTGTTAGACTTTCATCGCCCTTTACCAACTGAGCTGCACATTCAGACTCTCGTATGCTTTCTCTATCTCTTCATCTTCTGTTGGTGACTTTGGCACGTGCATCTCAATATGTCTAGCGTTCGTTTGCAGTTGATTGTCATGAAAACAGTACCATCAATCAACTGTTGTCAGTACCACATTCTCTCCCGTACCTCCTATTCATGAATCCTACTGTCATAACACAACTTTCTGATACTATTAATTTTATGCTACGTTAATTATACCAGAAATTTTTATACTCTTTCTATTTCACTTCACAGACCAGCACATTATTTAGATTGAACTTTATCGTCTCCTTTACTGTATTTTCTAGTTTCCCTACCAATTACATTTTTCTGACCTTTACACGTTATGACTCGTAGAAGGTTGATTATTCAATTTTTTTCTCATTATTATCTTACCCTTGGCAGACTTTCCCGGAAATCCGATTGGGCATTAATCAGGAATCTTTAGCCAATGGAGTCAGTATCATGACACTTTTTCAATTACAGGCCACATGCCCCATGGATCAATATCTACATCTACGTGATTACTTCGCTATTCACAATAAAGTTCCTGGCAGAGGATTCAATGAGCCACCATAAAGCTGTCTCTCTACCGTTCCACTCTCGAATGGCGTGCGGGATAAACGAGCACTTAAATTTTTCTGTGCGAGCCCTCGTTTCCCTTTTTTTCTCATGATGATCATTTCGCCCTATGTAGGTGGGTGCCAACAGAATGTTCTCGCAATCGGAGGAGAAAACTGATTATTGAAATTTAATGAAAATATCCCGTCGCAACGAAAAACGCCTTTGTTTTAATGGTTGCCACTCCAATTCACGTACATTTCTGTGGCACTATCTCCCCTATTTCGCGATAATACGAGAACGAGCTGCCCTTTTTGTACTTTTGCGCGTTATCCGTCAGTCCAACCTGATGCAGATCCCACACCGAACAGCAATGCTAGAGAATAGGGTGGGCAAACGTGGTCTAAGCAGTCTCTTTAGTAGACCTATTGCACCTTCCAAGTGTTCTGCCAATGAATCGTAGCCTATGGTTTGCTCTACTCAAAACATTATCTATGTGATCGTTTCAATTTATGATATTTGTAATTGTAATTCCTAAGTATTTGGCTGAATTTACAGCCTTCAGATTTGTGTCACTTATCACGTAATCGAAATTTAGTGGATTTCTTTTAGTAGTCATGTGAATCACTTCACACTTTTCTTTATTCAGTGACAATTGCCACTTTTCCACCAAACAGATATCTTATCTAAATCATTTTGCTGTTCGTTTTGGTCATCTGATGACTTTACAAGACGGTAAATCACAGCATCATCTGCATACTATCTAAGACAGCTGCAGAGATTGTCTCCTTTGTCATTAATATAGATGAGGAACAAAATAGGCCCTATAACGCTTCCTTGGGGAACGTCGGAAATTACTTCTGGTTTACTCGATGACTTTCCGTCTATTACTACGAACTGTGACCTTTCTGACACGAAATCACGAATCCAGACGCACAACTGAGGCGATATTCCATTGGCATGCAGTTTTGTTAGAAGACGCTCGTGTCTAAAGCCTTCTGGAAATCTAAAAATATGGAATCAATTTGACATCCCCTGTAGATAGCACTCATTACTTCATGATTACAAAGAGCTTGATGTGTTTCGCAAAAAGGATATTTTCTGAATCCGTGCTAAGTGTCAATAAATCATTTTCTTCGACGTACTTCGTAATGTTGGAATACAGTATATGTTCCAAACCCCTACTGAAAATTTGCTTTAGTGGCACTGTCATCATTGACTTCACCGTTGTTATCGCGCTGTGAAGGTATTGACTGCGTCTTGCCACTGGTGTGCTTTATGCATGACCAGAATCTCTTTGGGTTTTCTGCCAGATTTCGAGACAGTTTCGTTGTGGAAATTATTAAAAGCATCTTGCATTAAAGTACGCGGTATACTTCGAACTTCTGCAAAACTTTGCCAGTCTTGGGGATTTTGTGTTCTTTTAAAAGAACGCTGTCACGAAGTTGCTGTCACATTTTCGTATGGAGCATCTGTATAACGAGTGGAATTCACGTTATCCAGTTTTTATGGCGCTATTCGGTAAGTTAGTTTATTTGGATAAAAGTGCATGGGGCCTGAAGATTACACAACGAATTGTCGAAACTGGTTGCTTTCAGAATAAAATAAAATATCGTAAAGTATATGACAGTTGGTGAATTTTATTGATATTGAAAAGTTTCTACCGGGCAAACGGGAAGAACGTCTGGCAATAGATCTGTATACATGTCATAGCTGTTTGACTAAAAGATTACAGTAAGTCAGTTGTTGCAATTCCTCTGAACGTAACACGACACAAAATAACAGGCAAGAGTACGGCACGAATAAAGAATTTTGCATACACAGCCAAAAGGCACGAAGTTAAATACCTTAGAGACACTAGAAACCCACGAAAATCAGAAGCTAGAGCTAGATGTAATTCTGTATAAAAACTTTAGCAATGAAAACACAAAAGCAATAAAGAATTAGAGAGAGGCACGTTTCTTCCTTCAAACCAAATCAAAGGTAATTATTAGGGCATAATTTTATTTTCTGTAGACCCTCTTCTTCTACATACAATAATAACGTTAATTTCAAAACAAAATTACAATCAACTTCAGTTCATGCAACAAAATCACTCTCAAGCTAAGTAATGCATTGTTTTTTTAAAAATTATAAGCATTACTTACTGATAAAGCAAAACACTCACAGATCACATTTATGTATTCAGTATATGTAAATAACGTAGAATCGTAACAAAACAATACCCACAGATATATAACTTTAAAATAATCTTTCCACATTATGAAACGAACGCACTTATAACATAGTTGTAAGACAGCAGACGCTAAGTACGAGTACTTGCAGCATCCCTAATAAAGTTTGTTAACAGTTAATGTGTAAAGTTCAAATCCAGAGTCCTCGAGGAAAGTACAGAACGAAACTCCGCTAGACGTGTACTGTTCAACTGTGTGTGAATTCCTCAGGGACCAAACTGCCGAGGTCATGGGTCCCTAGACTTACACACTACTTAAACTAACTTATGCTAAGAACAACACACACATACATGCCCGAGGGAGCTCAATGACTGATTATGCTATGTGTATTACTAATACTTGCATTAGTGTTTAGTCGTTTGCAAAGACATTGCCGGTGTGCGAGTATGACAAAGGAACAGATTTCAAGATTCATTGAATAAACTATAAGAGAGGTCTCACTCATGTCAAGATTTTTGCACGAAGTGTGATTTAATATTTTAATGATTATTGTGCTGTACTGATGCGATGCATATTTATATTGATCTGATAGCCGAAAAAGTCTTGATAATGAATCATTTCGTTTATACCTGCTCCTGTGACTTCATCACTTATTTTAGAAATGTAGAGACAGTCAAACGCAGTAATTTAGTTATATTTGCTGTCAAAATCGAATGCCTGCATACACACAAACACACACACACACACACACACACACACACACACACACACACACACACACACTTATGAAACGCATTTAATTGGGTTGAACATTAATTTAGTTAGAGTTTCATAGCCTGATCCTATTAACGCTGGGAGGAGCCCATACATCTGTGTAGGGTAATCGGATTAAGTCTCGTACATTTTCGGCTGCAAACAATTTATTTAATCATTTAGAGTGGTCCTCAATAAAGTTCGTTGTTCGATTTTGTCTCATCTCGCGACGCAGTAAGTGAAGTGAATGATGAATATTGAACGAATAACCAGATTATTAATTACGATTTTAAATACATGAGAAAAACAGCTTTCATATTTCAATAAATAAAATTAACACTCACATATAACAATTTTGGTCAGAGTTTACAATATTTCACTAAACAAATATTATTCACAACGGACAACGTTCGTACTACCGGCGAGGGAAGTACTAATCGGCGGACTCATATCATCTTTCTGCTCTGCTGTACTTGTAACAGTGAAATAATTTTTAATGAGGGTCGCCAGCTATCACTTTTCTCTTCGAAACAAGGTTGCAGTCATAGCCTACGAATGACACGAGGCAGGAATGGAGGTTGATATGCCACTAATTACGGACTGCCTGTGTGAGCTGCAGACAGCTGCAACTTTAAACTAGTGCTATGACAGGATCTGGGAGGAGGGGGGGAGGAGATGGGGGGAGCGTTTTTCACTAGTAACTAAAACGTCCTGGATCCCAGGCTCAAACCCAGGTTAAAATTTGAATAAAAATCATTATTAACTTTCTGTAAAAGAAGTTGCCCTCGTTCTGCCAACGGCCTTGAAAACAGGGCGGGAGAGCGGGTGGAGGTTACTGACTCCTTCTTGCTCTTCGAGTGGAAAGCTACCACTGAAAGGCGGAGTCAGTAATGACCAATTCCATGAGAATGCACATTAAAAACACCTGATGTGTAGTCACAGAAAATTAGACGCGCAACTGGAAAAGTGTCATGATGATCTCTCTGTTAACAAAAGATCCCTGATTTGCCCCCCATTCGAATTTCTGGGACTGCCTAGTTGGATGTAATCACGAGAGAATGAATAACAATCGAAGTGGTAACATTCCAAGAGACGAAGCGTAATGTGGGTGTGGTAGGGAAGCTACAAAATCTCAAATTGAAACGCAAGGACTCAATCTGTAGCGGTGATCAGTGAATTGAAACGGTAAGAAGATAACAATTTCTTATCAAACGAATACAGTAGTAGTAGTAGTAGAAAATAGTATGGCTGCAGTATGATTCTTTAGGGACAGGAAGGTAGGCAGGAAGGTAGTGACTTACGGTGAACTTTACGAATCAAACCAACGGCGATAGCAACAGTTCAAGTATACATGCCAAAGTGGCAAACAAAAGATAAAGACGTAAAGTATAGGAGGATACTGACTGGGTAATTCCGTCTGTAAAGGGATAATAAATGTTCAAATGTATGTGAATTCCTAAAGGACCAAACTGCTGAGATCATCGGTCTCTAGGCTTACACACTACTTAAACTAACTAATGCTAAGAACAACACACACCATGCCCGAGGGAGGACTCGAACCTCCGGCGGGAGGGGCTGAGCGATCCGTCTCATGGCGACTCAAACTGCGCGGTTACTCCGCGATCCAAAGGGATAATAACCTCGGTCATTGAAACGGGGTGTAGGGGAAGAAATAGAGAAAGGGTTGCGGGAGAATATTGGTTAGGTAATAGGAATAAGAGAGGAGAAAGTCTAAATGAGTTTTGCAATAAATTTCAGCTAAGAAATAGCGAATGCTCTATTGAGAAATCACAAGAGGAGACTATATAGTTGCAAAAGGCCCAGAGACACGGGAGGATTCAAGTTGGATTATATCATGATCGGACAGAGATTCTGGAATCGGACAGAGATTCTGGACTTATATACTCGATTGTAGAGTGTACCCCAGATTTGGTATGGGTTTGGATCACAATTTGGTACTGATGAAGATAGACGAAAATTTAAGAGGATTGTCCCGGAAGAATTAATGTGGATAGAAGTGTAGTAATGAAGTACTGAAGAATGACAAGCCGAGTTTTAAGTTCTCTAACGTTGTGAATAACGTGGTAGTGTGGGTAATTAAAGACAAATGGACGTTTCTAAAACGGGCCATCACAGGAGATGAGCAGATATAGGTAGAAGGAGGAAATTGCGACGAACCTTTGAGTAGCAAAAGAAATACTGTAATTGGTAGATGAGAGAAGGACAAAAACATTCTGGGAAAGACAGGAATACAGCACGTAAGTCACTTTGTGACTTTCTTGTGAAATTGTCACAAGAAAAAAGTGTAGTCGGAAAAGAAATCGTATTTGGAAGGGTCTTTGGAAAGACTGATTCAGCAGATAAGAAGTCACAACAACCTTCGTTGAAAGTAAACTCAAGGGCGTCAAAATTAAGAGTGCAGAGGGAATTTCAGTGTTAAAAGAAGGAGAGAGCGGACAGTTGTAATGGGTACACTAAAGGTCTCCACGAAGGGGAGGACTTCTCTGATGACGTGTCAGGAGAAGAAATTTAAGTCTGTAAGGATGACATAGGGAATCCGCTATGAGAGACAGAAAGAGCTTTAGAAGACTTGCGATCCAATAAGGCAGAAGGGGTAGATAACATGGTATCGGAGTTTGTAAAATGATTGGAGGGAAGTGGCAACCAGACAAGTCTGTGTGTAGAATCTTTCAGACAGGAGAAATTGTATCGTATTTTAGAAAAGTATCACATACACAAAACGAAGTTAGGAACGGCAAACAAGTGCCACAGCTATCCTATAATCACCTTAACAGCTCATGCATTTAAGTTGCTGTCAAGATAATAAAGCATGGTCACAAAATAGAGGGTCTATGGATGCCGATCAGTTACAGTTTCGGAAGGTAAAAGCACCAGGAGACGTTTGCGGTTAATAACGGAAGCAAGACTTCAGAAAAGTCAGAAGGCTTTCATAGGATCTGTCGACCTAGAAAAAGAATTCGATGATGTAAATGGTGCAAGATTGGGAAAATTCTGAGGGAAGGAGGAGTAATGTACAGGAAGAGACGTCTAATATAATCGTACAATATGTGAAAGGAGCAAGAGAAAGCTTTAGGATGTTTGATGATATTATTCCAGAATTATTTGAGAGTTTTGGAGTACCTCCTGCAAAAAGAGTTACTACTGCATCTCACCAAGTTGCGATGTGTGATTGGTTATTATAGTCGTTAGTGATGCGCTTGAATGCTCTTTCTTCTGAACGTCTTCTATCTAAACTCTGTATTAATCGTTTCCAATAATGGACGAAGACATATTGGTGACAGAGGTGATGGACATCGTGGTTTGAGCGGCTCTTCCACAAATTGCGATAACTACTTCACGATTCCACCAGACACGCACATCCAACTCCAATCGCCAGGTATATTACGCCTCTGGACTCTGATAACGACATCACTCCGATCCGCTGAACTTTGCCGAATCCGTCCTGATTTACCTCTGCGCGACTCCGATAAAATAATCAGTCGATTATTTTGATAGACTCTGAAGCTTTGCCTCTGGCTAACTCCCCTACGTCATGTCGAAAACTTTGTACTTGATCACGTTAATCAACTGGCACTGATTGGATACTGTAAAAGAGCTGGAATTTTGGAGCTTCCATCCCGCCCTCCCTCCCCCCCCCCCCCTGCTTTATTCTCCCTATCCCGCTATTTTATTGTGGGCTTTCAGTTGATACCAGAACATGGGGACAGACGATTTGAGTTCTATTAACAAATTATGGCCAGTTAATACTGTAACCGAAAATGTGTTCATTTGCTATAGGTTACAGCAGCCGTGCATACTAATAAACTGTAATTTTTAAGCCCTTTTAACTTCGATTTTTCACATCTCTTACACGTATTATTCTCTGTCGTAGAGATACCAGTGGTTGTGACAGCACGGAGGTTGGCGCCCTGTTGACAAAAACCTTGCGCAACACCGCACTTTGCTGTGGTTTTTGTTTCGGCGCTCAGACTGAACCATTCTCACTTTTTCTCGTGTAAGTGGTACAGTCCGTGCACTGTAAGACTGCACATGCAGCATGACTAAGCACTTCCTTTTGTGTGTATGTTGGGGGGGGGGGGGGGGCAGCAGGGAGGAGCGGAGGGAGATGAGGAATACTAGCACGTGTAGCCACGTGGTAGGCAAGCGGAGGCGATCGACGAGTGCGGACGCTCATATGTGCAGGTTCGTTCCTTTCCGGTTCATATCGCAGAGGTACACGGCTCGGCACTCTGCTGGCCACTGGAATGCCGCAATTAGGATACTCACGACCAGGCGAAGCACGTGGTCCGGAACGTTGCGGGAGCTGTTGCAGAGCGCATGCGCCGCGGAGTGCGAGAAGATGACCGGCGCGCGGCTGGTGCGCAGGGCGTCCAGCATCGTTGGCACCGACACGTGCGACAGGTCCACCATCATGCCCAGGCGGTTCATCTCGCGCACCACCAGCTGCAAAAGCGCCAACAGTGGGAGCCTTTATTGGAACTACATTCCCTCGCCCGTGGCGAGCTTGAGTATCAGCGTAAAATTGCATCTCTTCACCCTACAGCATTAATGATCTAAGGCGTGTATATTTCTATTGTCTATTGTCAAACCACAATTTCTGAAAGATGTTTATATTTCATTAATAGGATTAAGTAGAAATAATTAATATTTGTCATTTCGGAAATAATTGTGGTAGCAGGGAATGTCTGCACCAAAGTGTTGTTGGCGGGAGAGACCACGCAGTGATATAATTTTAAAAAGGGCGGGAGAGACCGCGTATGGATACATTTTAAGAAAAGAGCGGGAAAGAGCGCGCATTGATACATTTCTTAATGGTAGCAGGGATTGTCTGCACCAGAAAGCATTGTTGGCTGGAGAGACCGCACTTTAGCGTTCGTAGGAAGTCAGTAGTAAGCGAGAAGTGAAGCGAGTCGGTAGCAGGTTTGAAGCGAGAGGTTGAGAGGAGCGGTGTGCATGCCAGTCACCAGCTATGATTTACAAGAGATTATAAACGGATGTACAGAGACATCAGGTAACTATTATCATAAGAGGAACTAATATTATTGAATTAATTTTTTTTTTAAGAAACTCTAGACTACTGAAGGTATGTTTGCGCAATGCTAGTTGTATGATTATTGTAAAAAGTAAGTACCATTTGAACGCTTGTAAAACCATTTCATTACCAACAGTAAATATTTGAAGAATCGTTTTCAGAATATAATTAATTTTTGCCAGCAATATTGCATTACTGATTATTATCCACCCCAAAAACCATCAACGTAAAACTTTGCAAAATTTTATTGTTGTCAAGAAAAAGTTTAACTATGAATTACGTAACTGCAGTCAAATTAATTAATGAATAACGTCAGCTTTACTATTAACGAATAACGTCAGCTTTGGTAATAAATACAGCCACTTATTATGACAGCCCACCAGCAGCTAATAGAGTGTAGTAAAACAGAGTAAGTATATTCATGTCGTAGTTCGATGTAGCAGTCAGATGGCGATCCAGTAACAGTAAAAAAAGGTAAGGAACAGTTTTGGGTTATTGCAGGTAACGACTGAGGGCCACGACATCGACACATTCTATGTTTCGTCAAAATAATCAGCAAATCACTTTTAATAAGCAGCATTTAAATTTGTATGCGAAGATTTCACGGAGTTTCTAACAGTATAACTATCACTTGGCAAAAATGTGAAGTACCCAAAAGTCATTGTCGGACGACAATGTACATACTATTGGCGAGTGTGCAAATGATTAGTGTTTCAATTCTCTGTGGTAGCTAGGACGCCCACCTCAGTGCATTAGTGCCATTCGTCTTTAGTAATATCACCAGGACTGCTAGGGTACATAAGGGCTATGAACAGCGTCAGGTGATGAATGGTCACTATGAACGGCACGAAGATGCCGCGTACTCAGGTGACACAGCGTTATCAGCGCCTGAGAGAGTAGAAAAGGGGTCTTATTATGTGTCTCCATTTGGCTAGCTTGTCGAAACTTGCAATATGCAGATTTCTGGGACATGGTATGTGACAGTGCCCTCATGATGCACTGCATGGGCACATGAGGGCAGGCACACTCGTCGTCAACGTTGCCGTCGATCATGTCTGGCCACCACAAAGGAGGATCGCCGTATTGTGTACTGAGCCCATCATCTCACACTATTGGTCAGAGACTAGCAGTTGCCATGGGTAGGATACCATTAACAAGACAACACAAACGGTTGCATTTTGAGTCGTCTTGAACTGCTAATGAATTGCACCGCACTGTGTTCACCAAGGTATCATAGTTCTGTACTAATATGCATGACCATCGTAGGCAGGCAGGTATGGCGGAGACTTATCTCTCTTTCTTCCAATATTTTGGAAAGGCATAGGTACTCCTGTCATCGAGATGTGGTGAGCCATATGGTATAACTCCAGGTTATTGTAGGAACTCTGATGCCACAGCTATAGGTCACGAGTATGCTGTTTCGTCATATGTTACCTCTCGCGTGACAGTGCCGTGGTGCCATTTTTCAACCGAAGAATGCTCGTCCACACACGGCACGTGCCTTCACAAACTGTCTACGCGATTTTGAGGTATTGCCGTAGCCAGCGAGATCTTCAGATGTACCTCTGATAGAACATGTGCGGAACCACCTCGGATGTCATTCAGCATCATTCGTGAAAGTGGCGAGGGTAGAGGAGCCGCAACGTCATACTGATAGGTGGCCTCACACTGCCAGTGTGGCAAGAGCAGACCGTTTATTCTTATTTTCCCCTGGGTAGAAGGTAAGGTGTTGAAGTGTGGACATGTGGACGTAAAACGGGTAGTCTACGCTGACAGGGGTAGTCCACTTAATGGTGCAGTAACGACCAAAAAGAAAATATTAGATTGTCAGTTACGTGACCAGATGTGTGTACATATTAAGGTACCACATATACAAATATCTGCAATTATACCCCTCACAAGGGAACCTCCCCATCGCACCCCCCTCACATTTAGTTGTAAGTTGGCACAGTGGATAGGCCTTGAAAAACTGAACACAGATCAATCGAGAAAACAGGAAGAAGTTGTGTGGAACTATGAAAAAGTATGCAAAATATACAAACTGAGTAGTCCATGTGCAAGACAGGCCACATCAAGGAGAGTGTGAACTTGGTTACACCGTGGTACCGTGGTTAGCGTGAGCAGCTGTGGAACGGGATGTCCTTGGTTCAAGTCTTTCCTCGAGTGGAAAGTTTACTTTTTTTATTTTCGCAATGTTTTTATCTGTCCGTTCGTTCATTGACGTCTCTGTTCACTGCAATAAGTTTAGTGTCTGTGTTTCGCGACCGCACCGCTAAACCGTGCGATTAGTAGACGAAAGGACGTGCCTCTCCAATATTCATTCAGCTATATTTGCTGGATTCATATTGTCCACGGAATATATCTCACGTATTTAATGCACTCTCGTCCAAAGTAGCGAACAGTCAGCTGCCAGCCAGGGAGCCTCGTCAGCAGGAATACTCTCTCTTCCGTGCGCTGTAATCGACTGACGTCGTGTGTTTCGAAGTTTGTTTAGGGGTAGCGTCCCCATACTACGCCGCAGTTACCTCGCATTGGACGGACGAACGGACAGATAATAATTGTCTGAAAATAAAAAATTAAACATTTCACTCGAGAGAAGACTTCAACCAAGGACCTCTCGTTCTGCAGCAGCTCACGCTAACCACGGGACCATGGCGCTGGTGGCCTCACACTCTCCTTGATGTTGCCTATCTTGCGCACGGACTACTCAGTTTGTATATTTTCCTTATTTTTTCATAGTTCCACACAACTTCATGTTTTCTCGATTGATCTGTGTTCAGTTTTTCAAGGCCTATCCACTGTGTCAACCTATAACTAAATCTGAGGGGGGTCCGATGGGGAGGTTCCCTTGTCAGATCCTACATGTACACGTGTGTGTGTGTGTGTGTGTGTGTGTGTGTGTGTGTGTGTGTGTGTGTGTGTGTGTGTGTGTGTGTGTGTGCGAGCGTGTGTTTCTAAAATTATCTTTCACAAATTTTCAATTTATAATAAGTCTTATAAAGAATAAATCACTTCTTTTAACTGGACTAGGTTGCTTGAAATGAGCAGTAGTTGAGGATGTTGCTGCAGCGAGTGTGATTTCAAAAGTATTTGGGACAGAAGATTTCCGCAGGGGGACCAAGAACCAAATGTTGCAAACGGAGTGAGGGAAGCGGGGAATGGAATGAAGAGGAACCGTTACGTGGGGAGGAAGAAGAGCATTCTGTAAAAATTGAAAGACTGAGTACATCTCTGGGTGAGTTTCATGGTCAATAGGAGGAACATGGTTCACGTTTCGTTTGGACAGGCCGTGGCGAATGCGTGAGAAGACGTGCAGAGGCACTGAAACATTCATGCGATCTATACGAAAGTGAAGCAGGAAGAAACCGTAACACGACGTACCATATCATGTACCCTCTACCACGTGCTCTGCAGTACTTTGTAGGGTATGTAAATAGACGTAGAGAAAGTACAAACATTTCTAAGTAATTCATTTCTATATTTGCTTCGGAAAGTGTTCAGAAATGTTGCACTCATCCAGCATAATGCTTCCTTGGACATAATTCTTCTTATGAAGTATCCACCACTCTTCTCACACGTCGCCTATGGCATCTCTTATTGCACACTTGTTTTGTGTGCTATTTCTTGTGGTTTTTCAGCTCCGGCTGTAATTTTATGACGTCTTTCAAGTGCATCAACTTCTTCAAATGCTGCCAGACTTAAATTTATCTCATCATTTCCTGATTTCTGAAAACGAAGTGCAATATTGGTTATTAACCTCCACCAAATTTGGGTTAGTTTCTGTTGGTTATAGTTCGTCCAAACCATTTTCTGTCGTCACGGTATTGCAGACTGCCCGTTTCAAGACGAAAGCATTTTGCACTAATTTTGTACTTGCAACGTCTGTGGTATCTTCAAGAGCCAACCACTCATAAATTCGGACGCGAAAGAACGCCTTTCGACATGGAAGAAGTTTACGTCAAAAGCGCTACCCCAATAAGTTGTATTTCCCTTTAAGACAAAGCACCAAAAATATTTGGAGAAACAATGCGCCAGGCAGTAACTGAGCTCAGTGGAGTCTTAACCACTGTACATTGACAGCTGTACATTCTAATAGCTTTGGCACTGCGGAAGCCTGAACCCAAAGTAAAACATAGAGTTCGTTTCGCAGGATTTCCAACTGAAATGTTTCCGATGTCGTTTACTAGAACTTCTGTTGTAACTGGTGACCCTAATAGGGAGCCTAGAAGGTGAAGAGAAGTGCCCCTAGTTAGGAAGTTCCTATTTTTATTCAAGTTAGTACGTAGAATCTGCAAAACTGGAGACATACCATGCACAATATCATCCACACAATCCCGAATACATCAAAAGCTCATAAATCGTCGCACAATCAGCTTAAGGCCCCTTGCTTCCAAATTACTTCAAAGACATATTTAGCAGCTTAAATTTATGAAATAATCATCAGTAATGGCCGCCGAGGTCGTACGGCATAAGAAGTCACCCTTTTTCTGTCAACAGCTTTCTCAATGAGGATGGAGCAGCGGATGCAGGTGCAGGGCACACTCTTACCCTAAAGGTGTGAGGATGCAGAAGGCAATGGAAACCACCGTTTTAAAGACACACAATGTGGATCCACTGAACTTGTGGCTTGTAATTGAAAAAGTGTTACGGAGATCTCTCCATTCGCAAAAGATTCCGGAGTAGTCCCTCATTCGGATCTCTTGGAGAGGACTGCTATGGGGAAGGTAACCGTGAGCAAAAGATTGACTAACCAGCGAAAGGATCTGCGAGTCGGTGCGTGGAATGTCAAAAGTTTGAACATAGTTGGTAAGTTAGAAAATCTGGAAAGCGAAATGCTAAGGTTCAGTGGATACGGAAACACTAAGGAATAAAGAGATACAGTGGGGGTTACTGAAGTGACATGGAAAGAAGACAAGGACTTCTGGTCAGGTGAGTTTAGGGTATTATCAGCTGCAGCAGGAAATGGGATTCGTTATGAATAAGAAGGTAGGACAGACAGTGTATTACTGCGAACAGTTCAGTGATAGAATTGTTATCATCAGATTAGACAGCAAATCAACACCAACAAAGAGTGTTCAGGCATACATGCTGCCATTGCAAGCAGAAAATGAAGATACAGAAAAGCATGTGAGAATATTGAACGGGTAATTCAATGCGTAAGGACAGATGAAAATCTAATCGTCATGGAAATTGGAATGCGGTTGTAGAGGAAATAGTAGAAGAAGGGGTTACAGGAGAGTATGGACTTGCTGGCAGGCATGAGAAAGGTGAACGAATAATTGACTTTTGTAAGAAATTTCAGCTAGTAATCACCAACATTCTGTTCAAGAATCACAAAAGGAGATCATATACTTGCAAAAGGCAGGAAGATACTGGGAGACTGCAGTCACATTAAATCATCGGCTGGCATTTATTCCGAAACCAGATATGTATTGTAAGGCGTACCACGGTGCAGATAAGACACAGACCACAATTTAGTAATGACGGAAATTAGGCCGAAGTATAAGAGACAAGTCAGGAAGAGTCAATGCCCAAAGAAGTGTGATACGGAAACACTAAGGAATAAAGAGATACACTTGAAGTTCACTGACACTATAAGTACTGCGATAATGAATAGCTCAATAGGCAGTTCAGTTGAAGAGGAATGTACATCAATAAAAAGGGCAATCACAGAAGTTGGAACGAAAAACATATGTACAGGTAATTGCAAAGAACAGAAGAAACACATCAGTAGATCTATGAAAGAAGGAAGTAAAAAAAGTTCGGGGAAATTCAGAAATACAGAGATGCAAGTCACTTAAGAATGAAATAAATAGGAAGCGCAGGTAAGTTAAGGTGAAATGGTTTCATGAAAAACATGAAGAAATCGGAAAAGCGTTGACTGTCGAAAGGACTGACTCCGCATGCAGGAAAGTCAAAACAACCTTTCGTGAAATTATAAGAAATGGCGGGACATTTTAGAGCGCAGTGACAATTCCATTGTTAAATACAAAGGAGAGAATGTATAAATAGAAAGAATACCTTCAAAACCTACATGAGAGGGGGGGGGAGGGGGAAGGGCTTTCCTGATGGCTTGATAGAAAAGAAACAGCAATCAACAGGGAGGATATGGGGTATCCAGTACTAGAACCACAATTAAAAAGAGCTAAAGACAATTAAGGTAAAATAAGGCAGAAACATTCCATCGGAATTTCTAAAATCGTTGGGAAAGTAGCAACAAAGCGACTGTTCACGTTAGTGTGTAGACTGTATAAGACTGGCCACGCACTCTGATTCCAAAAAATATTATCCACACAATACCAACGATAGCAAGAGCTGGCAAGTGCGAGAATTATCGCACAGTCGACTTAACAGTTCAAGCATTCAAGTTTTTGACAAGAACAATACCGAAAAAAAAATTGAAAGGAAAACTGAGGATCTGACAGACGACGACCAGCTTGGCTGCAGGAAAGGCACCAGAGAGGCAGTTCTCGCGCTCGCACACACACAAACACACACACACACACACACACACACACACACACACACACACACGATAATATACAATGTGTTCAAGAACCAAGATGAAACAATAAGACTGTAAGATCAAGAACGAAGTGCTCCAATTTAAAAAGCTATAAGACAGAGATGTAGACCTTTGCCCCTTGTGTTCGTTCTATACATCGAAAACCGATGACTTAAATAAAACATAGGATCAAGATTGGAATTAAAATTCAAGGTGAATTGGTGTCAATGGTAAGATTCGCTGAAGACATACCCATCCTCAGTGAAAGTGAAAAATAATTATAGTCACTGTTGAATGGAATGAACGGTCTAATTAGTACAGAATTTGTAATGAGTGTAAAACAAATAAACACTAAAGTAATGTTGTTGTTGTTGTGGTCTTCAGTCCTGAGACTGGTTTGATGCAGCTCTCCATGCTACTCTATCCTGTGCAAGCTTTTTCATCTCCCAGTACCTACTGCAACTTACATCCTTCTGAATCTGCTTAGTGTATTCATCTCTTGGTCTCCCTCTACGATTTTTACCCTCCACGCTGCCCTCCAATACTAAATTGGTTATCCCTTGATGCCTCAGAACATGTCCTACCAACCGATCCCTTCTTCTGGTCAAGTTGTGCCACAAACTTCTCTTCTCCCCAATCCTATTCAATACTTCCTCATTAGTTATGTGATCTACCCATCTAATCTTCAGCATTCTTCTGTAGCACCACATTTCGAAAGCTTCTATTCTCTTCTTGTCCAAACTATTTATTGTCCATGTTTCACTTCCATACATGGCTACACTCCATACGAATACTTTCAGAAATGACTTCCTGACACTTAAATCAATACTGGATGTTAACAAATTTCTCTTCTTCAGAAACGCTTTCCTTGCCATTGCCAGCCTACATTTTATATCCTCTCTACTTCGGCCATCATCAGTTATTTTGCTCCCCAAATAGCAAAACTCCTTTACTACTTTAAGTGTCTCATTTCCTAATCTAATTCCCTCAGCATCACCCGACTTAATTAGACTACATTCCATTATCCTTGTTTTGCTTTTGTTGATGTTCATCTTATATCCTCCTTTCAAGACACTGTCCATTCCATTCAACTGCTCTTCCAAGTCCTTTGCTGTCTCTGACAGAATTACAATGTCATCAGCGAACCTCAAAGTTTTTATTTCTTCTACATGAATTTTAATACCTACTCCGAATTTTTCTTTTGTTTCCTTTACTGCTTGCTCAATATACAGATTGAACAACATCGGGGAGAGGCTAGAACCCTGTCTTACTCCCTTCCCAACCACTGCTTCCCTTTCATGTCCCTCGACTCTTATAACTGCCATCTGGTTTCTGTACAAATTGTAAATAGCCTTTCGCTCCTTGTATTTTACCCCTGCCACCTTTAGAATTTGAAAGAGAGTATTCCAGTCAACTATGTCAAAAGCTTTCTCTAAGTCTACAAATGCTAGAAACGTAGGTTTGCCTTTCCTTAATCTTTCTTCTACGATAAGTCGTAAGGTCAGTATTGCCTCACGTGTTCCAGTGATTCTACGGAATCCAAACTGATCTTCCCCGAGGTTGGCTTCTACTAGTTCTTCCATTCGTCTGTAAAGAATTCGTGTTAGTATTTTGCAGCTGTGACTTGTTAAGCTGATAGTTCGGTAATTTTCACATCTGTCAACACCTGCTTTCTTTGGGATTGGAATTATTATATTCTTCTTGAAGTCTGAGGGTATTTCACCTGTTTCATACATCTTGCTCACCAGATGGTAGAGTTTTGTCAGGACTGGCTCTCCCAAGGCCGTCAGTAGTTCCAATGGAATATTGTCTAATCCGGGGGCCTTTTTTCGACTCAGGTCTTTCAGTGCTCTGTCAAACTCTTCACGCAGTATCATATCTCCCATTTCATCTTCATCTACATCCTCTTCCATTTCCATAATATTGTCCTCAAGTACATCGCCCTTGTATAGACCCTCTATATACTCCTTCCACCTTTCTGCTTTCCCTTCTTTGCTTGGAACTGGGTTTCCATCTGAGCTCTTGATATTCATACAAGTCGTTCTCTTATCTCCAAAGGTCTCTTTAATTTTCCTGTAGGCGGTATCTATCTTACCCCTAGTGAGATAGGCCTCTACATCCTTACATTTGTCCTCTAGCCATCCCTGCTTAGCCATTTTGCACTTCCTGCCGATCTCATACTAAAGTAATAAGTAGTAGCAAAATGAGAACATTGAGAAACAACATCAGAACTGGGTATTATGAAGTTGAGGAATTCTGCTACCTATGCAGGAGCAAGGAGGACATAAAAAGGAGAATAAAACTGGCAAAAGGACATTCCTGGCCAAGAGAAGTCTATTAGTTTCAAATATAGACCTTAATTTGAGGAAGAAATTTCTAAAAACGTACATTTGGAGCACAGCACTATATTGCAGTGAGACACGGACTGTGTAAAACCGGAAAAAATAAGAATTGAAGTAATTGAGGTGTTACATATAGTTTTCTGTTGAAAGCAACCCCAGTTGAAGTAATCCACGTTTTCGAAAATAAATCGCTTTCAGTTGTATATGAACTTTTACAGGAATACGTCGGTCTCGTGATGTCAAATCACATTTGAACTATGACGTCCTGTTTGTTGCAGGTGACACTATATTATTTTGAATAAGCTGAATTCCCTCTCCTTCCTGTGTCGGGGCATAAATGTTTTACTGACTTATGTACATCTGAAGATTTGATTTGATTTGACATAACTAAATTAGTCGTGGGCCTGTAAAAGATCATATACAGCTGAAAGCGGGTTATTTCACAAACATACGTTTCGGATGGGGTGCTTCACGTGAATGTTGGAAATTAGGTTCACTGATAAGGTACAAAATGAGGAGGAATGGAATATACAAAAAACACAGACAAAAAAAATATGTACGGGGTAGGATATCTGTTGAGAAATGAGGGATTAACTTCAGTGGTATTAAAGGGAACTGTAAATGGTGCAAACCGTAAAGGAAGACAGAAAGTGGAATACATCCAGCAAATAATTTAGGACGTAGGCAGTAAATGCTCTCTGAAGCATTTATATACGCAAATGTGCAAAAATGAGGAGAGAACAATACAAATCGAAGCTCAAGAGGGAAAAGCCATGATTAAAAAGGTTATAACGAAAGAGTGCAGCCTTCATTCCGTGTTGTTCCACATGTACACTACTGGCCATTAAAATTGCTACACCAAGAAGAAATGCAGATGATAAACGGGTATTCATTGGGCAAATATATTATACTTGAACTGATATGTGATTACATTTTCACGCAGGTTGGGTGTATAAATCCTGAGAAATCAGTACCCAGAACAACCACCTCTGGCCGTAATAAAAGCCTTGATACGCCTGGGCATTTAGTCAAACAGAGCTTGGTTGGTGTGTACAGGTACAGCTGCCCATGCAGCTTCAACACGATACCACAGTTCATCAACACTAGTGACTGGCGTATTGTGACGAGTCAGTTGGTCAACCACCACTCACCAGACGTTTTCAATTGGTGAGAGATCTGGAGAATGTGCTGGCCAGGGCAGCAGTCGAACATTTTCTGTATCCAGAAAGGCCCGTACAGGACCTGCAACATGCGGTAGTGCATTATCCTGCTGAAATGTAGGGTTTCGCAGGGATCGAATGAAGGGTAGATTCACGGGTCGTAACACATCTGAAATGTAACGTCCACTGTTCAAAGTGCCGTCAACGTGAACAAGAGGTGACCGAGACGTGTAACCAATGGCACCCCATACCATCACGCCGGGTGATACGCCAGTATGGCAATGACGAATACACGCTTCCAATGTGCGTTCAACGCCATGACGCTAAACAAGGATGCGAGCATCATGATGCTGTAAACAGAACCTGGATTCGTGCACCCAGGTTCGTCGTTGAGTACACCATCGCAGGCGCTCCTGTCTGTGATGCAGCGTCAAGGGTAACCGCAGCCATGGTCTCCGAGCTGATAGTCCATGGTGCTGTAAACGTCGTCGAACTGTTCGTGCAGATGGTTGTCTTGCAAACGCCAAACGTCCCCATCTGTCGACTCAGGGATCGAGATGTGGCTGCACGATCCGTTACATCCATGCACATAAGATACCTGTCATCCAGCACGGCGTTCCGTATTACCCTTCTGAACCCACCGATTCCATATTCTCCTAACAGTCATTGGATCTCGACCAACGCGAGCAGCAATGTCGCGATACGATAAACCGCAATCGCGATAGGCTGCAGTCCGACCATTATCAAAGTCGGAAACATGATGGTACGCATTTCTCCCCCTTACACGAGGCATCACAACAACGTTTCACCAGGCAACGCCGGTCAACCGCTGTTTGTGTACAAGAAATCGGTTGGCAACTTTCCTCATGTCAGCGGGTTGTAGGTGTCGCCACCGGCGCCAACCTTATGTGAATGCTCTGAAAAGCTAATCATTTGCATATCGCAGCATATTCTTCCTGTGGGTTAAATTTTGCGTCTGTAGCACGTCATCTACGTGATGTAGCAATTTTAGTAGCCAGTAGTGTATATTATAGAAGCAATGATGAAAGAAAGCTTCAGGACCGGGACCAAAATTCAGAATGAAAGGATGTCCATGCTAAGATTCATCGATGACATTTATGTCCTTCTTGAATGTGACTAAAAATTAGAGGAACTGTCCAATGGAAGCAGCAGTCCGACGAACACAAAGTATGGACTGCAAATAAAACGAAGAAAGGTGAAAGTAATAATAAAAAGCACACGTTCAGTTGAGCGACAAACTTAGTATCATATTTAGTAACCTCATATCAGACGACGGACTTCTGCTGCCTTGCAAGTGAGGTACAGCAAGACGTAGAAAGCAAGGAGGAAGTGAGAAACAGATAGCACAGATAAAGGGACCATTCATTAACAAACGAAGTCTACTAGTCTGACATAAGGAATTTCACATAAGAAGAAGATTCAGAGGACGTAAGTCTAGAGCACAGAATTGTACGGAGGTGAATTTTGGACTGCAGGGTAACCGAAAAAGAAGAGAATCAAAACATTTAATACGCGATGCTACAGAAAATTAGGTAGATCATGTGGATCAACAAGAAATAAGGAGAATTTCCTTTAAACCGGCAAGGCTTATTCGTATAGCTGGAAAACACAAACCTGAAGAACGAACAGGACAAGACAGGATATAACTCTTCTGGTACTAGTGAGTTAAAACTATACGAGGAGACAAGTAATGAAAGATATAAAAAAAAATGATGGCGCATGCTGGGTGTACGTGCTATTCTGAGATGAGGCTGCCACGGGAGAAAAACTCATGGCGAACCAGATCAAAACATTCAGTTGCCTTCTTTACCAACCTTACTACTTCGATATCTCTGTTTTGAAGATTTTTTGATAATCCACATTTCTTCTTAGATTAATCTCGCCGAACTCAGGAAAATCAAATCTCATAGCTCGACTGCAGATAACCAATTCCGATGGTTCAGACGTTCCCGTAGATATCATTAGTGTTACTTAAACATAGAGTACAAGCGTATTTTCAAGTGACTTGAAAGCTTTCATCGGCAGTATCATTTAAGGAAAATGGCATTTCTTGGCTCCACACAGTAATCGGGTCAGTTCCTAATTTAGGTCATTTTGGCTGCAACGAATTTACATCACAGAATTCTCATTTCGGTAGCAACGCTGACCGTAGCGGTTATCTTCAAAGACAGACGTTGCTAATCATATCACTCAAGGGCAGTTCTCCCCATAGCAGACGGCTGCGTAAAGTTGCCCATCCAATTTGGCTGTCCTTTGGCGCCAGTTGCTACATAATGCGATTACCCTAATCCCAGAATTAGTACCGGCGCCATGCCTTGCTGATTGAGTGGCTGTCCCGCTTTGACGATAACCGACAGGCCGGCCTAACGCTTTTATCGGCTATTCGTCTCTCAGCCATCACAAACAGAAGGGTCCTTCACAAACAACTGTCATTAAATTGTACAAATAAGGGATTAATTTATTTATACTCTTGTGTTTAATGGATGCGGCCCCTCTTTCGCGATTTGAACGGGAAACGGGAGAAATGATACTGACATGTCAAGAACACAGTGCCATACTGTAAAGTGCATGCTGACAGGAGTTATTTAAATTGGTTACAAATTGATATTGTACCAGATATATATATATAGAAAAGGCAAAATTGTAATTTCTGGTGGCCGTAGGATGAATGAGTGACCCTACAGCGCAGTTTCAACGCGCAATTGGCTAGGATAGTCGATATCAGGACATGGAGTCTTCGCGAATTACGTTCCGTGTACTCAGTTTGACACTAACCACGCATCGCATACGGTAGCATGAACAATATACGGAGATGTCAGCATTTGAGAGAGGACGTGTAGTTGGACTCAAAGAAGCCGGTTGGAGTAACCAACGAATCGCTCGACGTTACAATAGGAGTGATGCCACTATTCAACGATGTCGGCAAGAGTGGATGAACCGTGGCCGGACACAGCGTCGGGAAGGAAGTGATCGAGATAGTGAGAGAACGGAACGTGATGACCTGCCAATTGTCACAGAGGCACTCAGAGCTCAGGATTTATCACTATCACGGATACCATGTCCAACTGTTATTTCAGTCACCACGAGGACCATTAAGGCGGTATACAGAAAGGGGGTTGAGCTCATGGCATTTCTTGCACCGACTACCATTTGACCTTCGTACACCAACATGCCAGTGGATAGTGGTGTCGGGCGCATTCGGCCTGGGAACTTATTCACTGGAGTAGAATTGGCTTCAGCGGTGAGTCCCGCTTCGAACTTCAACTCCGAGACCAGTGACGACATGTCTGGAGACACCCCAGGTAGCGATGGGATACTAACCTGACTGTCACCCACCATACTGCACAACCTTTTCATCTCAGAGTAGCCCATACAACCTACGTCCTCAATTATTTGCTGGATGAATTTCAATCTCAGTCTTCATCTACCGTTTTTGCCCTCAACAGCTCCCTCTATTACAATAGAAGTCATTTCGTGATGTCTTAACAGATGTTCTATAATCCTGTCCCTTCTCCTTCTCAGTGTGTTCCACATATCTTTTCCTCTTCGATTCTGCGCAGAACCTCTTGTGTCCTTACCTAATCATTCCATACAATTTTCAATATTCGCCTGTAGCACCACATCTCAAATGATTCGATTCTCTTCTGTTCCGGTTTGCCCAAGGCCACGTTTCACTACCATACAATGCTACGCTCCAGACGTACATTCTCAGAAATTTCTTCCTTAAATTAAGGCTTATTTTTGATACTAGCAGACTTCGCTTGGCCAGGAATGCCCTTTTTGCCAGTGATATTATGATTTGATGTCCTCCTTGCTCCGTCCGTCAGTAGTTATTTTGCTGCCTAGGTAACAGAATTCCTTAACTTTATATACTTTCCGACCATCAGCCCTGATGTTAAGTTTCTCGCTGTTCAAATTTCTGCTACTTCTTAGTTTCATCTTTCTTTCATTTACTCTCAATCTATATTCTGTAGTCATTAAAGTGTTCGTATCATACAGCATAACATGCCATCCTTCTTCATTTTCACTCAGGATAGCAATGTCATCACCGAATCGTATGACATATTGTTTCACATCGAATTTTAATTCCACTCTTGAACCTTTCTTTTATTTCCATCATTGCTTCTTCGATGTACAGATTGAACAGTAGAGGGGAAAGATTACCTTCCTGTCTAACACCCTACTTAATCTGAGCGCCTCGTTTCTGGTCGTCCACTCTTATTATTCCCTCTTGACTCTTTAACATATTCTATATTACCCGTTCCTCCTTAAAGCTTATCCCTATTTTTCGCACAAGTTCGTACATCTAGCATCATTTTACACCGCCGAGCGGTATTTCCAGGTCGACAAATCCTATGAACGTGTTTTGATTTTTCTTTACTCTTGCTTCCACTATCAACCGCAACGTCAGAATTGCCTCTCGGATACCGTTACCTTTTCTCAAGCCAAACTGATCGGCATATAGCACATCCTCAATTTTCTTTTCCATTCTTCTCTATATTATCCTTGTTAGCAACTTGGATGCATGTGCTGTTAAGCTGATTGTGCGATAATTCTAGCGCTTGTCAGCACTTGTAGTCCTCGGAATTGTGTGAATGATATTTTTCCGAAAGTCAGATGGTATGCCGCCAGACTCATACATTCTACCCACCAACGTGGAGAGTCGTTTCGTTGTCACTTCCAACAATGATTTCAGAAATTGTAATGGAATGTTATCTATACCTTCTGTCATATTTGATCTTAAGTCCTCCAAAGATCTCTTAGATTCTGATTCTAGTACAGGATCCGCTATCATTTCTAAATCTATTCCTGTTTCTTCATCTACACTCCTGGAAACTGAAATAAGAACACCGTGAATTCATTGTCCCAGGAAGGGGAAACTTTATTGACACATTCCTGGGGTCAGATACATCACATGATCACACTGACAGACCCACAGGCACATAGACACAGGCAACAGAGCATGCACAATGTCGGCACAAGTACAGTGTATATCCACCTTTCGCAGCAATGCAAGCTGCTATTCTCCCATGGAGACGATCGTAGAGATGCTGGATGTAGTCCTGTGGAACGGCTTGCCATGCCATTTCCACCTGGCGCCTCAGTTGGACCAGCGTTCGTGCAGGACGTGCAGACCGCGTGAGACGACGCTTCATCCAGTCCCAAACATGCTCAATGGGGGACAGATCCGGAGATCTTGCTGGCCAGGGTAGTTGACTTACTCCTTCTAGAGCACGTTGGGTGGCACGGGATACATGCGGACGTGCATTGTCCTGTTGGAACAGCAAGTTCCCTTGCCGGTCTAGGAATGGTAGAACGATGGGTTCGATGACGGTTTGGATGTACCGTGCACTATTCAGTGTCCCCTCGACGATCACCAGTGGTGTACCGCCAGTGTAGGAGATCGCTCCCCACACCATGATGCCGGGTGTTGGCCCTGTGTGCCTCGGTCGTATGCAGTCCTGATTGTGGCGCTCACCTGCACGGCGCCAAACACGCATACGACCATCATTGGCACCAAGGCAGAAGCGACTCTCATCGCTGAAGACGACACGTCTCCATTCGTCCCTCCATTCACGTCTGTCGCGACACCACTGGAGGCGGGCTGCACGATGTTGGGGCGTGAGCGGAAGACGGCCTAACGGTGTGCGGGACCGTAGCCCAGCTTCATGGAGACAGTTGCGAATGGTCCTCGCCGATACCCCAGGAGCAACAGTGTCCCTAATTTGCTGGGAAGTGGCGGTGCGGTCCCCTACGGCACTGCGTAGGATCCTACGGTCTTGGTGTGCATCCGTGCGTCGCTGCGGTCCGGTCCCAGGTCGACGGGCACGTGCACCTTCCGCCGACCACTGGCGACAACATCGATGTACTGTGGAGACCTCACGCCCCACGTGTTGAGCAATTCGGCGGTACGTCCACCCGGCCTCCCGCATGCCCACTATACGCCCCCGCTCAAAGTCCGTCAACTGCACATTCGGTTCACGTCCACGCTGTCGCGGCATGCTACCAGTGTTAAAGACTGCGATGGAGCTCCGTATGCCACGGCAAACTGGCTGACACTGACGGCGGCGGTGCACAAATGCTGCGCAGCTAGCGCCATTCGACGGCCAACACCACGGTTCCTGGTGTGTCCGTTGTGCCGTGCGTGTGATCATTGCTTGTACAGCCCTCTCGCAGTGTCCGGAGCAAGTATGGTGGGTCTGATACACCGGTGTCAATGTGTTCTTTTTTCCATTTCCAGGAGTGTATAACATCAGGCAAATCTTCCCCCTCATAGAGCAGTTCAGTGTACTGTTTCTACCTATCCGCACTCTCCTCTGCATTTAACAGTGGAATTTCCGTTGCACTTTTAATGTTATCAACATTGCTTTTTGTGTGACCGAAGGCTGTTTCGACTTTCCTCTATGCTGAGGCAGTCCTTTTGACAATCATTTCTTTTTCGATTTCTTCACATTTTCATGCAGCCATTTCTTCTTATCTTCCATACATCTCCTATTCATTCCTCAGCGACTTGTATTTCTGTATTCCTGAATTACTCTGTACGGTTTTGTACTTCCTTATTTCATCGATCAACTGAAGTATTTCTTCTGTTAAAAATGGTTTCTTTGCAATTATCTTCTTTTACCTACGTGACTGCCCTTTTTGCAGGTGTCCTTTCCTCTTCAACTGTACTGCCTACTGAGCTATTCCTTATTGCTGTATCTATAGCCTTAAAGAACTTCAAGCGCGTCTCGTCATCCCTTGGTACTTCCTTATCTCACTTCTTTGCGTATTGATTCTTCTTTACTAATCTCTAGAACTTTAGGCTACTCTTCGTCACTACAATATTGTGATCTGAGTTTATATCTGCTCCTGAGTACGCCTTACATTCCAGTATCTGAGTTCGAAATCTCTGTCTGGCCATGATGAAATCTTCCCGTATCAACCGGTTTTTTCCAAGTAAACCGCTTCTCCTTGTGATTTGTGATTCTTGTACAAAGTATTTGTTATTACTAGCTGAAGTTTATTACACAGCTCAATTACTCTTTCCCCTCTCTCATTCCTTGTCCCAATGTAATATCCTTCTGTAACCGTGTCTTCTACTCCTTCCCCTACAACTGCATTCCAGTCCCCTTCGACTATCAGATTTTCATCTCCCTTTGTGCACCCTTTCAATATCCTCATATACTTTATTTTTTCATCGTCAGCTAACAATGTCGGCATGTATACCTGAACTATCGGTGTCGGTGTTAGTTTGGTATCGATCCTTATAAGAACAACCCAACACTGACCTGTTCACTGTAACACATTTTTTGCCCTACCCCTCTGTTCGTAACTGATCTACTCCTGTTATACCATTTTATGTTATACCATATTATGCTGCTGTTGATATTAGTCTATACTTATCTGACCAGAAATCCTTGTCTTCTTTCCATTTCACTTCACTGACCCCTACTATACCGAGATTTAACCTCTGCATTTCCCTTTTCATATTTTCTAGGTTCTCTACCATATTCAAGCTTCTGGCATTTCACGTCCCGACTTTTAGGACGTTATCCTTCCGTTGATTATTCAGTATTTTTCTCATCGTCACATACCCCTTGGTACTCCCCTTTAGGAGTTACGAATGGGGAACTATGCCAGAATCTTATGCCAATGGAGAGGTCATAATGACAGTTTTTCCATTACAGGCCATATGTCCCGTGGATACACGTTACATGTCTGTAATGCAGTGGTTTCCATTGCCTTCTGCATCCTCGTGCCGTTGATCATTGCTCATTTTTCAGCCTTGAGGGTTAGTCCCCCAACCCAAGGGCAAGAGGGTGCTCTGAATCTGTGTCCGCTCCTCCGCTCTCTTTGACAAGGCCGTTGGCAGAGTGAGGTTGACTGCTTATGCCGGAAGTTTTCGGCCGCTAGTGCTGATTATTAATCAAAATTTAAGTGGTGTCTGGCTTCTAACCCGGAACAGAGGACGTTTTGATTACTAATCAAAGACGATAACCCTACCCCACGCACAGTGGTAGGTTGACGATATTCTTCACCCCTTTTTGTTGCCCTTCGTGGCAAGCCCTCTTGGGCTCACATTTCAGCAAGATAATGCCCGCCCACAAATGCGAGAGTTTCTACTGCTTGTCTTCGTGCATGCTAAACCCTACCTTGGCCAGTACGTTTGCCGGATCTCTCACCAATTGCGAACGTTTGGAGCATTGTGGATAGCACCCTTCAATCATCTCCTAATTTAGGCGATCCTAGGCACCAATTGGACAGAATCTGGCGCGTTATCCCTCAGGAGGACATCCAACAGCTCTCCCAAACAGTGCATAGCTGAATAACTGATTACATAACGTCCAGAGGTGGACCAATGCGTTATTGCCTTGCTCAAAATATTTTCCATCGATGAGGATATTCACGCAGCGGTTCTCACATGGCTCGAAGACCAAGAGGCGGATTTCTGTCGTTGAGGAACTTAACGAGTGGTGGTACGTTCTAACAGTTGTTCGCAGAGTCTTACTCACTAACTAACTAACTCCTCCCGAACAGGCCATGAAGGTCCAATTGGTACTGGCCGGCCGCCATGTCATCCTCAGCTCACAGGCGTCACTGGATGGGGACATGGAGGGGCATGTGGTCAGCACACTGCTCTCTCAGGCGTATGTTAGTTTCCGAGACCGGAACCGCTACTTCTCAATCAAGTAGCTCCTCAGTTTGCATCACAGGTGCTGAGTGTACCCCGCTTGCCAACAGCACTCGGTAGACCGGATGGTCACCTATCCAAGTGCTAGCCCAGCCCGACAGCGCATAACTTCGGTGCTGACGGGAACCGGTGTTACCACTTTGGCAAGGCCGTTGGCAGTCTTGGTGACTATGTTGAAAAGTAGTATGATACATCTTGTGATGTAATGAAGCCTGAGACATACTCTGAAGCCTTCGATTCCAAAGGGTATCAGTAATTTAATTACAGTAATTTAATTACTGTGTATAAAATTTCTTATCGAATTACATTAACCAAAATTCCTTATTTAATCCATAACAAATTATGTTTTAAGCAATGATGATAATTTTAAAGAATTAACTTTAAAATCAATAAGTTTAATTCTAATGTATTTTGCTAAGTTAAGTATAAATTAATTGAAACATTGTCTTTAATAATGATGCAAATCATCTAAACCTTCCTGCCTCGAACGTAATCTTTGTACGTCTTCCTGGTACTTGTCAGCAAGTTGTTCTGTAATGGAATGAAGTCATGTTTTGTCATGCTGTAGAAAGGAAATGTGTTTAGTAGGAATTTGTGATTCAACACAGAGAGTGGATGTTATATGAAGAGTTGTAGATAAAAACGTTAAAAATCTAGACATTTTACTTCATTTCGTAATTTGTTATTCAGCGAATATTTTTAATCCGGGAATCAGCTTACTTTCTTCGTATAATGAAGACTTGTGGTCATAGTCATATTCCTGATAAGAAGACAATGAGACCAACTTAAGACAGTCATTTACAGGTTGACAGTTATTGCATCATATGGAAAAAACGTAAATTAGTTAGAAACTATGGCATTCACACACGTTATTCAACATGTAAACGGCACTACAGATATTCGGATTTAGGTTATGACATGATCGATATACTTGCCATCCTTAGGGATCATGTGGCGCATACGAATAACGAAATTCTGCATGATCCGCTGATGTGCAGGAACGTAGATGCTGTCGGTGAGCTCCTGAATGGCTGTTTTTAGCTCGGCAGTGGTTTTGGGGTTATTGTTATACATGTTGTCTTTAATATAGCCTCTCAAAAAGGAGTCGCATGTGTTCCGATCCGGAGAATACGGCGATCAATCAGCGCTCATGCCAGTGTCCTCTGTGTACCACAGAGCCAGAGTGCGGTCCCCGAAGTGCTACTCCAGGACATCAAACACTCTCCCGTTTCGATGGGGTCAAGCTCTGTCTTGCATGAATCACATCTTGTCGAAATCAAGGTCACTTTGGATAATGGGGATGAAATCCTCTTCCAAAACCTACACCTACCGTTCGGTAGTCACCGTACCATCAAGGAACATCGCACCGATTATACCGTGCCTGGACATTTCACACCACGGTCACACGTTCAGAGACTTCTCGATCCCGAAATACGGATTCTCAGTCTCCCAAATTCGCCAATTTTCGTTATTGACGAACCCATCCAAATGAAAGTGGCCTTCGTCCCTAAACCAAACCATATCTATCAATTCCCGACGTGTCCCGCGTCTAAACGTGCGGTATGAACGTTCTAACGCAAACCGTTCAGAATTTATGATGACATTATTTCATATAGTTGAATAATTGTCACGCTGTGAGTGAAAGAGCAATTTCAGAAAAGTGACCATGTTCTCAATGACACTTCCTTCAGAATAATGAAAGTCCGTTCATTGGACACCTTCTTGTCTGGACGTTATTGAAGTGGAGTGTTATAGTCTGCATCACTTTGAAGTGCACTGTGAAGTGCAGTAAAAGTTTCTTGCTGGGTCAAAGTAATGTGTAACTCACTTTCTGAAGTCTATTCATCTACATTTATCAGTAGTTCGCTTATAATGTTAAATTCTCTTGAATTCGATACAGGCGTCCCACTAAACTGCCTTTTCTTAAGGTAGGGCCCTTTCACACTATTCTTTCCTCGCCTATGGTATTTAGCACTTCTTCACTTCGTATTTCATTTATCTTTAAAGTATTCTCCTGCCTAAGCTGTGTTTATTTTTGAAATAATGATTTTCTTTCGTGCTTAGCCATTAGCTAATTTCGCCCCTTGGGCATTTTCAAGCTATTTTAGTTGCATAACACAGACAAACTATAATCATGGAACATCTTATATTTCACGGGTCTGTGTGGAGAAATGGACAGCTGAGGGTACCCTTAATAAAAGTTTGCTATGATTATAATCGTTACAGGGACAATTATATCAGACGTGAATTCCTTATACAAAAAGAGAAAAATGCAATACTGACGGAAAAAAATCACAAAAACAAGAACGATCTGTGGGACATAAACGAAAGATGGTAGGCGTTGTTCTACATCTGTAAAATGATGTCTATTCAAATTTAACGGCAATCACATAAGAATGACGTCAGCAGCACCACTATTAGGTTGCAAATCACGTTTGCCTTAAATATACGCTGTAATTGTAGTGATCGTTAGATATAATTGATAATCGATGTAGTGAGTCGATGTTAGTCAGTAATGTCTTTCAGGTGACAAAGGCGCCACTATCAGCACCTCCTTCAGTTCAGTTTAGACAAGGTCGTCCAATATGACTACGAGAAGCTGGAAGTCATCGCAGCAATGTAGCCACTGTTCATGGTTGCTGACAGCGGTGTTAACGAGAGTGTACGGTCGTGAGAAGTCCGGACTCCGGACGGCCACGTGGCACTACTGAGAGGGAATGCCATCGTGTTCGGCTTATAGCTCTTTAGCATCGTACTACATCTGCAGCAGCAATATGTGCAACAGTTGGCACCACAGTAACACAACGAACTACTTAAAATCGGTTACTTCAAGGACAACTCCGAGCCAGATGCCATATACCGTGCATTTCATTAACCCCAAACCACTGCCAGTTAAGACTTCACTGGCGTCAAGGAAGAGTTCATTCGACAGCAGCTTGGTGGCTTGTTGTGTTTTTTGAAGAAAGCTAGTTCTGTCTCGGTGACAGTGATGGCCGTGTCTTGCTGAGAAGGTCAGTTTAGCGCCTACAACCGATCTGTCTGCGTACTAAACCAAATGCACCTATACCTGTAGTTATGGTTTGTGTGGGAGTTCGTATTATAGCAGGAGCACTCTCGTGTTTATCCCACTCACCCTGACTCCAAAATTATACACTATGTGATCAAAAGAATCCGGACACCCTCAAAAACCTACGTTGTTCATGTTAAGTGCAGTTTGCTGCCACCCACTGCCAGGAACTCTGTATCAGCGACCTCAGTAGTCATTAGACATTGTGAGAGAGCAGAACGGGGCACTCCACGGAACTCACGGACTTCGAACGTGGTCAGGTGATTGGCTGTCACTTGTGTCATACGTCTGTACGCGAGATTTCCACACTCCTAAACATCTCTAGGTCAACCGTTTCCGATTTGACAATGAAGTGGAAACGTGAAGGGGCCCATACAGCACAAAAGCGTGCAGGTCGACCTCGTCTGCTCACTGACAGAGACCGGCGACAGTTGAAGCGCGTCGTAATGTGTAATGGGCAGACATCTATCCATGCCATCACACAGGAATTCCAAACTGCATCAGGATCCACTACAAGTACTATGACAGTTAGGCAGGAGGTGAGAAAACTTGGATCTCATGGTCGTGCGGCTGCTCAGAAGCCACACATCACGCAGGTAAATGCCAAACGACACCTTGCTCGGTGTAAGGAACGTGAACATTGGCGATTGAACAGTGGGAAAACGTTGTGTGGAGTGACGAATCATGGTACACATTATGGCGATTCGATGGCACGGTGTGTGTATGGCGAATGCCCGGTGAACGTCATCTGCCTGCGTGTGTAATGCCAAAAGTATTATTCGGAGGCGGTGGTGTCATGGTATGGTCGTGTTTTTCATGAAAAGGCTTGCACCCCTTGTTGGTTTGCGTGGTACTATCACAGCACAGGCCTGCATTGATGTTTTAAGCACCTTCTTGCTTCCCACCGTTGAAGAGAAATCCGGGGATGGCGATCGCATCTTTCAACACGATCGAGCAGCCGTTCATAATGCACGGTCTGTGGAGGAGTGGTTACACGATAATAACATCCCTGTAATGGATTGTCCTGCAGACAGTCATGACCTGACGCCTATAGAATACCTTCGGGATGTTTTGGAACGCCGACTTCGTGCCATTCCTCACCGACCGACATCGATACCCCTCCTCTGTGCAGCACTCCGTGAAGAATGGGATGCCATTCCACAAGAAACCTTCCAGCACCTGATTTAACGTATGCCTGCGAGAGTGAAAGCTGTCATCAAGGCTAAGGGTGCGTTAACAACAATTTGAATTCCAGCATTACCGATGGGGGGCGCCACGAACATGTACGTTATTTTCAGCCAGGTGTCGAGATTCAAAAATGGTTCAAATGGCTCTGAGCACTATGGGACTCAACTGCTGAGGTCATTAGTCCCCTAGAACTTAGAACTAGTTAAACCTAACTAACCTAAGGACAACACACACATCCATGCCCGAGGCAGGATTCGAACCTGCGACCGTAGCGGTCTCGCGGTTCCAGACTGCAGCACCAGAACCGCGCGGCCACTTCGGCCGGCTGTCGAGATTCTTTTGATCACATAGTGTATTATACCTACTGATTTATTTAACCCTATTCAAGAATTCATCTATGGTATAGAAGGAGTTGTCAAGGAGGTTGATTTCAGTTTATTTTTAAACATGTTACTGCTGTCTGTCAGACCTTTTATTTCATCAGGTAATTTATCAAAAATTTTTACACCAGCATATTTTACCCCTTTCTGCGCAAAAATAGGTTCCAGTTCACTATATATGACCGATGGAAAATGTACTAAGAAATACTAAAATCAAACTTGGAGGACACACAAACCGGAGTTGACGAATATCCCTGGTACAGCAAACATACGAATACGAGGCAACGATGAACTAGAAACAGGCAATCAGTGGGTAGTACCAAATCACACAGGTTTCCAAAATTTTCCAAGCGCACGGAAGAATACCGCAATTCAGTGAAATCCATCAATTCAAAAATGGTTCAAATGGCTCTAAGCACCATGGGACTTAACACCTGACGTCATCAGTCCCCTAGACTTAGAACAAGTTAAACCTAACTAACCTAAAGGCATCACACACATCCATGCCCGAGGCAGGATTCGAACCTGCGACCGTAGAAGCAGCGCGGTTCCGGACTGAAGCGCCTAGTACCGCTCGGCCACAGATGCCGGCCCATCAAATGCGCCTGTAAGTATGCGAACGAAGGCAGTGACATGGCGCATTTCAAATAGCGAAAGAGAGCGAGCAACAAAACAGGAACGACGAGATTCTCATGTACCAAATGGGAAGATACATCAACAGTAATGAAGCAGCGTGGCGTATTTTAGGTTTCCCCATATGTGAACGCGAACCAACTGTGCAATATCTAGCAGTACATTTGAAGAATGGACAGAGAGTTTACTTCACAAACGACACCGCCAGAAAAATTGCAACTGTACAACCTCAGAACACAACATTACTAGTTTTTTACTAACTGCAACAAACGGATTCATTCGCGGGAACATTACTATATGTCGACGTCCCTACCTGTTATACACGGAACACAATAAGAAAAGTGTTTCAACGACGAAAGATCATCCAGGAATCACGAAAAGTGGCGCAGTAGGCCGAGTATACACCGTAAATTCGATCAACACCGAATGTTTCTATCTCCGGATGTTGCTACCCGAAGTACTAGGACCAACAAGTTTGACAGATGTCAAGACTGTTGACGGTTACATATGCCAGACGTTTAGAGAAGCATGCCATCGCTTAAGACTACTGGTAAATGACGACCACTGGCAATTCACCCTACTAGAAGCCTCACTCACAGCCACAGCTGAACAAATGGGATACTTCTTTCCCATAAATCTAACAACATGTAACCTGTAAACGTAGGCTTCCTTGGCCGTTCTCACAGTCAATAAAATTCCTCTGGTTCAAAAATGGTTCAAATGGCTCTGAGCACTATGCGACTTAACTTCTGAGGTCATCAGCCGCCTAGAATTTAGAACTAATTAAACCTAACTAACCTAAGGACATCACACACATCCATGCTCGAGGCAGGATTCGAACCTGCGACCGTAGCAGTCCCGCGGTTCCGGACTGAGCGCCTAGAACCGCTAGACCACAGCGGCCGGCAAAATTCCTCTGGGCTGAGGCCGCATTGTTATCTGTAAAATTCCGACTTTTCGCTCAGTGTATATAGGTTAGACTTGGCGTCCAGTAAGCACAAGGTTAACTGAACACGAGAGATACATCCGCCTCAAACAATACAAAAAATCAGCGGTGGTAGAACATCAGGAACAGTGCAGGATTAAGATCGAATTTCGAGAGGCCCGCGTACTGGCGAAACACCCTTTAGTTTGAAGAGAATAGAAATAGCCAAGCGACCCTACAATATGCATTGAGCAGACGGATACCGACTTCCAGCGTCTTGGCTGCCGGCTGTGACAGCTTTGCGGGACAGCTCTCGCAGAGCAACAGACGCGCGGTGGGCCACAGCGGTGGGGAGTACACAGAGTGCTGAGGCGGCCTAGTCGACACTAGGCAGTTACTAAACAACACTACGCTGTAGTCGCCGCTCAGACTCCTATTCGTCGATTTCCACCAATGGCAAGTAGTAAAGGAAACTCCAATGGAAAACCCCAATTTCCGCCTATGACAACACTCAATGCAAAGACCAATAAAATGAACCCCTAATACCATTCCTCCTCACCCTCACATCCAAAGACAGCACTCCTCCATAGTATATAAGTATCCAAACTAGTGTTCATTTAGGGATCAGAGGGTTGGATCCCCTCATTCGAAGGCGCCAGATTCCAAAGCCTGGGCTACTCTCTGGTTGGAATCTCCGCTTTCGAAGATTGTGTCCGTCTGTCTGTCTGTCTGTCTGTCTGCCCGCCGCTTACTGTTTTAGCTGTTCGTTCGTCCGTCCGTCCGTCCGTCCGTCCGCCTGCTTGCTCGCTGTCCGTCTCCGCTGCCGCCTGCTGTCCGTCCGTCTGTTCGCCGCCGCCGCCGCCGCCAGCCGGTGCTCGCCGCCGCCGCCAGCCGGTGCTCGCCGCCGCCGCCAGCCGGTGCTCGCCGCCGCCGTCGCCGTCGCCGCCAGCCGGTGCTCGCCGCCGCCGTCGCCGTCGCCGTCCGCCCTGGTCGTCCGACCCTGGTCTTCGTCCGTCTGCGTCTTCGCCTGTTCCCAGTTTGTGTCTTTTCGTGCTGTGCGTTTTTTCTTCCTGTCGTCATGTCCGCCCCCACCACCACCGTCACTACTACCACCACCGCCATAGTCTATACATCCCCTTCCGCCGCCACCACCACTATAACTTGGTGTGCCTAGTCCCACCCCCCTCCTTCCATCCCACCTCTCCTCACTCTCCCTTCACCCTCTCTCTTTGTCGCCCCCTCTCCCCCTTCTTCCTCCCGCTCCTCTCGTTCTGATCCTTTCCCCCCACTCCCCCAGCCTGTCACTACAGCTCCGGCTAGGGTGGTGGCCCGTCAGGCCACTGTCCACGCCCAGCTATCCCCGTCGCCTTCGCCATCACCGCCACCACCGTCATCATCGTCGCCGTCGCCGTCACCATCGCCTTCGCCTTCGCCTTCACCGTCACCGTCACCATCTCCAGCGCCGACTGCTGCGTCCACACCGGGACCTGTCCCTTCCCACCACCTCCCCATCGCTCCCGTCCCTCATGTCACCACCCGCCCTTCTGCAGCCGTCAAACGCCCTAGTGGCACCCCCACCTCCTCCGCTCCCAAAAAGGCCCCGCCCCGACCTCCATCCCCCCCCCCAGAGTGCCATGGATGTCTCCCCGCCTGGCCCTGCTCCCACCTCCTCCTCCTCCTCCTCCTCCTCCTCCTCCCCCAGTTTATACAAATATCTCCTGTCCCATCCCGATCCTTCCTTTCTCAAGGCCCGGAATCTCTCCCTCCTCCTCCTCCGCCAACATTTCCCTGGTGCCCCCATCTCTCTCCTTTCTCCCAGACGGGATTCTGTTCTTATCTCCTCCCCCAGCCCAACCCTCCATATTGACATCCTCTCCCGCCTCCCCATCACCCGTTTTGGTCCTAACGCCTCCCTTACCCCTGCTCCTTCTCCATCTCCTACCCGCCAACCCCAACCCCCACGTCACCCACCGACCCTACCATCACCTTCGTGAAGCTCCTGTCTCTTTTCTCTCCACCCTGGCCAGGCTCTACAATGTAGTCCTGTCCACCAGTTACTACCACGACCTGTGGAAAACCTCCCGTATCCTCATGTTCCTTAAACCCAGCAAACCGCCGTCC
Source organism: Schistocerca americana (assembly GCF_021461395.2). Taxonomy (NCBI): domain Eukaryota; kingdom Metazoa; phylum Arthropoda; class Insecta; order Orthoptera; family Acrididae; genus Schistocerca; species Schistocerca americana. The sequence goes on along the minus strand of NC_060125.1, from coordinate 362,619,717 downwards.
GCCACCTCCTCCTACCGTCCCATCAGCCTTACCTCGGTCTTCAGCAAGGTCCTGGAATCTATCCTCACCCGACGCATCCACCAGCATCTCCGCCAACACCGCCTCCTTCCCGTTATCCAGTGTGGCTTTCGGCCGTCCTTCTCTTCCGCCGATCTTCTCCTTCACCTCACTCATCTCCTTTCCGAACAGCTCAATTCCCGTCGCTCCGCAATCTTCCTCTCTCTTGACCTCGAACACGCTTATGACCGCGTATGGCATTCTGGTCTCCTTTTCAAGCTCCAAACTTTTGCAATTCCCATTAACTACGTCCGTCTGATCGGTTCCTTTCTCTCCCGCCGTCCTTCCTATGTCACCATCCATAACACCGATTCCTACACCTTTTTCCCCTCCACCGGTGTGCCCCAAGGCTCTGTCCCTCCCCTCGCACCTGGTTTCCAGTACTTGGACAACATTGCACACACGGAACTCAATGCCCCCATCACTACACAGGATCTCATTGCTACACTCCACACAAAATGCAACACCGCTCCTGTTCACGATCGTGTCACCTACCATCACCTTCGTGAAGCTCCTGTCTCTTTTCTCTCCACCCTGGCCAGGCTCTACAATGTAGTCCTGTCCACCGGTTACTACCGCGACCTGTGGAAAACCTCCCGTATCCTCATGTTCCTTAAACCCAGCAAACCGCCGTCCGCCACCTCCTCCTACCGTCCCATCAGCCTTACCTCGGTCTTCAGCAAGGTCCTGGAATCTATCCTCACCCGACGCATCCACCAGCATCTCCGCCAACACCGCCTCCTTCCCGTTATCCAGTGTGGCTTTCGGCCGTCCTTCTCTTCCGCCGATCTTCTCCTTCACCTCACTCATCTCCTTTCCGAACAGCTCAATTCCCGTCGCTCCGCAATCTTCCTCTCTCTTGACCTCGAACACGCTTATGACCGTGTATGGCATTCTGGTCTCCTTTTCAAGCTCCAAACTTTTGCAATTCCCATTAACTACGTCCGTCTGATCGGTTCCTTTCTCTCCCGCCGTCCTTCCTATGTCACCATCCATAACACCGATTCCTACACCTTTTTCCCCTCCACCGGTGTGCCCCAAGGCTCTGTCCTCTCCCCCCTTCTGTACCTGTTGTACACGGCAGACATGCCACCGCCGTCACCCCCCGTCCACCTTCTCCAGTTTGCCGATGACACCGCCTTCCTTGCCCTTGCCCCCACCCTGCAACGCTCCCAACGCCTTCTCCAATCCCATCTTGACCGGTTCACCACTTGGTGCAACCAGTGGTTGCTCAAGGTCAATCCTTCCAAAACCCAGGCGATCATTGTAGGCAAAACCACCCCTTCCTTCCGCCTCCTTAATTTCTATCTCACCGTCTATGGCCATCCTATTGCCCTCACTCCCACCCTTAATTACCTTGGCGTCACCCTCGACCGTCGCCTCTCCTGGACTCCCCATCTCCAGACAAACCAAGCCAAGACACGTTCCCGCCTCCGTCTCCTCAAGCTCCTTTCCGGCCGTACGTGGGGTCTGGACCCCTCTACCATCCTCCACACCTATAAATCCCTCATCCGCCCTATCCTTAGTTATGCCCATCCAGCATGGATCTCCGCTCCCCCTACCTTTTATAAATCCCTCCAAATCCTTGAACGCCATGCTCTCCGCGTCGCCTATCGCATGTCTCCCCTCCCCCACGCGGATCCTGTATGATCTCATCCCCTTCCCCCACCTCCTCCTTTTCCTTGAAAGGATACGGATCCTGTACACCTCCCGTAAACTTGATCCTCCTCACTCGCTCGTATCCCCGATCCTCTCCCGTCCCCGCCCGCTGCCACGCCTGTATTCCCACGTCCCGCCCGGTCTCCATCTCTCCACGCTCCTTACCCTCTCCCAAGGTGGCTTTCGCCAGCTCCCTCTCCCTGATGATGTCCTCGTCCCCTCCATCTACCCCTCCTATCAACTTTGACCCAGCCCGGCCCCTCACTTCCGGTGTCCTTTCCTTTCGGCACCCTCCCTCCCTTCTCTTCTCTTCCCTTCTTTTTTCCTTTTCCCAGTCCCCTCCCTCCCCCCTCTTCCCCTGGGCTTCCTCTCCCCCTTCCTCCCTCCCCCCCTATCTCCCCTGCCCGTGGCATCTCTACTGTCCCCTCTCGCTCTCCCACTCCCCTTCCTCCTCCTCCTCTCTTGGCAGGTCCCCGGACTCGCACACGCAAAGTGAACATTCGCGCGCCGGAGATCATCGCCTTCTGTGTCTCGTGTATGTGACGTCGTTTAGTGTTTTTGGTGTCCGCCGTCCCACTACTACGTTCACTTCGTCAGTGTTCTGTGCGCCGTGCCAACGTGTTTTCAGTATTGTTATCGTCACGTGTGAACGACTCCGTGTTTTTTGTGTCTCTGTGACCTCTCTCTTTTGCCCGTCACTTTGTATCATTAGCATGCTCCATTTCTTCTACTATTGTAAACGCTATGGCTGAAGAGCGGTGTAGTGTGCCGCTGCCAGCCTACCTGATTTTGTACAGGCTTTAAAATAACAATAAAGTAAAAAAAAAAAAAAACTTCATTTAGCAGTTAGCAATACACCATGAGGAAGGCGCCTTGCAGCAGTCGCCGAAACGTCGGAATTTTACAGACGACAATGCATCCTCAAACCCGGAAGAATTTTATTGACTGCAACATGCAACATGTATCGAATCCAAAACAGCTATGGGACTCCTTCAAAGGGAGTATGAGTGATGACATACTGACGTACCGTACAAAATCCGATAAGCTCATACTGAAGTTACCATCGAATTCAACGACGACATCCCCAATGAAACACTCATTCGCCTAGAGGATAAGTGTTTACGAATAAACAACCAGACCTGAGAAGAACTTGGGATGCAAGCACCACGAAAATATGCTATCAGTACGTTAAACTTCCAAGTTACAAAAGAAAGAGAGCTACAATAACAACGAACTACTTCAACATATTGCTCACAACAAATCACTGCCCAGTGACAATCAAAAGGAAATTCACAACGTTACCATGGACCGGATCGACAAGTCTGCCGGAATTATTTACCTGGACGTATCGGGCGGCACCGGGAAGACGTTTCTAATAAACCTATTGCTGGCGGAAATACGTGCTAAACAGCACATCGCACTTGCACTGGAATCAACCGGCAAGGCAGCCACACATATGGAAGGACGACGAACTGCCTGTTCTGCCCTACGACAAACGTTGAATATACACTCCTGGAAATGGAAAAAAGAACACATTGACACCGGTGTGTCAGACCCACCATACTTGCTCCGGACACTGCGAGAGGGCTGTACAAGCAATGATCACACGCACGGCACAGCGGACACACCAGGAACCGCGGTGTTGGCCGTCGAATGGCGCTAGCTGCACAGCATTTGTGCACCGCCGCCGTCAGTGTCAGCCAGTTTGCCGTGGCATACGGAGCTCCATCGCAGTCTTTAACACTGGTAGCATGCCGCGACAGCGTGGACGTGAACCGTATGTGCAGTTGACGGACTTTGAGCGAGGGCGTATAGTGGGCATGCGGGAGGCCGGGTGGACGTACCGCCGAATTGCTCAACACGTGGGGCGTGAGGTCTCCACAGTACATCGATGTTGTCGCCAGTGGTCGGCGGAAGGTGCACGTGCCCGTCGACCTGGGACCGGACCGCAGCGACGCACGGATGCACGCCAAGACCGTAGGATCCTACGCAGTGCCGTAGGGGACCGCACCGCCACTTCCCAGCAAATTAGGGACACTGTTGCTTCTGGGGTATCGGCGAGGACCATTCGCAACCGTCTCCATTAAGCTGGGCTACGGTCCCGCACACCGTTAGGTCGTCTTCCGCTCACGCCCCAACATCGTGCAGCCCGCCTCCAGTGGTGTCGCGACAGGCGTGAATGGAGGGACGAATGGAGGCGTGTCGTCTTCAGCGATGAGAGTCGCTTCCGCCTTGGTGCCAATGATGGTCGTATGCGTGTTTGGCGCCGTGCAGGTGAGCGCCACAATCATGACTGCATACGACCGAGGCACACAGGGCCAACACCCGGCATCGTGGTGTGGGGAGCGATCTCCTACACTGGCCGTACACCACTGGTGATCGTCGAGGGGACACTGAATAGTGCACGGTACATCCAAACTGTCATCGAACCCATCGTTCTACCATTCCTAGACCGGCAAGGGAACTTGCTGTTCCAACAGGACAATGCACGTCCGCATGTATCCCGTGCCACCCAACGTGCTCTAGAAGGTGTAAGTCAACTACCCTGGCCAGCAAGATCTCCGGATGTGTCCCCCATTGAGCATGTTTGGGACTGGATGAAGCGTCGTCTCACGCAGTCTGCACGTCCAGCACGAACGCTGGTCCAACTGAGGCGCCAGGTGGAAATGGCATGGCAAGCCGTTCCACAGGACTACATCCAGCATCTCTACGATCGTCTCCATGGGAGAATAGCAGCCTGCATTGCTGCGAAAGGTGGATATACACTGTACTAGTGCCGACATTGTGCATGCTCTGTTGCCTGTGTCTATGTGCCTGTGGTTCTGTCAGTGTGATCATGTGATGTATCTGACCCCAGGAATGTGTCAATAAAGTTTCCCCTTCCTGGGACAATGAATTCACGGTGTTCTTATTTCAATTTCCAGGAGTGTAGTCGAAGAACAATTCCCGAGATCTGATATCTCAATAGCATTTGGAACGGGGTGAAATTCGAAAGCAATTTAATATTATCTTCTGGGACGAATGCACAACGGCACATAAAAAAAAAGCACTCTAAGCCATGGACAGAACAGTACAAGACTTGTGAGGAAACTCTCAAGTGATGAGATGATCTCTGCCCATTGTCTCAGGAGGTTTTCGGCAAAGACTTCCAGTTAACCTTATCACCAGCAGACGACATCAATGCCTGCTTTAAAAAATCAGGTTTCTGGCGATACATACAAATACTGCGACAAACAAAGGACATGAGAGTTGAAATATCGAAAAACGATAAACAGCACATATTGCTCAACAACTTTTACAAATAGGTGAAGGCACATATCCTATTGACTAGACGACAGGTGTCATTAAACTCAACAGTGATTTCTGCAACGTAGCCACTGCTGAAAACAAACTCATCGACCACATTTATCCGAACACTGTTCACAACTATAACATACCGGAACGGCTATTCGAAAGGGCGATTTTTGCACCTAAAAATAATATTGACGTCTATAACAACTTTAATATTCAAAAGAAAATTCTTGGTGAAGAGAGAATATACAAATCGGTCGACAAGGTGTTAAACGTTGAAAGTGTGAACTTGCCTGCAGAATTTCTAAACTCTTTGCAAGTACCAGGACTGTCGTTATAATGTCTTCGACTTAAAATTAGATCTCCAATCATACTACTCAGAAATCTGGACTTTCCAAAACTATGTAATGGAGAAGGATGATATTCAAATAGCTATCGAATTACGTTCTCGAAACCGAACTTATGAAAGTACAAGGGTCACACACTATTTATCCACAGAATACCACTGTTCTCTACTGAACTGACATTCCAGTTTAAAGGAGCGCAATTTAGAATCAAATTAGCCTACAGTTTTACGATTAACAAAGCCGAAGGGCAAACTTTAAAACATTTCGGTATCAACCTCAACCTGCTTCTCACACACTCAACTGTACGTAGCTTGCTCTCGAGTAGTAAATTCGAAAAATTACTCTGGGTAACAAACTTAAAAATGTTGTTTATAAACAAGTATTCTAAATAGTTAAATATGTTTTCAATAAAAAATATTACCTCTTATTCTGTAACAAGTATTATAAGTAGTTAGAATATGTTTCCAATATGAGCGTTTTATGACATACTTTACAGTTTATTCTTTCTACTACACAAACTCATATTAACTCCCTGAGAGAAGCCGGGTACCCCAACTGGTTACTTAAAAATATGGCCTAAACCATTTCATTGCGTGTCGTGTGTTTTTTCCTACCTCACTACTACACGTACTGGCTAGGGCAATAATTGTATCAAAACAAAAATGTAAAGTATTTATACAAAAGCAACAACATCATTCTTCATAAACTTTAACATAAATTATGGTAATGTGTAGCTGTAAATTTTAGAAAGGTTTTTCCATATTCAGTCAGACATGAACACAGTCTTGAAACTGAAATTAACTGCAACACACAACCAAATACTTAGCCAATAAACAGTGTTAAACTAAGATAATTAATTTCATTATATGAATTTTTTGTGTTCTTCTTAGTGATATCTGCCTGTGTTGTTCGGAACTGCGTCTTATCACAGCAGCAGCGATATGAAAATAGTGTTTTTTTTTTTTTCAAACTGTCATTGTGGCACCCCTTTTGTAACTTGTCTGGTGCAATCTGACTGAAAGGCATCTTGACTGCGCATTTCAGCGTGATTCGTTGATGTTTCGAGCACTAGTAACTTGTAAGTTATTGTGGTACCATTACTACGTTTATAAGCTTAGCCGCCTTAAACCCTCCTATAACCCAATTAGGCTGGAGTTAGTAATTTTCTAAACAATTGGTTTGGAATTGATGAGGTAAATCCTCTCTCTGAGAGCTTAACCAACCGCTCTTATAACGCGATAGGATGACGGTGATAATTCTTCTTCGGCTATCCAGAATTGGGTTTGCCGTGGTCTCTAGAGATAGCTTCATGACTAAGTCATGATGATTCGTTTGAGAAGAACACGGTCGACTGTATTCCCCTATTTCTGCTCCGTCCTTTATGACCTCTACGCCTTTTTTTTTCGTGTTCATTGCGTTGGAATTACTTCCACATCCAGTATATAGTATCGGAATTCGATTTTCCGATTGTCTAAGCAGTACCCGATGTTCAATTATGAAGCCATTGCAACGCAGTTTGGTGAACAATTTACCTGAGAAACATATTTCTTTATATATACTAACATAGTATCTGTTCTTTCGGACATGTCCGAAAGAACAGATACCATCGGTGACCATGCAGCTCGTTAGAATGAAATGAACACCCTTAGCTGCTTACAGGCGTTGAGATACGTCAACGGGGACAGATGAAAATGTGTGCCCTCGGTGGCTCAGACAGAGTGTCTGCCATGTAAGCAGGAGACCCCGGGCTCGAGTCCCGGTCGAGGTACACATTTTCATCTGTCCCCGTTGACGTATGTCAACGCCTGTAAGCAGCTAAGGGTGTTCATTTCATTGTAATTTCATATTTCTTTCATTGCAAGCGGTTTGTCCATTTGTTGCCAGACTATATCAAACTAAAGTAGTCTTCATAGGTGTTTAAAACGACTGTCTCTTTTTATTTATCTCCATATTTAGGTTTTGTGCCACTTACATCTGGCATATAAGTGTGAGATGCTGAGAAGTAGAATATATCTTATTGTAACTACCGTAATAGAAATTAAAAGTTGGAATGAGAAATTTAATATCTGAAAAATATACGGAATTGAACCTGTAACTTAATATTTAAAATATATTAGAAAATACAAGTAGATGTTCAGAAGAACCGTGACTTACCCGTCCGAAACTAGACAGTCCTCCCAGGATGGGTATTCTTCCAGGCTCATCCACTATGGAGCAGTCTGCCCTAACAAAGAGAAGCAATCACTACACTGGTCCCCAAGAGCGTTACATTAATGTGTCTGTACGCAAAGACTGAGTACAGTTTTTCAACAATTTGTTTCTTTTACTGACAATGTTGGGTTCCTTATACCCTTCTTACGTTCAAGCAATGTGAATCGTGTATGTGCAGTACTTAATAATGATAATAATAATACGAGTTACACAAGGCTGTCCACCATTCCCAGCCATTTTCACTATTTATTTTGACGAAATCATTCATAAATTGTTTATACCCCGTTGAACTATATTACAGCAGCAATAATTTGGCAGAGCTAAGGACAGATTTAATTTTCTATAATTTAGTTCTAAATACTTTTCTAAATTTATTAATTTCTTTCTCGCGTGTAATACATTTCAAGTAAATTTTAGAAAATTTGATACAAGCAACAGAGAACAGTAACCTACTTTTTACGAAACGCAAAATACGCCACTTGGAGTTACTCCAATTAATGCTCATACAAATGGGAATGAAAACTGGCTACCCTTTGGGGAATTTACTCTTAGAGTAATAGAGAGCATTAGTGCCAATAAAACAAATTTAATGTTTGTTTACGAAGAAAACAAATCGAATGTAGCACCATTCAAAATTCCTTATCATACATGAAAACTGTCAACAGTGCATTGGTGTACATCTTTCGGGGTTGAAAACATTCTGTATTAGTAGGTATAGTATGAAACACTCGGCAATCAAAATAATTTTTATGGGCTATCATGCAATACTCTCGAACATTTCAACGTTTCGTCCTCGTCAGAAAAGCACATCTGGAACAGGATTCATGGCTTCTGTGCACAGCTGACGTACGCCGTGGCTCGCTAATGACTGAAAGTGAAATTGCATTGTGGATTGCTTCCGCGCCGACCTATAACGTCATTTGCTTTCAAATTAAAGGATAATTTGGCCGTTGTTGGTGTGTGGTTGCCATTATAGTCCCATAGTGGAAGACTGGTGTACTTCCTCTTTCATACCGGAAACCAGATACCGTTATGCTTTAGACCTTCCTTTCATCAATTAAAATTACTAATTGAGCAAAATCAGCCTATCGAGGTATTCACCAGTGGGTGCAGGGAGCTGTCCATTATTAATCAGAATCGTGTAACGGCCAGCCTACACAGCGTGTTGTGTTACAGCTAGTTTACTCGTTTCGGCTCTTCAGCAACTTTCTGTATTTTCCTCAGTTCAGTTCTTCACGTTCTCTTTGTATCAGCTGTATAGGTCTGCCCATAGGTACGCCGAATTCCAAGTAGTTACTTTTTACCAATGCAACTTGGTCGATCATAGTAAACTCTGTGGCTCCCTTATAGATTTTTATATTACAGTAACGTTCCATTTTACTATGTCCTTCTCTACGCGGTAAGAAAAATGCTTTGCTCTTTTGAGAATGGTTTCACCGCACAGTATTCTTTCAGCGACTGTCTTAAGACCCCGTCCTTATCAAAGCGCTAGTGAGGTATATTTTTTCCATTGAACAAGTCCGTTATATCAACGTTTACTAGCTATACACGCTGAGGTCGGAGTAATTCCGATATGCTCCGAAGCACCTCATCTTTCTTAATGATTAATACATTCAAACAACGGAATTTCCTATATAACTCATCCTCTGTGCAAGACTAAAACATTGGGATAATATTACTCTAAACTTCTGCGAACAAGACGAACATCATTTTTTTCCTTATCTCTAAAATATGTATACATGCCCTCACAGCAGAACGAGTTATTCGGAATTGTTAATGAAAGTTCCCAATACTTGTTCTTCAAATGTTTATGTGAAGAAATTAGACACCTACTTGAGCATCAGGCTGCCCATCACCACTTATCCGAAATTCGTCGTTCCAAAACAACAGCAAAAACAATCAAAGCAATCCCTGATCCCTCCTCGCTTTATATAGAATCGCATTGTGTGGACAAAATTTTTGTTAATGGCAGATAAACACTCAATGAGAGTAAAATTCAACGCAATGGATTTCAACAATTATGCGTTGCCTCTGGTTATGATACGCTTTTGAAAGCAATACATTTTGATGCCTACAGCATGGCAAAGGAATTGGGAAAATAAGTTTCAGCAATTGGCTTATCTCCTAACAACTGGACGACTGGGGAGCATGGTATTCACTCCAGCTCACTCGCGTACGTGAAAAATCACTGCAATCATCGGTTACCTTCTTATTCATTGAACTATTTTCCTACAGACAACGTCCATTCATAGAGTTGTGCTTTTCCTAGATAGACCCCGGTCTAAGCAGTGTACTACGAGTTTTTATTCTTGTAGAACCTCTTATGGGGAACTTTCAATTTATTTAAATATCGAATAGAAGCAGAAATTGCAAAGAAAAACTATGCTAATAGCAATTTATTCAGTTTCAGTACGCAAGTCGGCCTCCGTTGTATCGAAAGTCACATGCTCATAAACAATATACGTAGGTTTCAAATAAGCCCATGTGTTTCTGAATGCACAACCCGCTCCCCCCTCCCCCGCCTTCCTCCTCCGTTCCACCCTCCCTCCAACCCCCTTCTTCAGAAATAAATTTGTTAAGAATGAGTATATCAAAACTTTGGTTCTGTGCAGATGTACAACGACAAATGAGGCGAGCCGCAGGTCTATCATTCATTTTACACTACTGGCCATTAAAATTGCTACACCACGATGATGACGTGCTACAGACGCGAAATTTAACCGAGAGGAAGAAGATGCTGTGATATGCAAATTATTAGCTTTTCAGAGCATTCACACAAGGTTGGCGCCGGTGGCGACACCTACAACGTGCTGACATGAGGAAAGTTTCCAACCGATTTCTCAAGCAGTTGACCGGCGTTGACTGGCGAAACGTTGTTGTGATGCCTCGTCTAAGGAGGAGAAATGCGTACCATCACGTTTCCGACTTTGATAAAGGTGGGGTTGTAGCCTATCGCCATTGCGGTTTATCGCATCGCGACATTGCTGCTCGCGTTGGTCGAGATCCAATGACTGTTAGCAGAATATGGAATCGGTGGGTTGAGGAAGGTACTATGGAACGCCGTGCTGGATCCCAACGGCCTAGTATCACTAGCAGGCGAGATGACAGGCATCTTAACCGCATGGCTGTAACGGATCGTGCAGCAACGTCTCGATCTCTGAGTCAACAGATGGGGACGTTTGCTAGACAACAACCATCTGCACGAACAGTTCGAAGACGTTTGCAGCAGAATGGACTATCAACTCAGAGACCATGGCTGCGGTTACCCTTGATGCTGCATCACAGATAGGAGCGCCTGCGGTGGTGTACTCAACGACGAACCTGGGTGCACGAATGGCAAAACGTAATTTTTTCGAATGAATCCAGGTTCTGTTTACGGCAGCATGATGGTCGCATCCGTGTTTGGCGACATCGCGGTGAACGCACATTGGAAGCGTATATTCGTCATCGGCATACAGGCGTATCATCCGGCATGATGGTATGGGGTGCCATTGGTTGCACGTCTCGGCCACCTCTTGTTCGCATTGACGGCACATTGAACAGTGGACGTTACATTTCAGATGTATTACGACCCGTGGCTCTACCCTTCATTCGATCCCTGCGAAAACCTATATTTCAGCAGGGTAATGCACGACCGCATGTTGCAGGTCCTGTACGGGCGTTTCTGGATACCGAAAATGTTCGACTGCTGCCCTGGCGAGCGCATTCTCCAGATCTCTCACCAATTGAAAACATCTGGTCAATGGTGGCCGAGCAACTGGCTCGTCACAATACGCCAGACACTACTCTTGATGAACTGTGGTATCGAGTTGAAGCTGCATGGAGAGCTGTATCTGTACACGCCATTCAAGCTCTGTTTGACTCAATGCCCAGGCGTATCAAGGCCGTTATTACGGCCAGAGGTGGTTGTTCTTGGTACTGATTGCCCAGGATCTATGCGCCCAAATTGCGTGAAAATGTAATCACATGTTAGTTCTAGTATAATATATTTGTCCAATGAATACCCGTTTATCATATGCATTTATTCTTGGTGCAGCAATTTTAATGGCCAGTAGCGTATTTATTTTTTTGAAAGATCAAATATTATAGCTTCGTTCAGCCTGGCGCAGAGTGAAAACCTCACTCTTTGTGTAAATGCATTGGACGGTTACTGGAGAACACACTCAAAAGTTGGATACCTCGTCTGGCACGCTTTTCCTTTACTGAAAATCGCGAAGACATCGCAGCTTAATGTGCACGACAGACGGACTCTGAGAAAATTGCTCAGCAGGGACAGTGGCATAATTGCAACCCTACTTTTGTCGTTTGAAATTGTGTGTTGTCTCATTTGGATTACTCAGACATTTTGGCTGGAAGAATATTCCCCATGAGTGGCAACCATTCGGCCATATGTTTTTGCTTGTCAAGCAACCTGAACCGTTTTGAATGGGCATAAAATGCTTTTGTTCCTTTATTTATTTAACCTGGCAAGGTTAGAGCTATCTGGCCATCTCTTACATCTAACCAGAGTTTCTACATATTTTGAATTAAATATATTGTGATAAACATGGTATACTAGATTTAAAAATTAAAAATTACTATAATACAGATAAAAACACATACAGTTTACGTTCGTGCATGAAAAGTTCAACAATAATTATAAATTACAGAAATATAGGTTTTTAATTACAGGTGATATCAGCAATGGACGTGAGAGAAAGGAGGGAGGGAAAGAGAAACGTGACAACATAGAGATAATGTACATAATGGACAAGAGTGGCGTGACTCATAGAGGAAGGAAAGTAGACAGAAGCATAAATGGGATAAGGTAGGACCATTGACTTCATTGTTGAATAGAAGTGATGTTGCTCATACATGTTAAGGGGATACGGAATCGCCTATCCCCGAAATGTTAAAATATGCTTACTATAGGGAACATTTTCTCACAAACTACTGGAGACAGAGAGATAAAATTTTTACTGTATGTGCATTGATATAAATACTGAAACAACAGTTTATTGTAAAAAACGTTTCTCACAGAGATATTTTACATTTATTTTAAGTAAATTTTTCCATCACTTTTTAATAGATTATCACCCCTCAGCCTTTTGTAAATCAAGTAATTAAGAATAGTTTTTTCAGTGTGTAAAAGAAACCCATGTGACTAAGTCATAAAAATTTCAGACTTCTAGGTTCACCAGTACCTGAGATAATGTCTCTGTAAGAAGTAAAAAGCAAAGTTACGGGAACTGGAGAAAGAAGATTAAAACATTCCTGATCCATAGTTAATACCCCCTTCACAGTTTTCATAATCATCTTCACGTCATCTTTTGGCACCCATCTGCACCTGTCTTGCTTTTTTCACTAATGTCTTGATTTTATTGTCAGCATACCTTAGTCTGTGCTGATCTAAAGTCAACATAGCACGTACTGTGTGAGAACCAACACTCAAATCCAACTTTTGAAGGACCTGGCATTTAGTTATATTCCCAAGATTGAAGGTTGCCACAACATCATACACACCAAAATGTGGTCTATTAGTTCCGACAAACACTGTTTTTGAGAGACGATGCCATATCACACTATTCAAGCACTCGTTGGGGTTCTGCGTTTTTTCCATGAAGACATTTCATCAGAAGACTTGTGTCAGCCAGATCCTGAAAATGGGCTTTATTTCTTCCGTGATAGCTAACGGTAGACTATGGTGGTGAATGTATCTCTCTCCAGTTGTTAGTCCCCTATTGTATTTACACCAGCTCTTTTCACCTTTGGGGCAGAAACCATGTTCTGGATGCTCATCTGTGGATGTGGTTGGAAATACTAAGCCCATATAGTTTTCCTCATTTCTTCAAGATTGTCTGTTTTTGCCTGATTGCAAGGCCATAGCTATTCTGAATGTAGTCTATTATGGAATCAGTCAATCTTCCTTTGCCATGCAAGGTTTTCCCATCATCTAGTTTTTTCTCTTTCATAACTGATTTTAACCTTCTCAACCTGGCACCCATTCTCTTCTGCACATGTCCTACACATTCAAGTTTGCTTATATTTACACTGTTCCATATGGTTTGCTTTCCAAAACTTCTTTGAATGCCATAGAGTCACCATCTCCCACATACTTGACATAGCGAACATTACACCACCCTGAAGAGCGATGAAAATTTTTTCCACCCCAGCAACCTCCATGCCACCACCACTACTACCATAATAATTAGCAACACAGTCATCTCTATGTTCATTTCTCAGCCTGCCTATGCATCTACAGTATTTAGACATTGGTGCAACGTCAATAACCTTGTCAGTATCAACACTAGTTGCTGTTACAACACCATTGTTTGAGATGTGATCCCTATTTTGCGACGTGTCATCAAAAGCTACTGAGAAGTCACGACTGCCATCATTTTCTTTGTTTCTTCCAAAGCTACCTGCACTGACCTCTGTGCTACATCTTCAACTGCAGATCCTAGTACACAGTTGTAAGCATCAAACTTTGAAGGTACACTTGGAAAATTTAGATCACCACATAGCATATCACCAACTGCTTTGCCCTTACTAATTGCTCGCAATCCATAAACTAACCTAATATTTACACTATAAAGTTCAGTTATCTTATATCCATTATTTACAGTTACTGCAACAGGACTAGGAAACGTACGACTGTGCTTACAAACACTGCATATTACATTAAACTGGGCAGCCAGGCCAACATGGGATTCTAGTTTCAGAGAAACGTTTCCTTGACATTGTTTGCAGCACACACTGTTTTCTAGAGCTTCGCACTATATAATCGTGTCACTGAGTTCAAAAACTTCTTTCCTTTTATCAAGTAAATTATATTTCTTTTCCAAATCTCTTAGTTTTTATGAGAAGCACTGTTTTCATTTGGAGTAAGTTCGTTCGGCAAATCAGTAGTAAGTAGACTCACATTTTCCAACAGTGATGATGAAGAACTGCATTACTTTACTAATGAATCATCATTTCTTTTCTTTTGCCAGTTCACACCCTTTTTAAACACTTTTGCTCTAGCTCTAGCTATTTTCACTGCGAAAAATGAAGCACTAAATACGAAATAACTCGACAACAACAACTTTCATATAGGACATTCTTTACGAACAATGACGTCACAAAGTCAAAGAGTAACTTGAGGAGACCAGAGGGAAACATTTGCGGATAAATAGTGTATAAAGAGTCGCTGGAAAGCGGGATATTTGAATTCATATCACATAAATGTACTGCCAAAAAGTTTATGGTCAGCCATGAGAGACGTGTATAACTAAAGCGCAATACCCGAGCTCACAAATCTATAAAAATAAAATAGTTATAATACTAGTAGAGCTACGTACGATACGTCATTTTAAAGAGGAAATTTGGCGGAATATAATATGTCAATAAAACGAAAATCGGCTGCAAAAAGGTGGGAATTTAAGGAGATGGGACCTGGATAAACTGAAAGAACCAGAGGTTGTACAGAGTTTCAGGGAGAGCATAAGGGAACAATTGACAGGAATGGGGGAAAGAAATACAGTAGAAGAAGAATGGGTAGCTTTGAGGGATGAAGTAGTGAAGGCAGCAGAGGATCAAGTAGGGAAAAAGACGAGGGCTAGTAGAAATCCTTGGGTAACAGAAGAAATATTGAATTTAATTGATGAAAGGAGAAAATATAAAAATGCAGTAAATGAAGCAGGCAAAAAGGAATACAAACGTCTCAAAAATGAGATCGACAGGAAGTGCAAAATGGCTAAGCAGGGATGGCTAGAGGACAAATGTAAGGATGTAGAGGCTTGTCTCACTAGGGGTAAGATAGATACTGCCTACAGGAAAATTAAAGAGACCTTTGGAGATAAGAGAACCACTTGTATGAACATCAAGAGCTCTGATGGAAACCCAGTTCTAAGCAAAGAAGGGAAAGCAGAAAGGTGGAAGGAGTATATAGAGGGTCTATACAAGGGCGATGTACTTGAGGACAATATTATGGAAATGGAAGAGGATGTAGATGAAGATGAAATGGGAGATACGATACTGCGTGAAGAGTTTGACAGAGCACTGAAAGACCTGAGTCGAAACAAGGCCCCCGGAGTAGACAACATTCCATTGGAACTACTGACGGCCTTGGGAGAGCCAGTCCTGACAAAACTCTACCATCTGGTGAGCAAGATGTATGAAACAGGCGAAATACCCTCAGACTTCAAGAAGAATATAATAATTCCAATCCCAAAGAAAGCAGGTGTTGACAGATGTGAGAATTACCGAACTATCAGTTTAATAAGCCACAGCTGCAAAATACTAACACGAATTCTTTACAGACGAATGGAAAAACTAGTAGAAGCCGATCTCGGGGAAGATCAGTTTGGATTCCGTAGAAATACTGGATCACGTGAGGCAATACTGACGTTACGACTTATCTTAGGAGAAAGATTAAGGAAAGGCAAACCTACGTTTCTAGCATTTGTAGACTTAGAGAAAGCTTTTGACAATGTTGACTGGAATACTCTCTTTCAAATTCTAAAGGTGGCAGGGGTAAAATACAGGGAGCGAAAGGCTATTTACAATTTGTACAGAAACCAGATGGCAGTTATTAGAGTCGAGGGACATGAAAGGGAAGCAGTGGTTGGGAAGGGAGTAAGACAGGGTTGTAGCCTCTCCCCGATGTTATTCAATCTGTATATTGAGCAAGCAGTAAAGGAAACAAAAGAAAAATTCGGAGTAGGTATTAAAATCCATGGAGAAGAAATAAAAACTTTGAGGTTCGCCGATGACATTGTAATTCTGTCAGAGACAGCAAAGGACTTGGAAGAGCAGTTGAACGGAATGGATGGCGTCTTGAAGGGAGGATATAAGATGAACATCAACAAAGGCAAAACGAGGATAATGGAATGTAGTCGAATTAAGTCGGGTGATGTTGAGGGTATTAGATTAGGAAATGAGACACTTGAAGTAGTAAAGGAGTTTTGCTATTTGGGGAGCAAAATAACTGATGATGGTCGAAGTAGAGAGGATATAAAATGTAGACTGGCAATGGCAAGGTAAGTGTTTCTGAAGAAGAGAAATTTATTAACATCGAGTATAAATTTAAGTGTGAGGAAGTCATTTCTGAAAGTATTTGTATGGAGTGTAGCCATGTATGGAAGTGAAACATGGACGGTAAATAGTTTGGACAAGAAGAGAATAGAAGCTTTCGAAATGTGGTGCTACAGAAGAATGCTGAAGATTAGATGGGTAGATCACATAACTAATGAGGAGGTACTGAATAGGATTGGGGAGAAGAGGAGTTTGTGGCACAACTTGACCAGAAGAAGGGATCGGTTGGTAGGACATGTTCTGAGGCATCAAGGGATCACCAATTTAGTATTGGAGGGCAGCGTGGAGGGTAAAAATCGTAGGGGGAGACCAAGAGATGAATACACTAAGCAGATTCAGAAGGATGTAGGTTGCAGTAGGTACTGGGAGATGAAGAAGCTTGCACGGGATAGAATAGCATGGAGAGCTGCATCAAACCAGTCTCAGGACTGAAGACCACAACAACAACAACAACCCAAAATCCGATTTCGTATCCCCTTAATTTTTGGGGAAACGTTATACGAGTGACTAAAGAAGTGCCCCGGCATCTCCTTAAAAGCAGCAGAGGATTTAATTGTACGCAGAATGGAGGGAAGTCTGTTCTAGAGGCGGACAGTAGCGACAGCGAAGGAGTTTGCTAATGGTTTGTTCAAATGTTCAAATGTGTGTGAAATCTTATGGGACTTAACTGCTAAGGTCATCAGTCCCTAAGCTTACACACTACTTAACTTAAATTATCCTAAGGACAAACACACACACCCATGCCCGATGGAGGACTCGCACAGTCCAGCGAATGGTTTCGTTTTATGAATGGTCGTAGCTGGGAGGCTATGTAAATGGGACCTTGTGCTTCGATATGATGAAATGACAGGAATTTAATCTCTGATGTGAGGTTTCTTGGTACTCCTGCACGAAGGGACCGATGAAGTAGACATAACATATGGTAGTAACGTAACTTTTCCGGGCATATGAATCACTGACATGGTATTACGAATAATACGAATGTTGCAGACGTAACGCACGGAGGAATTCACGATTAATTGCAACCAGTCAGTTTAAGGCCAAAGCGGCTCAAGTTTTTAGTCCTTAAGACAATGGTGGGTGTACGTTCGAGTATTTTATTCAGAAATGCCGTAGCGAAAGACTCCTAGGTAACATATCACCACAGTTTTAGTAAGGAAGCAGTTGAGATTAAATTAGCAAATGATCTTATAAGCAGGGATGGGGTTTTTCTGCTTAAATTCTGCTTAGAATTTTCCTCTGTCCTTGGTACAGAGTTAATTCTATCGCATCCAGTGGTAATTAATACTCGTATTCACTATCGTTAATTAATCACCTTGGTCATGGTCGGGGGTGTGATGTCACTAGTGACTGTTGTGTGTGTACAGTCTCGTCAGATGTCCTCCATGTCGAGGTTTTAATTTGGCTTTCACAGTGCCTTGCATTCGTGCCTTCAACATGATAGTGTGTGCACCATCGAAATGTCGGCTTTTGTCGAGGATGACAACTGGCTGCATTCCCGTAAATTCGTCGAACATTTTAAATATTTTACATGCTGAGAGAAACTCAAGTTTGACATTATTTATTTATTTATCTTTGTTATTGAAGCTTCGATGTGCTGTGTTGCTGGCTATCTGTAGTACAGTACGCGACAGCAGGTCAGGTAATATCCAGACATTGGAAGAACGTGATCAGTACACAGCTGCCCGCCAACAGTGGACAATTTCGAAGCACTGTCAGACGTGTCTTCATTCGTAGCACAGTGGAACCATGTTTATTCGGACGAGTAGGGACCGTAGATCATCTGAATGATTAAAAATCAGAGAAACAATGATATACGATAATTTTACAAACACATACGTTACATTTATTTTTGCGCAAAGTCACAAATTATACATTGTTTTTACGTGAATGTTGATCAGACACTGAAAAAAAAACTGTAAATTTTCCAGTTTGAAATAATCAGTAAGTTACTTTTAAGCCAGTTCCATATGTGAAAACATTTTAACCATCCGACCCGTTGAAATTTATTTCTAACGAAACGTGCGGTTATCAATCAAAATGAGGTTCTATGGTGCTGATATTGAACCTCATCCTGTATTTTATGATGAGGATGGCCGATGCCGACCGAAATTGGTCATTTAGCTATACATTCATGAGCCAAAACATTATGACCACTGCCCACCGCGACGATGACGCCATCTTGTGGCCTTGCGTGCACGTGACGTGGTAACAAATGTATGAAGCGGAGCAGACTCGGTCTCTGGATTTCCTTCGTGAAGTTACGGGCTGCTAATAGGGAAATCCATAGAAATAAGCGACTTTGACGAAGGGCAGATCATTATTACGCAGAGCCTGAGAATGAGTGTCTCGAAAGCGGTGGAACTGGTCGAATGTTCACGTGCTACTGTCGTGAGCTTCTACCGAAAGAGGCAGAATGACTGTGAAACTAGCACTAGACGCTAAATGGTTGTCGTCCACAACTCTTCACAGAACGTGGAGTTCGGAGGCTAGTCTGCTCAGTCAAGAAGAACAAATGGTGATCTGTGGCATCTCTGCCGAAGGAGCACAACGCTGGTGCATGCCAAATGTTTTGAACCACAACGTTCATCGTACATTGTTGAACATTGATCTCCGCAGCGGACCACTCCTACGTGTTTACATGTTGGCCCAACGACATCATCATGTAGGATTGCAGTGGGGACGGGACCATCGGTATTTAACCGTCGACCAATGGAAACGTGTCGGCTCTTCGGGTGAATCACATTTTTGCTGCACTAGGTTGCTGGTCGTCTCCACAAACGCCATCATCGAGGTGAACGGCGATTCGAAACGTGCAACGCGCTAGAGGACATTCTCTTGCGCTTGCATGGGACCTGTGGTGGTAATCGGAGACATGCTGACAGCTGCCAGTCACCCGCATCCTTTCGTGGTTGATGTCTTCCCCGACGGGGATGTCATCATTCAGTAGTGTAATTGGCCATGTCTCGGAGCCAAAACCGTGCTACCGTGGTTTGAGGAGCATTATAGTGAACCCAAGTTGATATCACTGCGAGCAAATTCGCCTGATGTAAATCCTATGGAACACATGTGAGTCGCTATCTGGCGTCATCACCGCGTACGCACATCAGACAACTAATGCCACATACCTCTACAAACCTACCAGATCCCTGATGCGCAGAATCAGTTATGTATTTCGTTCCAAAGACGGACGAACAATTTATTAAGCAGTTAGTCATAATGATTTGGCTCATCAGCGTAAATAAATGTGACTGCTCCCGATGATTAATTTTTTTCAAAACAGTCATTCGTTGTGGTCTTATGCTCGACAGAAATGTCGTTAACATTCAGCGCAGGGATTTCAGTAGCAATAATGCGGCTGAATTAATTTCCCCGTGTCGTTGCATATAAACTATTATTTGGACCACCTGTGTTGCTGCCTCTGTATTTGTGGGATTGTGTTCATAATAGGCGCCATCTTATTCGCTTAATCGATAATCACTATGGTTGTTGTCTGCAGACGAACACACGGTGATAATTTCGTCATTAGAAATCAAGCTGTAGCCAGCGTCATTATCTTTTCGCAGTCATTTATGTCATCATCGCCTATGCCTGAGCATCCTGGAATCTTTGTAAATGCTATATTAGGAAATTCAGCAGCTATGTTCTTCAACAATTCTCCTGTGTAGGGATCTAACTCTTTTCCTCTTCGATGTATCATACATTCGCAACAAAGTGATGCATACGTTACTGTACAGCTGAATGTCAACGTCTTAACTACACCTTGCTAGGATCGGTGTATGGCAGTCGGCTTATTTCAAACTTAGTGACTCTCGTTGTAGATTTCTGCCGCTATTACGTCCTCGGTATCAGGTACTGAACAGTTTCAGTACAAAAAATATGATCTAGATGAACAAGACTTTAGGATAAATGAGGGCCAGATGAACGAGACTCCACTGTAATTCGTTGTGAACAGCGTTTCTGAGCAGTACTGCAAAAGAGTTGTCCTAGTGTACCAACCTGATGATACGATTACTATTTGAACAAAGCGCAAGAAATTGACTAGAGTGTGGCAAAATGATGTCCTGCTTCCGCTTGGGAATAGACACGCGGTCAGTTTGAACTTAGTGGTATGAAATGACGCAGAGTATGTTGGGCTTTGTTGTGAACTTTATGGAGTGTTGGATGGTAATCGAGCCGGCCGAAGTGGCCGCGCGGATCTGGCGCTCCAGTCTGGAACCGCGAGACCGCTACGGTCGCAGGTTCGAATCCTGCCTCGGGAATGGATGTGTGTGATGTCCTTAGGTTAGTTAGGTTTAACTAGTTCTAAGTTCTAGGGGACTAATGACCTCAGCAGTTGAGTCCCATAGTGCTCAGAGCCATTTGAACCATTTTGATGGTAATCGAAGTAATAAATTACCGCTCATGAGTCTTAAGTATCAAAGTTATTGTGGAACCGTCATTGATAAGGCAACGGGATGTAGGAGGAGGAATACTACAGACTTCAGGGGAAGTCGTGACCGGTGAAAGAGGAACTGAGTTAACACCATACGTTTTTTCAAAGGAAATGGTACTTCTGAATGTGTTAAGAGACTACAAGTCTTAAGGACAAATATTTCATATTTTCAGAGTGATGGAGCAGTGGACTCTTAAAGTTCAAGGTCCTCACCACTGCTGGTGCTTCTGCCTTTAAGGACATTTTCCTAATCCTAGAGGCAGAAGGCGTCCTGAATCTGTATTCATTCTTGCTTTATCTGGCATAATAAAGATGATCACAACCGATGATTTATACTGAAAATTTAAGCCATGGCTTAAAGGTTAACTACAAGATCATGCTGAATGTAAAGGATTGTAAAGAAAGGAGTCTCAGAATTTCTGAAGATTCTTTTTGTAAACATTTTACGACCTCTGTATCTACTGAACTGTACACAGACAACAAATAACAGTTCCGAACGGTTAATCGTCGTTGTGGTATATTTATAAATTCTTCGTATCGACAATGTATGTTGTTATTGCGTTTCATGAACGAAAACAACAGTTTGCGAAATTTCGTAACTACAATTTTTGTAGGATTATTTCCAAGAAACTATGTTGTGTGACAGCATCTTCATATGTTTTAGTATTTTTCAATACTAATATATGTTAGAACTCAGTTAAATGCTTCTTATTACAAGAACAACACCGATGAAATAGAAATACATAAAATAACGAAATGTTGTATCCATGCATGGAACGTAAACCGCTGTAATGCTTTTGCTTAATGAGGGTTGTTCAGCAACAAACGCTTAGCGCAAAATGTTTGCCTCTTTGCAGCACAGGCTGGGAAGGGCAACCCACTCACCAAGGCGTGTTGCAGGCGTGCGTGAGCGTGAGGTAACGTGCGCCGAGCGTGTAGAGGGCGCGCAGCACACCCAGGCTCTCCCCCAGCGCGTGGCCGCCCTCCACGCCCACCAGGCTAGCCAACATTCCCGCCGCGTGCGCGTCTTCTATACCTGCAAACACAAACATATCATGATAAATACACCGGACAAAAAAAATTGTGATCCTCAAGGGACTTAACGTTGATTCCTTGCTAACGACCTTAATTCAGCGTGGAATGAAAACAACAAGTTTTTTAGTTTGCCATATTCAGCCGAATTCATATACTGATGATTAGGTCCCCACAGAGCTACCAAATTGCGGATATGCTGATTACCACGTTTCACCAGGTGCTCCAAATAGTCCCAGATATTTCCTGTGGGGTTAAGATCAGGGTTTAGTGGGCCAGTCGAAATGCGATAACCTGCTAGTGAAATGAGAAACGTTTGTGTGCAACCGGCAAACTGCGGCAGTTGTCATCTCGGAAGACAAACGTGCCCATAGAATTCTGTATTCCGACACAACTGTCATCAAGGAGTATGACTGAATGAAATTTAAAATTTTTATTTGACACCACAAACGGTCGTCAAGCCATTCTCTAAAGCAATTAAATTTTTAAAAAGGGTACGTAATCATTTTCAAAACTTGTAAAACTGCATTAATAATTGCAACCACATTTATTTCAAATACTACGAAAAAATACACTAACACCAGTAAACTATGTTCTGCTAATGAAATCTTACAAAGACAATGGGAGTGCATATTCTTTGTAAGATATCAGTAGCAGAACACAGTATGATTGCGTGCTTTTTGTGCGTTATAAGATTACGACGTGTGAGCCTTTGTTTGCAAAATGATCGCTGCCTCACTGCACGACGTAATGCGAGATTATATCATATCTTCCATCCCGATCCTGTTTTCATCTACACTGCATTAAGGTGTGAAATGATTGATTAAAGATTGTCATGATGTCTTGTGACCCGTTTCTGCTGCCTTTTGCAGCAGTTTACACGTTTTAGTGTATTTTTGTAATATCTGAAATAAGTATGCCTGCATCTATTAATTCAGTTTTCCAGGTCTGTCATTACATCTTAAAATGACGGCTCAGTGCGTCGAAACTAGTTATGTAACCTTCCAAAAATGTTATTGGTTTAGTGATTGTGGGTTGACGACCATTTGTGGTGTCAAATAAACATTTTAAAGCCCATAGAATTCATTAATCGTGAACAACGTTTGGTCACCGAGAATACTGAAATAGTCATGGCAGTCTTAATGAGTCGACCGAATTCAGATACGAAAAACGCTCCCAAAACTTAACACAACTACTCCCTTCGCACACAGCTAGTTAAAAGTCTCATTGGGTCGACAGAGTATTAACGTCTTGCATCACTGAAAAGAGGCAGCATCGCGACAAATAATACCAGACTACAGGCCTCCAGTCAGCTATTGTCAACTTTTGTACTCTTTGGTCCATTAAAGTAGTGTATCTTTAAGTACCTCTACCAGCAATGGCGTTTTGCAAGGTACCCTATTCCAAAATATTTGTAGTTCCCCAAGCAATGATCGTCCGAAAACTGCTTGAGATGGACCTTGCTCACTGACACCAACAATTCCTGTCGACTTTAAATCTGCTTTCCATTCACAAGGCGTGACACTCGTCTCCACTTCCTACACATCAGGATCTTGTTACAAAAATTTCTCTCACGCTTGTTTACATGGTTAAAAGTGGTACTCTATTCCTGGTAGACATGTTGAAGAGTCCACATTTGATACATCATTATAGTTCAACTTCATTCAGAGTGTAGTTATGGATACGTCCAAAGCTACACTCTATCATTCTGTTACATCCCCACGTCGACCCATCTTGCTGCTCTTATTCCATGCCACTGCCATAAACATGCCTTCTTGCCATGACTTAGATCAGTGGTGGAAGGTCATATGACCGCCGAGTGGATATTGCCCATGCATTACCGTGAGCTTACGCCTACTCTGGCAGCAACCCAAATTACGTTCATGTTAAGCGGGTAGCTGACTTCCTTACAGCCTGCAATCGTGGGCTACCATGCTGCACAAAGCCCCAAGGATCTCTCTCCTACACCACGACTGTAACCTGGCGTTGGGGGCTGTACACAGGCCAATGCACGGCGATCGTGCAGCCAGTTGAATCCAAGTGGGCTTCCTGAGCTACGGGCCAAAAGCTTATGCATCACTACACTATCACCGCCGTCCGAGGGAACTTTCTCTTCCGGATTCCTGGAACATTAGGTTATCAGTAACTTGTATGTCAGAACCTTGTAAAGTCTTGTTTTAATTTGCGAACCTCTTCTCAGTGAACTATGAGCAATGAAAAATAATATCGTTTGTTTTATGTTGGTCAAATGAGACTCTCATCTCCCACTAAGCGCTTTACAAGACGGGCGTTCTTAGAAACAGCACCGTATTTCGCTGTCTTTCATTCATATGCAGATCACAACAACACGAACACTGCTTTACACTGAGTAACTTTATACATACATCCCCTATCGAGATGAAGCAAGTCGTAAACTACCTTCACTAAAACTTAGTCCAAATGAGAAAGCTGATTTTTCAAATTGTCATCGGAACTTTTCATACTGACACTTTCTTTAGGGACATGTCTTGACTTTTGATTCAAAAGTTACATCACTCTCAAAACACTGTTGAACAATGCGTCAGTCCATAAATCGCCAGTATTTGTGTTTCTATAGTACAGACAAGCAGAGAATAAGGGATACTGAAATATATATTCAGAGGTATGCAGAAACTTAGATGGATGGGGGATGATTAACTTAAAGGTGCTGAATCAGAGTACAACAAATGCAATAAGACTTCCACGAGTTCCAGGAAAGACATATATTGAAAATGGAAGAAACGTAAACGTGTGTTTTGTAGATCTGTAAAAGTTATTTGATAATATGGTTTCGGATATCTTACCACTGTAATGAGGAAAAAGCAGGAGACCTGTAAAGTTGTTGCATTTAAATCAAAATGTGTCAGCGAAAGTGTGAGGAGAAAGTATTAGTTGGATCGAATTAGGAAAAGGAGTAAGACAAGGCTGTCTCTCTTTCCAGTCCCTTTCTGTGTGTACTTCGGGAATATGAGTGCGCATGGCCAAGTAGATGATAAGGAGTTAAAACTGGAAGAAGAAGGGTACAGTGGGTGTGCAGATAACATAATCCTTCCAACAACAGACAAAAAAGAGTTGCGCGAAATAGTGGAAACTAAAGGTAAGAGCTACGGAATAAAAATAAAAACAATGAAACCAAACGTAATAACGCCGGAACGAAATAAAAATGTATGGACAATCATGAATGAAGAAATTTAAAAGGTGTACAGACCGTTAAATAACTTGGAATCAGAAAAGTAATCGATTAGAAATGCCGCACAGAAATTCAAACCAGGGTATAAATGACGAAATAGTCACTTTGTAAGGAGAGTTTTCTGCAGCAATATGGTCAAAGATTTTTTATGGAGTGTCGTTCTGTATGAAGCTGAAACGTGAACAAAGTGGAGGAAAGAGGAAAGCTGGAGGCTTTTGAGATTTGGACGTGGTGAAGGAGGGAAAGAGTAAGTTGGATGGGTAAGCTGAAAAATAAGAAGGTACTGCGACGAGCTACTGTGATAAAAGAAGGAAAATGAACTGGGTGAACATAGATTAAGAAACAAAAACAGTCTTAGAAGAGTACGTCGAGGAAGAGATTCCAAATCTTGGATGATGTGCCAGGCAGCAGCACATGTAGCAGCATTAAGAATGAAGCGATGGACTACCTGAAATGGAAATGCAAGGGACATGTTAAAGTTGAAACAGATCTTGATGATGATGATGATGACTGAATCTATGAGTTATTGACTGAAATAAAGGATAGGTATACAGAAAACTTAGTGGGAAACGAGAGAACTTTTCATTTGTGAATGGAGCAGGGAAATGGGGGGGGGGGGGGGGAGAGTTGAAACAGATCTTGATGATGATGGTGACTGAATCTATGAGTTATTGACTGAAAGAAAGGATAGCTATATAGAAAACTTAGTGGGAAACGAGAGAACTTTTCATTTGTGAATGGAGCAGTGAAATTGGGGGGGGGGGGGGGGAGGGGGGAGACCTGCTCGTACAGCCTAACGTACAGCGCGATACCCTGCGAGAAAAAGAAAATGATCCAGACCCGCATCGAATCTGCGTTGCGGATTAACCGGCATGGCTTATGCAGCGGCCAACCTAAGTGTGGTTTTTGGGCGGTTTCCCACACTCGTTCAGGCAAACGCTGGCCTGGTCCCCAAATTGTGCCTCAGAGTACGCTACGCAAACAGTTAAAATATGATGACACAGAATATACGAGGGGCGTTCAATATGTAATGCAACACTTTTTTTATTGGTTAACTTCGGTTGAAAAAATGCAGAATTTGTTGTGGGAGCCGGTTGGGGTGGTCGAGCGGTTCTAGGCGCTACAGTCTGGAACCGCGCGACCGCTACGGTCGCAGGTTCGAATCCTGCCTCGGGCATGGATGTTTGTG
This sequence comes from Schistocerca americana, assembly GCF_021461395.2. Classification (NCBI taxonomy): domain Eukaryota; kingdom Metazoa; phylum Arthropoda; class Insecta; order Orthoptera; family Acrididae; genus Schistocerca; species Schistocerca americana. Next base: position 362,593,234 of record NC_060125.1, on the reverse strand, counting down.
ATGTCCTTAGGTTAGTTAGGTTTGAGTAGTTCTAGGGGATTGATGACCTAAGAAGTTAAGTCCCATAGTGCTCACAAGGGAACCTCTCCATCGCACCCCCCTCAGATTTATTTATAAGTTGGCACAGTGGATAGGCCTTGATAAACTGAACACAGATCAATTGAGAAAACAGGAAGAAGTTGTGTGGAACTGTGAAAAAATAAGCAAAATATACAAACTGAGTAGTCCACGGGTCGCATAGGCAACATCATGGACAAAGTGAGCTCAGGAGCGTCGTGGTCCCGTGGTAGCGTGAGCAGCTTCTGAACGAGAGGTCCTTGGTTCAAAGCTTCTCTCCAGCGAAAATTTTATTTTTGCATAGTTATTAACTGTCTGTTCGTTCATTGACGTCTTTGTTCACTGTAAGAAGTTTAGTGTCTGTGTTTTGCGACCGCATCGCAAAACCGTGCGATTAGTAGACGAAAGGACGTGCCTCTCCAATGCGAACTGAAAACATTTGATCGCAAGGTCATAGGTCCACCGATTCCTCCACAGGAAAACACATCTGATATATTCTATATGACACTGGTGACGGCATGTGCGTCACATGACAGGAATATGTTGTCGACCCACCTAACTTGTACACTTGGCGAAGGGGTAAAAAGATTCTTCTACCTTGCCTGATTTAGGTTTTCTTGTGGATGTGATAATCACTCCCAAAAAGTGATGAAAACATAAGAGTTTGTCACATAAACTGTAAATAAAAAATTAAACTTCTCACTCGATGGAAGATTTTAACCAAGGACCTTTCGTTCCGCAGCTGCTCACGTTACCACGAGACCACGGCGCTCCTGCGTTCCTAGCGTCCATGACGTTGCATATCTTCCCATGAACTACTCAGTTTGTATATTTTCCTTATTTTTCACAGTTCCACACAACATCTTCCTGTTTTCTGAATTGATCTGTTTTCAGTTTTTCAAGGCCTATCCACTGTGCCAACTTATAACTAAATCTGAGGGGGGTGCGATGGGGAGGTTCCCTTGTCAGAGCAATTTGAACCATTTTTGTTGTGGGACATCGAGGAATTTTTCTGCTTCAGCCCTTATACACTACTGGCCATTAAAATTCCTCCACCACGAAGATGACGTGCTATAGACGTGACATTAAACATACACGAAGAAGATGCTGTGATATGGAAATGTTTAGCTTTCCAGAACATTTACACAAGGCTGGCGCCGGTGGCGACACCTATGACGTGCTGACATGAGGAAAGTTTCCAACCGATTTCTCATACACGAACACCAGCTGACCGGCGTTGCCTGGCCAAACGTTGTTGTGATGCCTCGTGTAAGGAGGAGAAATGCGTATCATCACGTTTCCGACTTTGATAAAGGTCGGATTGTAGAATATCGCGATTGCGGTTTATCGTATCGCGACACTGCTGCTCGCGTTGGTCGAGATCCAATGACTGTTAGCAGAATATGGAATCGGTGGATTCAGGAGGACAATACGGAACGCCGTGCTGGATCCCAGCGGCCTCGCATCACTAGCAGGCGAGATGACAGGCATCTTAACGGCATAGCTGTAACGGATCGTGCAACCACGTTTCGATCCCTGAGTCAACACATGGGGACGTTTGCAAGACAACAACCATCTTCACGAACAGTTTGACGACTTTTGCAGCAGCATGGGCTATCAGCTCGGAGACCATGGCTGCGGTTACCCTTGACGGTGCATCACAGACAGTAGCGCCTGCGATGGTGTACTCAACGACGAACCTGGGTGCACAAATCTCAAAACGTCATTTTTTTGGATGATTCCAGATTCTGTTTACAGCACCATGATGGTCGCATCCGTGATTGGCGACATAGCGGTGAACACACATTGGAAGCGTGTATTCGTCATCGCCATACTGGTGTATCACCCGGCGTGATGGTATGGGGTGCCATTGGTTACACGTCTCTGTCACCTCTTGTTCACATTGACCGCACTTTGAACAGTGGACGTTACATTTCAGATCTATTACGACCCCCACGGCTCAGGTCCAGTACGGGCCTTTCTGGATACAGTAAATGTTCGACTGCTGCCCTGGCCAGCACATCCTCCAGATCTCTCACCAGTTGAAAACATCTGGTCAATGGTGGCCGAGCAACTGGCACGTCACAATACGCCAGTCACTACTCTTTGTGAACTGTGGTACCGCGTTCAAGCTGCATGGGCAGCTGTACCTGTACACGCCACCCAAGCTCTGTTTGACTCAATGCCCAGGCGAATCAAGGCCGTTATTACGGCCAGAGGTGGTTGTTCTGGGTACTGATTTCTCAGGATCTATGCATGTAATTCCGTGAAAATTTAATCATATGTCAGTTCTAGTATATTATATTTGTCCAATGAATACCCGTTTATCATCTGCATTTCTTCCTGGTGTAGCGATTTTAATGGCCAGTAGTGTAGTTTCATGAAGTTTCGAGACGTGGCGACGCTAATGGTAGTATTAGAAACGGTACCTGTGACAGAGGTGTGTTCCATGCACAGAGCTGTAATTGAGTTTCTTTTGATGGAAAATTGGACCATCGTAGGTCTTCATATGCACTTGGAATTCAACAAAAGCAGTGTGCCTAGTTGGGTGAGGCGTCTGGCATCGTCGCAACAAGGTCGGGCAAATATGTCCAGTTTATTATAATTATCCGGGCTGTTATGCCGTGGTCGGTTGATGAATTCTGTGTCGATTCCCAACGTTTCGTCTCCGACTGCGGGAGACATCTTCAAGGGGGTCCGTAGCTCAATGGAAGGTCCAACACAGCCACTGGCTCGCTACTGACTGCCGCTAAATTCCGTGTCCGCGCGCTCCCACGCCGCGGCGTGACGTCACGTGTTTTGAAAACGTCATTGCAATTGGCCGCTGTCCGTCGCCGTCGATCGCCGTTGCCATCACCCAGTAGTGTACGGGTGGTACGCATCTTCTTTAACACCGGCATCCATATACCGTTTAATTTCACACCCTCCTCCTTTCGGTTGAAATTATTTGGCTGTTTAGCGATTTCGATTGCCTCTCTGTAGAGCCTTTCGTAATATCCGCTTGTGGCCGCTAGTACTTGCGTCTCCTCGAAACGAATATTGTGGTTACCTGGCTGGAAAGCATGCTCCGCAACAGCTGATCGTTCCGTTTCTCCTCTTCTACAATTTCCCTTATGCTCTTCCAAACGTTTAGAAACAGTTCTTTTAGTGGTACCCACATAAACATCACCACAGCTGCATGGGATCCTATACACTCCAGCTTTTTCCAGCGGTTTGCGAGCGTCCTTGGCAGGATTAAGGTATTCCTGTATCTTCCTGGTGGGCTTATAAATTACGGTAATATTCCGCTTCGTCAAGGTCCTCCCTATCCTTTCCGTTACATTTTTAACAAACGGCAGGAAAACCTTAAATTTTGCAGTAGTCTGTACGTCAGTATGATTTCTGCGTGGCTGCCTCAACGCACGTTTTACTTCGGCGGACGAATATCCGTTCTGTTCGAAGAACAGGCCTTAGCTACTGCCAGCAAGAAACCAAATGTATGGTTCCGATAAGTGGATGACACGTTTGCGCTGTGGAGACATGGTAGGGAGGAACTAAGTCGGTTCCACGAACATCTGAACAGTATAAACTCGAGAATTCAGTTTACAATGGAGGAGGAGGTAGACGGCAAGTTACATTTCCTCGATGTGGTTGTTTTTAGAAACGAAAATGGTAGTTTGGGCCACTGAGTATACCGCAAACCCACGCACACGGACCTTTATTTGCACCGGGATTCGAACCACCAACCACAACAGAAGTGGGGTGTTATCAAGACGTTAGCGGACAGAGCTAGAAATATTTGTGAACCTGAGTTGCTCGATGCTGAGATGGAACATCTCCGCAATGCACTAATGAAGAACGGATATTCGTCCGCCGAAGAAAAACGTGCGTTGAGGCAGCCACGCAGAAATCATACTGACGTACAGACTACTGCAAAATTTAAGGTTTTCCTGCCGTTTGTTAAAAATGTAACGGAAAGAATAGGGAGGATCTTGACGAAGCGGAATATTACCGTAATTTATAAGCCCACCAGGAAGATACAGGAATACCTTAAGCCTGCCAAGGACGCTCGCAAACCACTGGAAAAAGCTGGAGTGTATAGGATCCCATGCAGCTGTGGTGATGTTTATGTGGGTACCACTAAAAGAACTGTTTCTAAACGTTTGGAAGAGCATAAGGGAAATTGTAGAAGAGGAGAAACGGAACGATCAGCTGTTGCGGAGCATGCTTTCCAGCCAGGTAACCACAATATTCGTTTCGAGGAGACGCAAGTACTAGCGGCCACAAGCGGATATTACGAAAGGCTCTACAGAGAGGCAATCGAAATCGCTAAACAGCCAAATAATTTCAACCGAAAGGAGGAGGGTGTGAAATTAAACGGTATATGGATGCCGGTGTTAAAGAAGATGCGTACCACCCGTACACTACTGGGTGATGGCAACGGCGATCGACGGCGACGGACAGCGGCCAATTGCACTGACGTTTTCAAAATACGTGACGTCACGCCGCGGCGTGGGAGCGCGCGGACACGGAATTTAGCGGCAGTCAGTAGCGAGCCAGTGGCTGTGTTGGACCTTCCATTGAGCTACGGACCCCCTTGAAGATGTCTCCCGCAGTCGGAGACGAAACGTTGGGAATCGACACAGAATTCATCAACCGACCAGGGCATAACAGCCCGGATAATTATAATGTACATGATATTTCCGGCCGTGAAAGTCTACATTTTAGTATGTCCAGTCTCCCGCGTGTCGGCCGGCCGCTTCAGCTGCGACACCTGCAATGTTGGAACGTGCGGAAGCTCTCATTCGAGACGATCGGCGGATCACAAACACCTCTGTTCACCAATGGACGTCTCTCTTGTAGTGCTGACGCACTCGTGCACCAGTTTGGTGGACGACTTCCGGTGACGTTGGTTCCCTCGCTGCCTAACGGAAGAACATAAAAAGCAACGGAGGCCAGTCAGTGCGGAATTGCTTGCGCGTTACAAGGCTGCTCGTTGTAGTTTTATCAAACGTTGTCACAGGCGATGAAACATGGGTTCATCACTTAAAAAGTTCAAAGCCGTAACCTCAGCCGCTAAAGTCACGGCGAATGCCTTTGAAGACGTTGTTCTGTTTGATGTCCTCCCTCCTGGTGCAACGACCAACTCTGAAATGTATTGTACTACCCTCAGTAAATTGAAGAAACGACTTCAGAGTGTTCGTTGACATAATAATGTAACCGGTCTTCTTCTCCTCCATGACAACGCAAGGCCGCACACATGTCTGCGTACCAGAAAGAAACTCAAAATTCTTCATTAGACTGTTCTTCCTCATCCACCCTACAGCCCGGATCTCGTATCTTCCGTCTTCCATCTGTTTCGCCCAATGATGGATTCACCCGCGGGGAACAGTATGTGGATGCGAGGATGGTGAAGAGGTTCTTGCAGCAAGACGTTGGTTCCGTCCCGCCATCCCTAGAAAACGGATCATCTACTTGACGGAATAACCGCTAAGGAAAAGAGAGAAAGAACGAAACAAGTATCAAGAGGGAGGAGGGGGGGCTGGGGTAAATGTAAAGGAATATGATAGCCTGTGTATAGTGAGAAGGTTTAAATGGAAGCGTTACGTTAGCAATGCAGAAATGAACAAACTTGTATGGGACAGATTACTCTGGACAGCCGCATCAAATCAGTCGTAGGAGTGAGGATTACCGTACGAACAACAGACACAGTAGCTTAAGTGACAGAGATACGTGTTCTCTATGGCAGTTCCCTGCCTCTAGTGGCTGGCTGTGGCTCACCTCTGGCGTCGGTGACGAGCGCCAGGTCCCGCGGGTAGCGCTCCACCAGCCGCCGGATGACGTCCACCTGCTCCAGCACCAGCGTCACCGCGTCCAGGTGCTGCGCCGAGCACGGCACGTACGCCGACCAGAACTGCAAACAGAAGTACAGTTCAAATCATCTTTGTAGTAATCTTTGTCTTAATGTCAACAGCGCCATGCAACTGAAGCGCCAATGAAATTGGTATAGGCATGCATATTTAAAATGCAGAAGAATGTAATCGGGCAGAATACGGCGCTGCGGTCGGCAATGCCTATATAAGACAACAAGTGTCTGGCGAAGTTATTAGATCGGTTACTGCTGCCAAAATGGCAAGTTATCAAGATTTATTGAGTTTGAACGTGATGTTGTAGCCGACGCACGACAGCATCTCCGAAGTAGTGATGAAGTGGAGTAAAGGTGGGCCAAACGGTTATTTTGGAGTAACCGTTATCACGGTTACAGTTATTTTTTATAACCGTTATTTTTAGCGGTTATAAATAACTGTTAGTTATTTTTCTCTACGGAGTATTCCAGACAGCGTTACAGTTAAATAACGGAGAATATCTATAACAGAAGTCTAAGAGTATAGGGGCCACGTTCCGACATTATAATACAATTGTAAAACCTGAGGGCTTATATGCGTCCGAAACTTCGAACCATGAACAGACAAGTTCAAGATGAGCGGCTGGAAAATCGAGAGCGTAGGATATTAAGGAAAAGCCTAGGTAATAAATGGGTTCGTGGACAATGGCGAATGAGAGCAAACGAAGAGGTGTACAGCAAGACAGGACCTATCACAGCATCCATTAAGAAGAGACGATTGTTATTTTATGGTCATCTCATAAGTATGGACAGTGACCGACTAACAAAAAGAATACGGAGTTACATCCAATCTAAGAAAACAAGGCCAAGATGGTTCGAAAAATGTGAAAAAGTTGTCAGGTAGATTGGTATCTCAGAGAGAAAAATTACTGACAGGAACAAATTAAGAAGATTGGTGAACAGCTAACAAGGTTTTAAAATGGCATCAACGTCCAAAAGACAGAGAGGACCATTACCTAAACAGCATAAACAGGCACTTCTTGGTGGGCTCGGAAGACACTGGCAGGAAGTCAAAGCTGGAACAAGAACAAGATCTGGACACTAGAGTGAAGTTGGTTGTTACCACGCAATCCATAGAGGCTCAACTCGATAACAAAAAAAGTGGAATCCATCAGTTTAGTTATCAGTGAATTATAACAGCAAGTAGTGCAAAGTGGCGAGAATGTCATATTAATCGTGCCATAACCTTAACTAATTAATTGTCCGGTATATTTTACTTGATGATTGGACGATTATGGTGTTTCATATTATATGTATGTAGGTTATCGGTCGTTATCAGTAATATTATATTCGCAGCTGCAAACAATGTACGCAGAACTTTGCTACAGCACAGTTTAAGCGAAGTGTTAAAAAAGTGCTTCCTTAAATATGAAGTAACACGTAAGCTGAAACCTATAGGTATGATTCGAAGCTTAATTTCTTGTGCTGTGCACTTAATAGAATAAGTGTACGGCCTTCTAATACAACACAAAATATACGTAACGTGATAGATTCGTTTAGTCTTGTACAAGGAAGTTCACTTAAGGTAAGTACGAGTACGCTAATCCAAGTTTCATGTGAGATTTGAAAAACTGCTCGGTTTCTTCTGCTACTGTTAGGGTCTTAATTTTTTGGTGGGAGGATGGCTAAATTACATTTCTCTAAGCCATCAGTTTGTTGTCTATCTCTTACGTTTGGCATTACTGTACGCAAAATTCCAGTGGACGATTGGTTGTGTTGACCTCGTAATGGTAACAGATTTAAACGCCTCAGGCGTCATTACGATACCGTTTTTACTCTGCTGGTCTAATTCTTCTTTGGGTATCCAGACTGTGAGAGCCCGAATTAATAGTATTGAGGTTGGGAATCCAAATTTGCATTAAGCTTACAGAAATTCCTCAATAACAGGCTTCCTTGTCCTGAGGAATACTCTACCTGTCTATTCCATGTTTTTCTTTTCTTTCCCCTTCTGTCACACATATGAGGCAATAATAAACACTTCGTCTATCAATGTCACCTGCCTGCTTTGACTTTTTTTTTCTTTTTACAATTTAATATCGTGACAGTTACCTGTCAGAACGTGTAACAGACTAATTCATGAATGAGGCAGGTGAGTAGCCAAAATGAAGGGGTAAGTGTTGCATATAACAGAATCTCAAACTAGCAATGAGTGCCTCTGACAGAGTTTTTTAGTGTTGCTTAAGATAATAAAAAATGAACTGACTTGAGGTCTTCGAAAACAAAAAAGCATACATATTCAAAAACTTTCATGTAGTACGCTTAAGTACTAGTAGCCCTAATGTAAGTAAATGTATTATTTTATTTAAATACCACTGACAAAGTATCTGACCTGATTATTGTTTTAAACATACCTGTATTCATTTCAAATATGCCTACATCAAATAGTTAATTTGCCATACATGTGTCTGAAGTGTAAATATCCCATTTTACAATTTTCCTGTATAAAATTGATGAGTTCAATACTATGTAGAAAATATTTGAAAGTCAATTACCAAAAACTAATTAAATATAAAAAGTCTAATGGCAAGGGATGTGTACAAATTGAGAAAACTCTTGTTTCTTTTAATAAAGCCAGAAACCTATGTTTCACCGAACTGAAAAAGTTCTTTCTACTCAAATTGATAAGACATACTTAATGAGATTGATCTGATACTGCACCGGCACTGTTTCATCGTAATAATGCCATTAAGAATTAGGGGTATGGTATACTTTAAGAAGCTACTTTACTATTTTCCGTTTTTAGATCACCTACAATAGTCAAATATTTCACTAAGTGTAAATTACAATATTTCGTAGCGTTCCATGTACTATTGCTAGTACTACCATCCTAGTGGCAACAACACAGAGAAAAATAAGAACACGAAACGAAATTCAATACCCTCTAACGGAACAAAAGGCCGGAAAGAGTGTGACACCGTTACCGGAACTACAACAAATGGAGAGAATAGAATCCCACAATTTGTCAACACTCGGGAACCACCGATGGCCAGCGGTTATTTCTGTACCAGTACGAAAATACTTCGTTCACTCCAGTAACTATCCTCTCTCGGAACATCATCACGTTCTACGACCTTTAACTGGAGTGAGGAACACAGTTACAACTTCTATGTTATCTGTAGTAGTAGCCCGTTAACTGCCAGAGAACAAGAACTGTAAGCGAATACGATAACAGACAGGGAAAAATAGCGACCTCTGACAGTTATTTCCATATTCGTTCGAATTCCTTATGGTAACTATTTGTACCACCAGCCAAAACTAAATTGACACACAGAGCGGTGACTCGAGGGAACGACAGTACATGTGTAATGCTGTCACTCTCGCACCTATCAGCCAAAGCTCTTACATTAACGTTATTTGTTAGTGCTGAAAGTAGTGAGAACGTACGAAATAGAACACCGTTCTAACAACAGATGCTGCGCAGTCTTACGGTTATTTCCATGGCGTGTAGAGCACCGTAGTAGTACGATCTTCGGTAACTAGATGGCGCCAGGCACTGTTGGCAGTTATTGAAATCAGTGCTAGTACCGGAAGAGTTTTTATCGCAGTAACTGTTACTTCTCAATTACCGGTTATTTCTATCAGTTACGTTATTTTTTTAAACCTCTGCAGAGGGGAGTTTACTGTACGATCATTTCACGAGTATACCGTGACTATCAGAATCCGGTAAAACACAAAATCCCCGACATCGCAGATGCAGGAAAAAGATCCTGCAAGAACAGGACCGACGACGACTGAAGAGAATCGCTAAACGTGAAAGAATTACAATCCTTCCGCAGACTGCTGCTGATTTCAATGCCCGGCCATCAACAAGTGTCAGCGTGCGAACCATTTAAAGAAAAGTTGTCGATATGAGCTTTCGGAGCCGAAGCCTCACTCGTGTACCCTTGAAGATTGCGCGACACAAAGCTTTATGCCTCACCTGGGCCTGTCAACATCGACATTCGACTGATCGGACGAGTCTCGTTTCAAATTGTATCGAGCGGATGGACGTGTCCGGGTATGGAAACAATCTCGTAAGTCCAAAGGACGCTGCATGTCGGCAGGGGACTGCTCACGCTGGTGGAGGCTCTGTAATGGTGTGGAGCGTATGCAGTTGGAGTGATATGGGACCCCTGATATATCTAGATACAACTTTGATAGGTTTCACGTATGTAATTATCCTGTCTGATCACCTGCAGCCATTCATGTCCATTGTGCATTCCGACGGACGTGGGCAATTCCAGCAGGACAATGCGACATCTCAAATGTCCATAATTGCTACACAGTGGCTCCAGGGACATTCTTCTGAGTTTAAACACTTCTGCTGGCCACCAGACTCCCCAGAAATGAACATTATTGAGCATGTTCGGGTTGGCTTTCAACGTGCTGTTGCGAAGAGACCTCAACCCCTCGTTCTCTTACAGGTTTATGGATAGCCCTGCAGGATTCATAGTGTCAGTTCCCTCCAGCACTACTTCAGACATTAGTCGAGTCCATACCACGTCGTGTTGCGACACTTCTGCGTGCTCGCGGGGGACCTACACGATATTAGGAAGGTGTACCGGTCTCTTTGGATCTTCAGTGCATATACCATATTTTACGAGGCATGGGTCGTTAGGTCCTGAAAGAGTTAAGGAGCTGACGAACTTAAATAAATACCTCCTTTTTTATTGACACAAAAACCTTACGCCTTGAGGTCACAGCAGCTGTTCAAAGTGCCAAAGGCAAGTCTCACTGCATACATTATAAATTACTCAGTGACTGTTTGAAATTCTATCGCTACATTGCTTGAACATGTCTACTGTAATGATATAATCCTCCTGGTTAGTCATTAAAAGATAAATATCGGATGCTAGGGGCTTAGACTGTGTACGTTGTTTTCTGGGCTCGGTAATGCAGGTGTCGCAAGTGGCTCGCGTTACCTCTTGCACAGTCAAGGATTTCTATATGAAGACTGAAGTGATGACTGAGCAAAGCTACTGTGCCAAGGTGACCTACTGGTTACTCACCTGCCCAATGAGCGGGAGACCCGTGTTCGAATCCCAGCTATGGTGTAAATTTGCATTCGTCAGTTCAGTCTGCAGAAACAGGATAACTCAGACACCTGACACTTGAAAGAGCCTCTGGGAACACATAGTTTCATTTGACATCAAAAATTCTCGGAAATGACCGCTCAGAAGACCATAACATTGGCGCAGTTGGGATTACGCGAGGGAGCAGTAAATGACTAGTAAAGACTGTATCTAACACATCTCAGCACACCAAACACCGAACATAATTACAGCAATATAGCAAAAATTAAAGTTAACGTTTATAACAGGACCACAAGTACCTTTTATCCAACACATATTGAAAAGTAGTACCAAAAGTAGGCAGAGTGCGGTGATAGCCAGACTTGTATCGTGAATGTGACTGTTGAAAGCAGGACATAAAGTTGTAATGAATTCTGAGACGCGCACGCGACCGGTAGTAGTAACGTCCAGTGCGTCATAAACAAACTCTTACAATTACGTTAACATTCGTAATATTGAGTTATTAGTTAATGTGAGAAGTGTAAAATAAAGGTATTAATAGTTACGTAACTTGACTTTCGAGTAGGTGCATCAGGATGGCTGAGCAGTTGTAGATTTGATGCTTTAATTGGAAATATCAATTTACGCTAAATTATGATATTTCACGAGTGGCAGAACCTTCGATTCCTTATCGTGCTGCGGAGACTACATTCATCCGCACTGAAACAGTCACACGTGCCGTCTTGAAGATGAACTGTCTAATACGTAAACATTGTTACTTGTGGTTATCAGGGCAAAGAACAGTTCTTGAGCAGCTATATGTATCAACAATTACACTGAAGTGACAGAAGTCACGGGATACCTCATAATATCGTGTCGGATCTCCTTTTGCCCGGCGTAGTGCATCAGTTCGACGAGGCGTCAAGCCAGAAAGTAGTTGTAAGTATCCTGTACAAATGCTATGCTGCCTCTACAGCTGTCCATAACAGCAAAAGTGATGCTGGTGCAGAATTTTGTGCACAAACTGACCTCTCGATTATGTCCCATAAATGTTCGATGGGATTCAGGCTTGGCGATCTGGGTGGCCAGGTCTTTTGCTCTAACGTCCTTCAAACAAATCGCGAGCAACTGTGGACCGGTGAGACAGCGTATTGTCATACATAAAAATTTCGTCTATGTTCGGGAACATGAAGTCCATAAATGGCTGCAAATGGTCTCCAAGCAGCCGAACATGATCGTTTCAATTGCACCAGAAAAACCATGGGACCACCAGCTTTCTCAGTGCTTTGACACATTGAGTCCATGGACTCGTAGAGTCTGCGTCACACTCGAACCGTACTATCACCTCTTACCAACTGAAATCTGACATTTCAGGCTACGGTCTTCCAGTCGTTCTGGATCCACCCGATATGATCATCAGCCAGGAGAGACCCTGCAGGCTATGTTGTGCTTCTAGCAAAGGCACTCACGTTTGTCATCCCATTAACGCCAAATTTCGCTGCACTGTACTAACGGATACGTTTGTCGTACGTCCCAAATTGATTTCAGCGGTTATTTCACGTTCTTGCTTATCTGTTAGCATTGACAATTCTAGACAAACGATGTTGCTCTCCATCGCTTAAGTGAAGACCGTCGGCCACTGTGTTGTCTGTAGTGAAAGGTAATTTCTCAAATATGGTATTCTCGGCACATTCTTGACAATGTCTATCTCGGTATTTCCTATTTCGGAAATGGAATGTCCCTTGCGTCAAATTCCAACTACAATTCCACGTTTAGCCTGTAAATTCCCGTCATGCAGCAATAATGACATGGGAAACATTTTCACATGAATCACCAGAGTAAAAATGACAGCTCCGCCAATGCACTGCTCTTTTATATCTTGTGTACGCGATACTACTGCCATCTGTATGCGTGCACATCGCTTACCATGGAGCCGCTGGAGTACTACTATATGGCTGCCCAAATTGTCACCAAACTTCCAACATATTTTACTCTTGGGACGTAAATTCGGTCAGAAGATGGAAACAGTGTACTAAAAGACTCATCTGAGTAAATGAAATTCTTCCGTTGCTCCAAAATTAGACACAGAATTTTCCTGTTGTGAGCATTTGCATCACTGAGGAATGGTTTTGGAATTCCAGCTCGCACTGCAAATCACAGCTTATGGGCCCCTTCGTGTTGTTCTGGTGCTGACAGGGTTCGAGAGTGCGACATTCAGTTCGGCAGAGACTTTTTCAGCTGTCGTCCTCTTATTTTTTTGTCACATTTGTCTTCAGTGCCAGTCTCGTCACGATCACACAACACAAACTTTCGTCTGCGTTGTAACTAAGCGTATGATGGTTTCCCACTTTCCCTGTATTCGGTACAAATCATCTTGAAACACCGAACGCTTTAGCTTCCATGGTTAAGGGGTTCACACACCACACGAGCACCAACAATTGCCCACTTTCGAATGCACTGAGATCCGACATAATGCGCTCACAACTATACAGAACATTATTCTGACCACGACTGACACTCCCAAAGTATTAAGGACATTCGCACATGCCTTTCGCAACCAGCAGGTCTTCATTTATGTTCAAGCATTCAGTTCGCACTGTGTTTCCACATTTTTCTCCATACCCCGTATTTCATGTTCAAGGTCGCAAAGTTCTAAGGAATATTCGGGAAGTAAAATCATATTTAGTGGATAAGGAGGACTAGTCTCTTCAACGCTGTTTTGTATTGTAACGTGCTAATTCATGCCGTATTATAGCAAGTAGTGGCACCTAAAGAAGTTTTGCTGTTTGGGTAACAATATAACTGATGGTGGCAGAAGTAAGGAAAAGATATAAACTGCAGCCTGGGAATAGCACGATAAAGATTTCTGAAAAACAGAAATTTAACATCTAACATAAATTTAAGTATTGGGAAATCTTTGAATGCAGTTGGACTGTAACCTTTTATGGAGGTGAAACGAGGGTGATAAACTATGCAGACGAAAAGTAAATATAAGTCTTAAAATGTTATGCTACTTAAGAGCGCTTGATATTAGATGGGTAGCTGGAGAACAGATGAGGTACTGCTTCGAACCTAAACTAAAAGAAGCGATATATTGATAGGAGACATCCTGAGGCACCCCAGGGTATTCCAATTTCACATTCTAAAACATAAATTCCTTCTGTAGTTCTAAAAGTGTTGTATATTAGAGATAGTCATAAGGTATTAATTATCACCTGTACACAATCGAAAATTACTTGTAAATGTTGGAGTGTTCTTACACAAACACTTTTTGTAGCGAAATCGAGTTGTTTGTAGACTAATGACTAGTTTAGGCAAATCTGAATCGCCGTTTTCAAATCACATTACTACAAACAGTAGCGCTTAGCGTCGACATGGACCATTATTGTTTTATGAGTATTATTATCATCATCGGGTATGACAAAGTGCGTATGTACAACTCCAAAGTATTTGTATAACGCTACATCATTTACAATTACAGATCGCCTCCTTCAAGACTATGCCTGGTAATCGCAAAAAGCAATTACTTAAAGATTACTTTTTGCTGGACAACAGTTGAAATTTTAAGAACCCACACCACACCGCGTCCCACCCCACCGTACGTCGTGGAGCTTGTGACTTGAAGAATAACCACCGATTTATAAACGCGGCAGAGATACTCGAACAATAAGAAGTTATTCACAGAATGCGGCTCATCTGCGCAGCGATCATGCACTTCTTGAGGTGCGGCAGCGATAATCGAACAGTAAGCAATTTTACGCAAAGTGTTACTCACCTGCGCAGCGACCATGCCCTCCTTGAGGCGCGGCAAGTCCGTGTGGGACCAGGAGCTGCGAGACCAGGGCGACACCCGGCGCAGATCCTCCTGGAAGGGGAAGTCCCGCAGCTGGTTCTTCAGGAACTTGCGGATGTTCCACGGCAGGTCGTTGTGCCTGAAACCACACGCGGCCATCTCTGTGCATATAGAAAGTCCGTAACTATAAAGACAGAAGGATCCTTGACTAAAACTTTATATTTAGGAGTATTCAGGGATAATCAGCTGCAGAGTTATTTCTTTTGTATTTAAGCCAACATATGATTTCCCAGACTATTATCGCTTATTGCACTTCCAGCGAAGAGACTCGGAAAGAAGACTTTGCAACAACACTTCAGATGGCCCTCCACGTGAAAAAACATTTAAACGTGTATTAAGTTTTAAGGTATTCACAGATTTATCAGCAACATGAATGTATGGCACCTAGATGGAAAATTCTCTACCTGACTGAAGACGTCTCTCGCAGTTAGACTAAGGATCAAGCACAAAAATGTGGATAATTCTATAAAAATACGCTGACAACAAGAATTTTGTTATTTTTAACAAAAGGAGGCGTCACATATACAACAATAACCAGACTGTAAATATAGGCTTCGATCAGAAATCGGTAGCTAAGATAGAATATACAAAATTTCTAGGTGTATGCGTTGATGAGGGGTTGAACTGGAAAAAACACACTGAGGATCTGCTGAAGCGTTAGAGTTCAGCCACTTATGCTATTAGGGTCATTGCAAATTTTGGCGATATACATCTCAGTAAATTAGCTTACCACGCCTACTTTCATTCTTTGCTTTCGTATGGCATCATATTCTGGGGTAACTCATCGTTGAGTAAAAGAGTGTTCATTGCACAAAAGCGTGTAATCAGAATAATTGCGGGAGCTCATCCGAGACCATCCTGCAGACACTTATTTAAAAAGCTTAAGATCTTCACTGTAGCCTCACAATATATATATTCGCTTATGAAATTTGATATTAACAATCCAAATGATTTCAAAGGTAATAGCTGTGTACATGGCTACAACACTACGAGAAAGGATGATCTTCACTACTCAAAGTTAAATCTAACTTTGGCTCAGAAGGGGGTAAATTATGCTGCCACAAAAGACTTTGGTCACTTACCTAATATAACCAAAAGTCTGACAGGTAGCCATATAGCATTTAAAAGGAAATTAAAAGAATTTATTAATGGCAACTCCTTCTACTCATTAGATGAATTTTTGGATATAGTAAGTGGGTAATTTCCCCAACCCCAACAAAAAAAATTAAAAATAGTAAGTGTCATGTAATATTTTGTGTAATGTAATATCATGTATAGACACCTTTTATTAACCTGACACGTTCCACATCATTACGAAGTGTCGTATTCATGAGCTATGGAACAAGTACTAATCTAATATTACTATATGGAGCAGAAATATAGAAAATAGATAAATAGACGGAGAGAAAAGTAAAAGTTTTAAAAAATGAAATACTGCGAAAGATATTTAGACCAATCTATGAGGGAGAAGAACGGCGAAGAAAGGAGAACAGGGAGCGAAGGTATCTATACAATGAACCAGATGTAGTTTTCAAAGCCCAAAATAAGAAGACTAAGATGGGCTGGCTACGTCTATAGAAGAGAACAGGGATCTTTACTGGGAGAAGTCTCGGAGGATAAACCGGAATGACGAACACCTCTAGCGTTTTCCACTTTGTTTTCGAATATGGGATACTCTGTAGGCTTTTAAAATTGAACCCAGTGAATTCATGCGCGTGAAGAAGTGGCGGAGATGGATGACGAGCTGCCGGGGAAAAGGGGGAAGGAGACACAAGAGGAAGAACGAAAGACGGAGAAAAATACAGAAAGAATAACTAGGCGTAGTTTGCATATTGATTTATGATTCTATAGGTCCACTACACACCGACAAATTACCTTTAACGAAGAAATAAAGTATATGTAGTTTCGTCGACAACCATAGCTGTAGCTGTGCCGCCGGTTCATTGCCTTTCGCGTTCCGCTGAAGTTCTTAGCAATAACGCTGAGCTTGCAAAAACACGTCTCAAACAGCTCTACAATCTCTCCTTTGATATCAGGAGTATTCAGGTGAAGTCCAGAAGCCATCTAACAGTAATCTATCACAGGCACAAAGGAAGGCATTGAGGGACATCAACGCAGATGAAAGTATCATCGTCCTTTCTGCAGATAAGGGCAACGCTACTGTCGTAATGAAGAGTAAAGGTTATCAGGAAAAATCATAGACATTTTGGATCCCAACAATTACAAACAACTTCAGAAGGATCCGACATCGAATATTTTAAAAATGACCAATCAATTGGTGAAAGCGTCCTCCCTCGCTTCAGTCGACAAGAAGCAACTCTTTAAATCAGAAGCTTACCCGCCCAGACTCTGTGGGTCACCCAAGGTTCATAAACTGCTGCTACCTTTGAGACAGCCGGCTGGAGTGGCCGAGCGGTTCTAGGCACTTCAGTCTGGAACCACGCGACCGCTACGGCCGCAGATTCGAAACCTGCCTCGGGCATGGATGTGTGTGATGTCCTTAGGTTAGTTGGGTTTAAGTAGTTCTAAGTTCTAGGGGACTGATGACCTCAGAAGTTAAGTCCCATAGTGCTCAGAGCTATTTGAACCATTTTTTGAATCTTTGAGACCTATAGTCAGTGCAATAGGGTATCCCACCCATGAAATAGCTGGACACCTTGCCTCGCTGCTGAAACTTCATGTTGGTGGAAATGACAGTCATGTTAAAAATTCATATCAGTTCATCGATATTATTAAGGAAATTAGTGTGGGCTCTAATGATATCCTGGTCAGTTTTGATGTGGTGTCGTTGTTTTCCATGATCCCACTGAATGAAGCGATCACATGTATAGCGGACATTGTTCCTAGTGATATTTTGGCACTATTCAGATATTGCCTTACAACAACTTATTTTCAATATAATAATGTTTTTTATGGACAGATTGACAGGGTGGCCATGGGAAGTCCTCTTAGTCCAGTTGTGGCTAACTTGTTCATGGAGAACTTTGAACAACGGGCACTGCAGACAGCTAGAAAAAGACCAACCAGATGGTATCGTTATGTAGACGATACATTTGTTATGTGGACCCATGGGGAAGAGGAACTGGGTGCCTTCCTGTTACATAAGACTAGTATTAATCCAAGAATTCAATTCACTATGGAAAAGGAAGTCGATGGTCACCTGAACTAAGATGTGACTGTAATCAAACGGGAGGACGGATCATTGGGTCACAAGGTTTTCGGAAAAGACACACACACATTGATCGTTATCTGCAGAAAGATTCTGACCACCACCCAACACATAAAAGAGGGGTGATTAAAACATTAATAGACAGGGCGCACAAAATATGTGAACCAGCTCCCTTAGATGATGAGATTGAACACCTTAGAGCGACCTTCAAGAAGAATGGGTATTCCAAAAGAGAGATAGATCGTGCACTACGCCCTAGACTGACAACCAGGACGGACGAGGAGCGACACCAACCCAAGGGAAAAGTGTTCTTACCATTTATCAGTAAGGTCAATGATCGCATTGGAACCATTTTAAGCAAGTACGATGTGGAAACTTTTCAGGCCCACCACCACTAAAATAAAAGAATGTTTAACATCCGCAAAAGATAATCGACATCCTCTAGCTACACCAGGTGCCTATAAAATTCCGTGCAGTTGTGGAAAGGTCTATATAGGTACAACAAAAAGAAGCGTCAACACCCGTCTGGGTTAACATAAAAGGAACTGCCACCACGGACATATTGATAAATCGGCAGTAGTGGATCATGTGTTTCAGGAAGGTGATCATGAAATAAGGTTTAGTGAGACGACCCTCATAGCAAAGACGTCTCTTGCTGCATCACTAACCTCTCTACCATAAACCTGCAGTTTCCCCCACAAAGTACATCCTCCATTGGGCCAAACAGATGGAAGTCGAAAGGTGCGAGTTCCGGGGTGTATGGCGGTTGAAGAAGAACATTCGGGTGTGCAGACTTGCGTGAGGACTTTCGTTGTCATGGTGAAGGGGAAGATCGTTTCAATCCGTCGATCACCTCGATTGAGAGTGTCGGCACGTTCCAGCATACAGGAGTCACAGCTGTGTGCGGCCGGCCGGCCCGCGGGAAATCGGATGGGTTTGCACAACCTTGTTGTGATGATTACAGAAGGCTCGTCCAACGACTCAGCGTGCTTACGTTCACTGCCAGGTCTGCGTAGACATTCTGCTAGTGTCTATGAATATCAGCGATTCTCTGGTTTTCCGCCAAAAGAAACTCAGTGACAGCTCTTTGCTTGGATCGCACCTCCGTTACAGACGCCATTTTGAAGGTTACCTATAGCGCCGCACCTGCTGGCACATATGAAATTAAGGGGTTGAAACGCAAATATTCCAGGAAGTCCCACAAAAAAAATCGCATGTTTTCAACATTAATTCGCCGAGAAATGAAAGTGTGGCATTACTTATTGAATACTCCTCATAGTTTATTGAATATTGTCGGATATCTCACTGTTTATATCTTCTTCGTAAAATATCTAAGTATATGCGTTCGGATGAATTTTAAGTGGAACGACCACTTCAAATTAACCGCTGGTAACGCAGATGCCAAACAGATTCCTTGGAAGAAGCCTCAGGAAATTTAGTCCATCGACAAGGAAGTTTATAAAACACTCACCCGACCAATACTTGAATATTTCTCGTCAGTCTAGGCTCCGCACCAGATAGGGCTGATAGGGGAAATACGGGAGATGAAAAGAAGAGCAGCACTTTTAGTTACAGGTTCATTTAGTAAGCACGGAAGCGTCAAGGAGACGTTCAGCCACCTCTTGTGGTAGAGGCTGCAAGGGAGACGTTCTGCATCACGGTATTCTCTGTTAAAATTCCGAGAGCGTACGTTCCTAGAAGCGTCCACCACTATATTACTTCCTCCCGCGTATAGTTGTTGAGAACACGATGGAGATAAAATCAAAGAGCTACGTGCCTACACGGAAGCTTACCAGCAGTCGATCTTCCCTCGAACAATAGGCGACTGGAACAGGAGTGAAGTGCACTGGTACACGAAGTACCCTCCACCACACAGTGTAATGTGGCTTGCGAAGTATAGATTTACATGTATTTCCAGAAATCACTCTGTTTGTATCCCTCAGAGCGTTTCCAATTTTTACTGGCAACAAGACTTTAATGCAACAAAATCAAAAAGCAAAGACAAAGGGTCAATGGTATTGGAAGTGAAACTGATAATATCCACTTACAATCTTCACACGACTGCCTACCCTAATTACAAGAAGACGCACTGTGTCAACTACTGAAAAATTGCTCATTAGCGAACAATAAAGAAGAAAATCGTAGTTTCTTAACTGTCCCTTGGCTTTAGCTGAAATAAAATCCACATACTCGTACATGTATACCTATTATAGAGAGAATATGCTGTCCAAACATTCCGTTATCTATACGTCGCTCAGTAAACGTGCATGAGGTTAGATGAAGAACAAAGGGCTCTTAAGTGCTGTGAAGCATTCGTTGCGGATGATCCGTGAGTCTTCTTCAAAGGAATTCAGCCAACGCTTTCTGAGGAATACGTGTATTGCCCCCTTGAACCGATGCTGTTGTTGAAGTGTCGGTCTTGTATAGCCTTATCCTCACAAAATCCAGAAGTGTACTAGAAATGCGATTCTATCTGTTTGAAATTAAAGCGTTCACGATTACTGATAAAACGCAGAGACACATCGTACGGTGCACGGCTGAGGGTACCATTTCCTGTTTCACTCACAAAGAACAGACCACTCTCTACATGCTTCCGTAAGAGCCCTGATTTATGTTGTCCTCGTGATCCTTACACGAGACGTACGTTTGCGCCAGTAATATCGTTTTGCAATCTATCATAACGCCCGTTCTTTAAACTTTCTAAATAATGTTTCAGGCCTTTATCGGACCTACCGGTAATGAATCTACCAGCACGCCTCTGAGTTGCTTCGATGTCTGTCTTTAATTTGACCTGGTCGGGAGCAGTACTCGAGCAGTAGTCAAGTGTAGATAGAACGTGCTCTTTACTCTTTCTCAACCAATCAACCGAAATCGACCATTCGCAGTCCCTACGAGCGGCTGTACACGCTCATTCCATTTCGTGTCGCTTTGCAACTTTATGACTAGATAGTTAAATCGACGTGACTGTGTCACGCAGCACACGGCTAACACTGTATTCGAACATTAAAGGACTGTTTCTCCTACCTACCTACTTCAACTTACATTTTTCCACATTTAGAACAAGTTGCCACTAAACACACCAAATACAAATTCTGACTAAGCTGTCCCGTATCTCCCTACTGTAGCTTAATGAGTCTGAGTATGCCTCGCTTGTACTGGAGAGCATTTCCATTATTGTTCTTTCTACTTATATTTTGCATCATGTTAGCTTCTTGAAACATACGATGCAATTTCTTGCCCCTGTGAGACGAATAGAAATCATTTCGTGGCACGGAGGTGACAGACTAGGTTTAGTCGGTACGCAGAAAGTCCGCAACTGCTCGATGACGCAGCAGATGATATTGATAGGACCCATCACAGCCCTCTGATTGCCCTTCGGTCAATTTCCTTACAAATCATTGGCCACAAGAACTGCGATTAATATCGGCTGTTGTGAATAACAGCGTGGGGAATGGTAAGTTGATCATGGAACTGCTGCACTTTTGTGGCCGTGTGTAATTTGCAATTTTCTTTTTCAGTTCGCTCGTATCCGTGTCTAGTAGCCCTTTGTCGACAATCATAGAAGTTCAATAAATACTGAGCTCATGTAGTAACGGTAGAATAGGTGATTTGGTCCACAGTGCTACCACGATTAAGAGTTCACTGCACTTATCACGATTCGCAAGATCAAAACGTGGTGCAAGCGTGGATTAAACAAGTCTCTTGAACATTAAAGTTGATACTGAAGGTACCTTACGTATCTGGTCTCACTTCATCACTGAAACGCAAAAGTTTTCACAGACGATAAATTTATGTCTCAAGTTCGCGTATTGCTGAGGTCGCTATATTCGAAGTCATTTTCAAATTCATATAAGAACTTAAATAAGTTCACCACAGGCAGTTTTCTACAGTTGTTTAAAGTGATTTACTGTTCTTCTTGTCATACAAAAACAGTTGCAAAACACTTTTTTAATACACCGCCATCAACCATTTGACAGTATATTTCATGTGTACAATCTAGATTTCGTCTTTGACACCATTTTCGAGTAGAATGCTAAAAACAAGAGTATGCAAATAGTAAGATATAAAGTAAAAATAAGATAAATTTAAAAATATTAGATGCAAACTGGTATAAAATTACGGGATTTGCACTTACATCTTATACCATTAAGTTTTTTGTGGTGTATTGTGCAGGATGACATTTTTTACACGATTATCGAGTACAATGCTAAAAGCAAAACACGCAAATAACATGCCATAAAGTAAAAATATTAGATATAAGCTAATATACAGTTACGAGAGACGAACTTACTTTTTAGACCATTAAAATCATTCTGCTGTGTACTGTGTGGGATGGCTTATACACAGGTCAGCATATTTGCATAACTTGGTATAACAGGTACAAAATTAACGTCATGTAGGAATACAGCATATTATTGTTCAAGCACATCACATCTGGGAAAATCACCCCAAACCAGGAAAACACAAGACTGTCACATGCCTTACTTTATCGTACCGCGGAAGTATTATATGTCCATTAACCACTCTGACAAGTTTATAAGTTCTAGCATAGCCGCACTAATAAAATTCGAAGTCCAAGTGAGACACACGCCCGTACCTGCTGCTCATGCATGAATCGACCAACTCATCATATTACCCAACGATACGTCGGGACAAAAGACAAGGAGTCCGCACCTGTGCTGCCATCAGTTAATGAGACTGCTTCTCCCACCAATCACCCAAAGCATGATGACGTCTCAGTCGACCATAAGCTGCTTCAGTAGCAGAAGATAAGTAACGAGGTCGTTTCTAACCAGATAATAAGCTGCAAGAGGTGAATGTATGGCCAGGCAAACATGACATTGTCGAAATCGGCCACACACACTGAAGTCTTGTGACTGTGACTACAAAGGCGAACCAGTTATGCATAACTGCCAAAAGCAAACCGGGACGGGCTTGGAAAGAGGAGGAATAGGTGAATACGGAAATCGAGACGGAGTGCATAGCGCTCTAGGATTTGGAGCGTACTATAGAATGTGAATCTACATATACATAAACACTCCCCAAGTCACCATACTGTGTATGGTGGAGGGTACCTTGTATCACTAATAGTCAGTTCCTTTCTGGTTCCACTCTCAAAGGAGCAAGTGAAAAATGACTATCTATATGTCACCACACAATCCGGAAATTGTGCTATTTCGTTTCGCGGTCCTAACGTGAGGTGTACTAAAGTACTGGTCTGACTGTTGTTCTGAATGTGATCTCCTTTATACATGAGGTACACTTCCATGTTATTTTCAAAGCTGACTAGTCAATATCACTATTACGGCCCTTACGTGTTTGTTCCATTCCAACTTTATGGCAATAAATTTAATCGACGTGACACTGATAAGCACCATCATACCACTAATTTACATGCAGGGTGCCCAAGAATAAAGTATTGATTTTGTTGAAATAATTAGTGTATTCTTATATTTATAGTTTCATATGTTTATCACATGTTCCATCAATATGAGCACCACTCACATCTCGACACAACTCCAATCTGTCGCCTATGGTACTAAAGACATTCCGGAGCATTTGTGGTCTAATAACTGCAGCTACTTGTCTAAATTGGTCTCGGAGCTCCATCAGGAAGTTGATACGGTGTAGGTGAAACACACATCCTTTGATAAATGCCCCAGACGAAGTAGGCCATATGTGTGAGTACGGGAGAACGCGTCGCACAGATCATTGTTCTTGAGCGCCCAGATCATTGTTCTTTAGCCCCCCCTCCATCTTCCATTCCCATAATGGCATGCTGTGTCATCTATTTTGAACTAAACGCTATGCACTTGTTGATCCTGCACAAGATGTGGTAAAAGAAACTGTTATAGCATATCCATATACAGTACCCCATTGCTGAGGTTTTCGGTGAAGAAGAGCTGGTAGTAGGTTTTCCCATCCACATATTAACTTTGGGGCAGTCTCACTGGTATTGCAGGTGATCCACTGGTGGTGCGCCAGAAACCTTACACAACGTGGACGTTTGTCTCTTCGCTAAATAGGATCTTGTTGAGGATGTGATTTGCATATGCTTCAAGCAAATCCTGGCGCATGTTCATATGCTCTGCGAAGTCTTAGTCGTGTAATTGATGTAGAACCTCAAGATGGTGGGCGTATTTCCATCGTGCTTCGTAACATTTTATCTACCGTCGCGCGTGGAGTGTCCAGTACCACTGACAATTGCCGTACCGATTTTGGACTGACTTCAATGTGTGTTCTAATGTCGTTCAACAGAGGTTGGTGGACGGCCTTGTCCTGGATCGCTCTTAACGGTACCTGTGCACTTGAGCTTTTTCACTAATAGACATGTAAATTATCGTTTCAGTTGTATGGCTTTTATTTTTAAGTCATTTCCAGTTTCTTCTTAACAAATGCCCGCCATCAGATGCAAATACTGAAAACAAGAGAACTGTGCTAAGAAAGAAGTTTTACTTACGCTTGTACGCATAGAAAATAAAAGCTGTTGAGGATTATAATATATAAAATTCTAACAACGGTCCGGCTACATACGATGCAATATGAGAGAGGAATACGTCGCAAAAGGCACCAGCTTGGATGCATGAGCTCTTAAGTCGATTGTGCGATAGTTCTCATACTTATATGCCCTTGCTGTCCTTAGGATTGTGCGGATGATATTTTTCGGGAAGTGTAATAGTATTTCTCCTGCGTCATAGATTGTACATACCAAGCTAGTTGTTTGGTTGTCGCTTCCTTCTATTATTTTAGAATTTCTTAAGAATGTTGTGATTTCCGCCTTATTTGATATTATGTCGTCCGAACGTGTGTTAAATTTTGTTTTTAACACTAAATCCCCCATACTTTCCACACCGGCTCCCATTTCTTCCTCTACCACGTCATTAGAATTCCTCCCCCTCATAGAGGCTTTCACTGTAATCTTTGCACCTATTCATTCTCTGCTCTGCGCGTAACAGCTGAAGTCTCTTTGCAGTTCTAATATTGCCACACTTGTTTTCAGTTTAATCGAAAACTGTTTTGACTTTTCTATAAGCTCAATTTGTCCTTTTTACGAACATTTCTTTTTCCATCTCTTCGCATGTTTCCTAACGTCATTTCGCATACGCTTCCCTACACTTCCTGTTTATTGTATTCCTAAGTAACATATTCCTACATTCCTGACTTTTCCTGAACAATTTTGTACCACCTCCTGTTGTCGATGAATTGAAGACTTTTTTTCAGTTACCCAAGATTCTTCTTTCATTTACTTTACCAAATACACTCCTGGAAATGGAAAAAAGAACACATTGACACCGGTGTGTCAGACCCACCATACTTGCTCCGGACACTGCGAGAGGGCTGTACAAGCAATGATCACACGCACGGCACAGCGGACACACCAGGAACCGCGGTGTTGGCCGTGGAATGGCGCTAGCTGCGCAGCATTTGTACACCGCCGCCGTCAGTGTCAGACAGTTTGCCGTGGCATACGGAGTTCCATCGCAGTCTTTAACACTGGTAGCATGCCACGACAGCGTGGACGTGAACCGTATGTGCAGTTGACGGACTTTGAGTGAGGGCGTATAGTGGGCATGCGGGAGGCCGGGTGGACGTACCGCCGAATTGCTCAACACGTGGGGCGTGAGGTCTCCACAGTACATCGATGTTGTCGCCAGTGGTCGGCGGAAGGTGCACGTGCCCGTCGACCTGGGACCGGACCGCAGCGACGCACGGATGCACGCCAAGACCGTAGGATCCTACGCAGTGCCGTAGGGGACCGCACCGCCACTTCCCAGCAAATTAGGGACACTGTTGCTCCTGGGGTATCGGCGAGGACCATTCGCAACCGTCTCCATGAAGCTGGGCTACGGTCCCGCACACCGTTAGGCCGTCTTCCGCTCACGCCCCAACATCGTGCAGCCCGCCTCCAATGGTGTCGCGACAGGCGTGAATGGAGGGACGAATGGAGACGTGTCGTCTTCAGCGATGAGAGTCGCTTCTGCCTTGGTGCCAATGATGGTCGTATGCGTGTTTGGCGCCGTGCAGGTGAGCGCCACAATCAGGACTGCATACGACCGAGGCACACAGGGCCAACACCCGGCATCATGATGTGGGGAGCGATCTCCTACACTGGCCGTACACCACTGGTGATCGTCGAGGGGACACTGAATAGTGTACGGTACATCCAAACCGTCATCGAACCCATCGTTCTACCATTCCTAGACCGGCAAGGGAACTTGCTGTTCCAACAGGACAATGCACGTCCGCATGTATCCCGTGCCACCCAATGTGCTCTAGAAGGTGTAAGTCAACTACCCTGGCCAGCAAGATCTCCGGATCTGTCCCACATTGAGCATGTTTGGGACTGGATGAAGCGTCGTCTCACGCGGTCTGCACGTCCAGCTCGAACGCTGGTCCAACTGAGGCGCCAGGTGGAAATGGCATGGCAAGCCGTTCCACAGGACTACATCCAGCATCTCTACGATCGTCTCCATGGGAGAATAGCAGCCTGCATTGCTGCGACAGGTGGATATACACTGTACTAGTGCCGACATTGTGCATGCTCTGTTGCCTGTGTCTTTGTGCCTGTGGTTCTGTCAGTGTGATCATGTGATGTATCTGACCCCAGGAATGTGTCAATAAAGTTTCTCCTTCCTGGGACAATGAATTCACGGTGTTCTTATTTCAATTTCCAGGAGTGTAACTATGTTTGTCTTATCAACGTTCCTCACTGACCGGTTTAGAAATGTCCAGTCCTCTTGTACTGAACTGCCTACTGTGGTATTCCTTATTTATTCAATATTCATGTCCAAAGGAAATTTAATATGCGTGTCAACACTTCAGTATACCAGTTTTTAAGGCATTTATTATTTTCGACAATTTTCTAGATCTTCATTATATTCTTCATAATTACTAAATTATGACCTGAGTGTGTACCTGCTCCTGGGTACGCTTTTCAATCCAGTAACTGACTTCGGAATCGCAGTCTCTTTTTAATGTATTGTCTTCATGGAGTCCAGAAAATTAATTTGGTCATAAAACTCCAGCATTTACATGGAGAATTTAAAACCATGAATAATAGTTGAAATATACTTCATTACTGATTAAAAGTACTAATTTCTAAACTGTATGCACCACAAGTGAAACGAACAAAAGAGTAAAATTAGCCTGGAGTAGTTTCGGTAAAGTAGATTTCCCAAAACGAACTACCAGCGTTTCTGAAAACCAAAGTTTTCAATACGTTTGTTTTGGTGTATGGAAGTGAGATATGGAGTGACAAATATGAATGCTATTCAAAACTGAAGGTTACTCAGCAAGCAATGCTTCGACACGTCTTGTGAAAAACAAGGACGGAAAGAAATATAAAGAAGAACGGAAGACCAAACTACGACAGTAATGAAAATAAAAAAAAAAACAGAGTAAAAGGGAAACGTAGTCAGATGAAACTATCGTACATGGACCAAAATAAATATTTGGTGATTATGGGAGACAGAGATGACCTAACTGAAGGTGGGAACCTAATATTAGTAAAGATGGAGGAACAACAGTTCATAATATATGGATTGCTTTTCATACTCATCTGCGTCTGAGAGGATACTGATCAACGCTTTGCTATTGTGGAGGATGGTGGAAGGATGTATTCCCTTTGAACGGGTGGTTAGTAGGTTTAGAATATTGTGGGCTTTCTATTCTGCGGCTAGTATCGGAAGCGTTCAGATTGCGAATGGGGAAACTACATTTATTTCTCTCCAACTCACTGCAAATAACGATCAGATTGTATAAAGTTTTTTTGTGCTTTTCATGTTGCTTCGTATAGCACATTGCTTGCCATCCTGGGGTTAGGTTCACCATACTATCAAACTGAAATTTACTTTGGTATAAATAAAAGGCTTGATTACAGTCATCACTTTAACTTTTTACAACAATCTCTATTATCATAATTTCGTTAGAAACACTGTCTAGTGATACTGCCTCTTCTTCTTCCTCGACTGCTTCTTCAGTCATCAGTGGTAACACAATAGCCTTTCCCAGATTTTTCCGTGTGTTACGGAATTCCATCCATTTACTCCTGCTTGCCTCCTGATTTTTCTTTCCCACCTTCTATTAGGTCATCATATCGTTGTCTCTCAGACTCCAACAAACAGCTTTCCTAGTCCATGTACCATATATTCATCTTGCTACATATCCCATTCTCTCCACTTCATTTTCATTATACCTGCTCCCTGAAGCATGAGTCATCAGTCCTCCGAATGGTTTGATGTGGACCACCACGAATTCCTCTCTTGTCCCAACCTATACAACTCCTTGTAGTATCATGGACGTTATTACCTGATGAGTGAAATAGATGCCCTATCATCCCGTCCCTTCTTGTCAGTGTTTTCCATATATTCCTTTCCTCGCCAATTCTGCGGAGAAACTCCTCATTCCTTGCCTTATAAGTCCACTCAGTTTTCAATATTCTTCTGTATCACCAAGTCTTAGAAGCTTCGATTGTCTCCGTTCCGGTTTTCCCAGTCAGCGATTCACAAACATACAGTACTGTGCCAATGGTACTTTCTCAGAAATTTATTCGTCAAATTAAAGTCAATGTTTGATACTAGTGAACTTCTTCTGGTCAGAAATGATATTTACGTTTGTGCTAGTGTACTTTTTATGTCCTCCTTGCTTGACCAGTCATGGGCTATTTTGCTTCCAAAGTAGCTTCTTCATCAATAATTTTGGAGTTAAGGTTCTCGCTACTCTCATTTCTGCTACTTCTCATTACTTTCGTCTTTCTTCGATTAACTCTCAGTCCATATTCTGTACGCATTACACTGTTTATTTCATTCAACAGATCTTGTAACTCTGCTTCAATATCAGGAGGACAGCAATGTCATCGGTGGATCTCGTCGCTGATAACCTACCACCCTGAATTTTAATCCCCCTCTTAAAAGTTATTTTATTTCCGCCATTGTAGAGAGCGAGACACTGCAGTCCTGTCTCACACCCTTCTTCATACGAGTACATGGCCTACCAATCCCGTCGTACCCTTCTGATTTATGTACATATTGCATATTACCCGTCTTTCTCTGTAACTTACTTCTATTTTTCTCAGAATTTCGAACATCTTACACCATTTTACATTGCCAATCGCTTATTCCTACTAACATACCTTGATTTAGCTTCAGTCGTTCTTCCATTATCAAGCGTAACGTTGGGACTGCCTCTCTGGTGCTTTTACTTTTCCTACAGCCAACCTATCACATCCTCAGTGAGCCCTGGTGCCATTGAGTTAGTAGACTGCTCTGTCTGGCGCCACTGGCTCAAGGGTAGTATCGACTATACCTCTTGCGACCCAATTGGCAATATCTATGAGGAAGTGTTGGTCTCGGTGGGTTGTGTCCTTAGAAAGTCTTTGTTTTCCGATATATATATACAGGTTCGCTGGCTCGAGAGGAGTAGGCACGAAGTTTGGGGATTGGCAGTAGAGTCGCGACAAGGGGTGGTCACGATATCCGAGCGGCCGAAGCCACGAGATGCGCAAGGAGGGCCTGCGCAGAGCCAAGATACCGGAGTACTTCACCGCAGTCGGCTGGTTGGCAACATTCATGTCGGACGACCGCTCGTGACCTGGCTGCCCTCTTCTACCCGACTTTCATCGACACCACTCAGTAACCGCTGCGACGAACCGTGGATCCATGGAACTGCTTGCTGATAAAGGGAGGAACATTCTGTAATCCTCGTGGTGGTTTGCGTCATTGTTTACATGTCTTCCTTGTTATTTTCTGGTTTGTATCCGATCCTCCGAGTTTAACTCGGTCGGGTCTTTGGTCGTAAATATAGGCAGTAGCGTTTTACTAGGACACTAGTTGTCGTTTGAAAATTTGTCCCGCTTTTGTATTGCCTTTCCCTTCTGGTTTGTACCCGATCATTAATGTTCCAATGAATCAGCTCCTGGTCGTAAATACAGCAGGAACAATTGTACTAAGGCACAGGTTGCCGTTAAACAAAGAGGGACCTTATGGTTGGATTTAGATGTTAACCGTTCAGTTCTTTGATTGTAATTGCGTTTCTTAGTCATTAGTTATAATCTGAACAACCTGTTGTACTAAGCTGTCCGTTTCTGTGTGTGAAAGACCAGGTCATTATTAGTGTATTTTAGCTGGATATTGTCGTTCCGCCGAGTGAGTTCTCTTGTAATAAGTGTTAACAAGTAATGTTTTAAGACGTTCCTTCAGAGTGGTCATAATAACTGAGACACAGTAACTTCGAAAATGTTAACAGCCAACTGTTACCAGTACTTTAGTCAAAATGCGATTGCCAGAAGGGACGGGTTGGGGTCCAGTGGCACCTGGGTAGCCCACTGAAATGAAGTTGGTTGCTTTGAAGTAAGCCTTATCATTGTCATACTGTTTCTTATCTGCTTAATCTTTAAGTACAGTTGCGCATCTTAAACCGTACCTTTCGACATACAGCTTTCAAATTAAAAATTAAGTCACTTATTTTGAGTAATTGAAGCACTCCTGTTATCAATGGTGCTTATATAGTTTTCATGTGTTGCAGAAGGGCGTTTTATAAGAGAGACTATGTCCATCGCGGTAGTAAACACCGTTTCACCTGGTAACGGATGGGCTGCAGGTCTGGCCCTTCCACGTTCTCCTTCATTCCAGAAAGTACCACGTCTCACTCAGTTTTCTTTAAGTACAATGTTAATGTCACATTCGAAATATTCTAAAAAGCCACAACCACAAGCGGGTGTGGGTCGCTCAAACAAAGTTAAACCACGACTTTACTCCCATGCAACTGCTGGAAAGGCTTCCTCCACGTCAGTTCTTAGTACAGTTTTCTCCCTCTCCTACCCCACTCTCCTTTGCAACTGCAACCTGTGTCCTCAGTTATTTAATGGATGTATCCAAATCTCTGTCTTCCTCTACAGTTTCCATCCTCTAAGGCTCCCGCTAGTACCATGGAAGTGTTCCCTACTGTCTTAACAGAAGGCCGGCCGCTGTGGCAGAGTGGTTCTAGGCGATTCAGTCCGGAACTGCACGACTGCTACGACCGCAGGTTCGAATCCTGCCTCGGGCACGGATGTGTGTGATGTCCTTAGGTTAGTTAGGTTTAAGTAGTTCTAAGTTCTAGGGGACTGATGACCACAGATGTTAAGTCCTATAGTGCTCAGAGCCATTTTTGAACATGTTGTAAATAGCAGTGGCAGCGGAGCGATCTTGTGAACTGTTACTAAGACGTCGTGCACGGGCTTACTTAGAGAGTCGGTGCTCGGCGTGGCGGATGTTTATCGTTGCAGCGGGTTGAGTTGGCCGTCGTAACCGTACTGGGAGGTGGCATTTTTGTGGCTCGCTAAAGTGTAATACGATCAAAGCAAGCGGCTTTGGTTGCGGTCATATTGGGAAGGCGTTGATTGCTGATAGAAAGTTATTCTATGTGGCTGAACAGAATTGAGCTTTGCTTCGGCATGATGTGGGTGATTCTGTTAAACTTTGTCTGTTAAACTTGGTTCATTGCTTGTGCTATAATTGTTTAGCGTATTTTGCCCTGCTCCTTACAGCACATTGCATCCCGAATGAAATTTCTACTCTGCAACGGAGTTAGCGCTGACATGAAACTTTCTGGCAGATTAAAACAGTTTGCCGGACCAATGCTCAAACACGGGACATTTGTCTTTCGCGGGAAAGTGCCTTACCGTCTGAAGTACCCAAGTACGATTCACCATCCGTCCTCACAGCTTTACTCCCACCAGTACATCACCTCCTACCTTCCATATGTCACAGAATTTCTCTCGGCGAAACTTGCAAGACTAACACTCTCAAAGAAAGGATATTTGCAGAGACATGGCTCAGCCACAGCCTCCGGAACGTTTCCAGAAAGAAATTTTCAATCTACAGTGGATTGTGCGCTGATACGAAACTTCCTGGAAGATTGACACTATGCCACACAGAGACTCGAACTCGGGACCTTTGGCTTTTGCGGGCGCTTGTCCGCGAAATGCCAACATCCTGATTTTGATTCCCTGTCCTGCAAACAGTTATAATCTGCCAGAAAGTTTAGCACTGAGCTTTATTAGCCTTATATGAATTTAGTATGTTAATGTGTTTATTCCTTTCCAAAAATTGTTTTCTTCATGTGTGTTTTTCCTTCTAAAGCTTTTGTGTGATTTACACTTTACCGATTTGTCTTGAGCGGGCAGAGTTTATAGAAATATACTTAAATTTGCAGTCATTGGCACATTAACTAACCACAGCAATTGTTCGCTATTTGTCTGTTATTGGACAGCTATTTCTAGAGTGTGTTCTCTTTCTCATGTAATGTAACTGCTGAGTAATTTCATGGCGCTGTTAGCTGACGCCGTGTATATTTTATTTAATATTGGGCTTTCAAGTTCTTATTTACGAAAATATTTTATTAATTGTAATTATTGTCATTGGGTTGCACAGTACCGAGCTCGGGACGGGTTATGAGCTTGCGAAGTCATTATGTTACTTGTTACGTGTATGCTCGTTTCTCGTTTTAGAGCTCCCTGTACCAGCCTGTAATCAGAGGGTTCGTGATACAGCAGGCGGCCGCTGTTGTCATAATGTGGGGCCCAGGAACGTGTTGTACCCATTTGTAACAGTCTTTGTAATTATCGATGTTTTTAGACTACATCTATTTATTTTGAAGTAAAAGATTATAATAAAGTCTTGTGAATTTAAAACTGTTGCCTCAGTATATGTTCATAAGCACTCTCGAGTTTGAAGTTAATTTTGTCTTTTCTCTTGCTTTCAGTTCATTCCTACATATTGCTTAGTCTCAAGGAAGTTTCACATTTTCATGTTTTATTGCATTAATGAAAGACAGGGCCAGTTCAATAACTTAAAATAAAGAGCGCATAACAACGTTCATATAATATCTCAACATTCTGTACTAATAATGCTAAATGTCGTATTCGAAGCTCTCTATACGAGCAAGTTTCTTAAACTGTACCGGTACAATATCGAAAACTCATACTGGGACATTTTAGGCAACGACGCCATTTCCTGTTAATCACTTGGCTACAGACGAAAGACTACGAATACAGATTACTGACCGTCTGAAAGCTAATGTTATTTCATGTACATCCATCCATAAAGCAAACATTATGTTGCCACTTAGCTTATAAGAGTAAGTCTCTTCGCCACATAAACAAAAGGTTAAATGAATACCACAAAAAAAAATCTTCGCTATCTTTAGGTGAACAGTAGTTGAACACACACGACTGATTGCTGACAATATGGCCCCAAGAAGCTCGTAATTTACGTTTACCTAACTAAACGTTGGATTGTACTAGCGGTATGATTTTTATAGTAGTGGCATAAGTTAGAGGCCGGTGCAGTATAGACGTGACGGTTCATATCCTCCACCAGAAACAGCGGATTTGAATTTCCGCTCCGCGAGTCCAGCCAGGCACGCACGCGCTGCTTGAGCAATAAATACACAAGGCGGCCGAAAGTGCTGGGAGGGCGCCTCGAGGATTTTTTTATTGTTTCATCCCCCTCGCCCCCACGTGGGCTGCACAATTCTCCGTTCCTCAGCCAAGCGAATTAGAAAAATTGAGTAAATTAGAGTAAAAATCAGACTAACAGTTAAAAAAAGAAAATATGTACATTTTGAAAACGCATCGCAGGAGGAGTTCCGATAAAGCACTGAAGTACTTCACATTTACAGAAAGATAGGGAAATGAAAGCTAGGAGTTGAGGTGGATAGTGGGAGATAGTCGGTGGGAAAGACAGAGGGTGAGGAGAGGTGCTTCATCTGATTAGGGCAGTGGTTGCAGTAGGAAAGGGATGGGGTGGATGGAAAAGGGAAAGAAGAGTGGAGCCCTAATGTAGAATGGGATAGGTGAGGAAGAGTTAAAAGGTAGTAGGAGGGATAAATATCGGGGTGAATCTCATTGTCTGGGAGAGGGAGTTGGTTGAAGTTCGTTAGTATAGGATATCGAGTGTGTAAGTATAGGGATGGATCCCTCCACAATGTAACGGAGACAATGGGTTGATTGGAATCTAGTTTGCGGACATCATAGGAGGTGCGGAAGCGTTGTGAATTTGATGACACGGTAGAGGATGCAGGAGCTGTAAAGTAAACGAATGCGTAATGCGAGACGGAATGCATGGCTTTCGAGAGGGGGTGGTGAAAATCCATGCAACATTTTCGTAGCAAGGGATAGGCCGTATCAGGATTTTGTAGGTGTGCGGAATAGTGGAGCGGTGTAATGTCCAAGTTCGGCCTGATAGTAGTTTTAGTCTATTGCGGGCCTTCTGTTGGATGGCTAGTAGGTGAGTCCAAGATATTTTAGTGTATAGGCGCTTCGCGGTTTGGACGAGCAGCACTGCACGCCCCGCGATTAACTTTTTTCGTTTCGCTCGAATGTGGATGACAGTGCGGCCATACCTGGCCATGCGTTTGGTTCTGCTGGCGAGTGGGGCGTTGTAACAAGTACACAGAGCACTTGTTATTGAGAAGGTACTACTATACCATGTATCAAGAGAGGGTTCTTCTTGCATAGTTTGGAAGCAGTTTCACTGTAACATTCCGAATTACGGATATTATATTCAATAAGAAAGTGAATCTATTACTTTCCGTGTTACAAGATTTATGAGCAAGTGAAGATAGAGCATTTTGTGAGGCCGGTATTAGTAGCCGATATTTAGTGCTTAATTTAAGAAAGCTTTATTTGTTCCTTAAAGTGTCTGTTGATGATTTCGAATATCATCACTTGCTATGGCACATTGTTTCCTACGTTCGTTTCTTATCGGGCTATGGTCAATTAATAATATTCTGTAATCCCAAACCTGGCTGAAGGTTACACACTCTTATTATGATTTATTCGTGCAAAACTATTTTTTTAATTGTTAGATAGCTGTTTAAATGTCTGTGTCAACTTTTAGGAGAGTTCTTTGATACCATTTTAATGACTCTGGCTTCCTGTTTTCTTAATTACTAGCAAAGCAAAAGGTTAACATGGACGTCGCTTCTCCTGGTAGAGAAGTGTTACGTATTGTTTTAATAAAATAAAG
The DNA here is from genome assembly GCF_021461395.2 of Schistocerca americana. Lineage (NCBI taxonomy): Eukaryota > Metazoa > Arthropoda > Insecta > Orthoptera > Acrididae > Schistocerca > Schistocerca americana. Next base: position 362,558,271 of record NC_060125.1, on the reverse strand, counting down.
ATATGTTAAATTGTGATCAAACTGATATGCACACCTCTCGATACCAGTACCAACATTCGTACTGAGCCATGGCGACCTCTACTTTACTTATCTCTGGCGCCAGCCGTGTGTCATCTCTTCGTCTTAGCCGCGGCGTGATTGGATGCGGGAAGTTTAAAAGAAGCGCGCTAAGAACGGCTGACAAGTCTGTTTCTAGCGACGTTGGAGGGAGTTACGAGCTCTTCTGGAAAGGGCAGTACTCTCCTGTAGTTGGGTTGGTACGCCAACGGCGATCGCAGCGAGCACTTAGCCCTGAAACAGTGCGGGGCCCCCGTTCGTTTCGTGTACGCCGGGGAGCGACACAGCTGAGTGGGTCGGTGTAGCGGATACGGGGTTAAAAGTGTGCACAGTGGCAGCCGTTGCTGATTGTGGGCGATTTAGGCTTGGGTGTGACTTGTCATGTCCTGTGGCATCACGCAGTATCTCCAATCCTCGTGCTTCTGTTATCGACGACGTCCTTTCTAGATGGTGAGCTGTTTTAATTTCTATGCTCCGAAATACTAAGTTGTTGGCGGTTATTTTTCATTAGGAAACCCTACCGAGTTGTGCTTGCACGGCGTTACTATCTGATTTAGCAGTCCCCGTGTTCTGACCCTCCCATACTACTATTCATATTTAAATCAGTTTGTCGTAAATTGTGACTCAAAAATGAGTTTCTATGGTTGTCCCAGTCCCGTACATTTAAAATGTTTTAATAGGAAGCCAGTGAAAAACGCTAAGCACCTGTAGTTCTATTAGTGATTCTTAAACTACATTTGGCCTGGGAGGTGTCAATATAAACACTGTAAGTTCCAAATCTTGCTGCTGAACGTTACTGGTTTTCGGTGTTACTTAGTCAGCTAAGCCTCATAATTGCCCATTTCTTCCATAACTTGCGTTGCGTAACTAACACCTATGCGCATCAGTTTTATCTAAAGAGGAAAGGTAGAATCCGACTAATCATAATTTTTTCACCTCCTTTTCTGAAGGTTGTTCTGTATGAGCCACAACCCGCCAGGGTAGCCGAGGGTGCTAACGCGCTGCTTCCTGGACTCTGCTAGGAGCGCCGGCCCCGGATCGAATCCGCCCGGCGGATTAACGACGAGGCCGATGTGCCGGCCGCCTGGATGTGGTTTTTAGGCGGTTTTCTACATCCTGCTAGGTGAATACCGGGCTGGTCCCCATGTTCCGCCTCAGTTACACGCCTCGAAGATATCTGCACACTTTCGCACTATTCCATGGATTACACGACGCAGACAGTTGGGGTACACTCATTACGTCCCGGGGCGTACGGGGTGGTGGCAGGAAGGGCATCCAGCCACCCCTTAAACATCAACATGCAAAATCCGATTAACGATGGCTGACCTTGCGTAACTGCAGGACAAGGCTCAAGCGATAGATAGGTCTGTATGAGCCACAAAATGAGCTGCGTTGGTATTTACCGATATAATTGATTCCTCTTATCGGTTTATTCAGGTTTTGGTGCTGCGTAAAAGGCTAATGGCTTCACGAGAGTCACAATGGCTGGCTAAAAAATTTTTTGATCTTTTCCATATGTTGAAGAGTGAAACTTGTTTATATCGCTTCCTAGGCAGCCTTAAATGCTGCCGCCGTTTAACGCAGTCAGTGGGGCCTACGCTCTCTCAGAGGTACCCCCTAGTGCAACAACACAATGTTGATGAAAACGTGATTTCTTTAAGAAAAATATTTTTGATTATACACTCCTGGAAATTGAAATACGAACACCGTGAATTCATTGTCCCAGGAAGGGGAAACTTTATTGACACATTCCTGGGGTCAGATACATCACATGATCACACTGACAGAACCACAGGCACATAGACACAGGCAACAGAGCATGCACAATGTCGGCACTAGTACAGTGTATATCCACCTTTCGCAGCAATGCAGGCTGCTATTCTCCCATGAAGACGATCGTAGAGATGCTGGATGTAGTCCTGTGGAACGGCTTGCCATGCCATTTCCACCTGGCGCCTCAGTTGGACCAACGTTCGTGCTGGACGTGCAGACCGCGTGAGACGACGCTTCATCCAGTCCCAAACATGCTCAATGGGGGACAGATCCGGAGATCTTGCTGGCCAGGGTAGTTGACCTACACCTTCTAGAGCACGTTGGGTGGCACGGGATACATGCGGATGTGCATTGTCCTGTTGGAACAGCAAGTTCCCTTGCCGGTCTAGGAATGGTAGAACGATGGGTTCGATGACGGTTTGGATGTACCGTGCACTATTCAGTGTCCCCTCGTCGATCACCAGTGGTGTACGGCCAGTGTAGGAGATCGCTCCCCACACCATGATGCCGGGTGTTGGCCCTGTGTGCCTCGGTCGTATGCAGTCCTGATTGTGGCGCTCATCTGCACGGCGCCAAACACGCATACGACCATCATTGGCACCAAGGCAGAAGCGACTCTCATCGCTGAAGACGACACGTCTCCATTCGTCCCTCCATTCACGCGTGTCGCGACACCACTGGAGGCGGGCTGCACGATGTTGGGGCGTGAGCGGAAGACGGCCTAACGGTGTGCGGGATCGTAGCCCAGCTTCATGGAGACGGTTGCGAATGGTCCTCGCCGATACCCCAGGAGCAACAGTGTCCCTAATTTGCTGGGAAGTGGCGGTGCGGTCCCCTACGGCACTGCGTAGGATCCTACGATCTTGGCGTGCATCCGTGCGACGCTGCGGTCCGGTTCCAGGTCGACGGGCACGTGGACCTTCCGCCGACCACTGGCGACAACATCGATGTACTGTGGAGACCTCACGCCCCACGTGTTGAGCAATTCGGCGGTACGTCCACCCGGCCTCCCGCATGCCCACTATACGCCCTCGCTCAAAGTCCATCAACTGCACATACGGTTCACGTCCACGCTGTCGCGGCATGCTACCAGTGTTAAAGACTGCGATGGAGCTCCGTATGCCACGGCAAACTGGCTGACACTGACGGCGGCGGTGCACAAATGCTGCGCAGCTAGCGCCATTCGACGGCCAACACCGCTGTTCCTGGTGTGTCCGCTGTGCCGTGCGTGTGATCATTGCTTGTACAGCCCTCTCGCAGTGTCCGGAGCAAGTATGGTGGGTCTGACACACCGGTGTCAATGTGTTCTTTTTTCCATTTCCAGGAGTGTAGATCATGCTCTATTAAGTAAGAAGTAGAGCCTGAGCCTGTCAAACAAACTAAAACTGCTTTTAGAAAATTTTGTTTTTGCTACTTTTCTGTAAGATAAGTTGGTATACATGGTGTGAAATTGTCATGCTGAAAGTCCCCTTGACAACGGATTGAATGTATCCTTGTGATAATCTCTTTTATGGAATTGCACTTTGTTAAGGTGAAGTTTAAATCAGTTGAGGTATAATTTCACTAGCAGCGCCAATTATTTTCACGGTACAAGATAGATTTTCTTTGACATTCAGGCAATCATATATAAATATTCTATTTTTCTTAAGAATTAAGGGTTTTAATTATTGTGTGTTATATTTCACGGGCTAATCACATGTGGCTCCGAACTATAAATTCATTGTTTGTCAATTTTAGTTTTTCATTTCATTGTTACATTTTATTTAAATAAAGTTTACCGGCTAGGAACAGATTATAGCAGACTGAAAAAAAGGGTATAGCTACACTGATGAGCCAGAAGATCATGACCACCTACCAAATAGCCGGTATGTCCACCTCTGGCACGAATAACAGAGGAAGTGCGCTGCGGCATGAAATCAATGAGGCCTCCTCCGTAGGCCGCTTGAGGGAATTGGCACCACATCTGAGCACACACAAATCACCTAATTCCCGTAAATTCCGGAGCGAACGTCCATGTGCTCTGACGCCACGTTCATTCAGATCCCAGATGTATTCGATCGGATTCAATTGGGGGGGCAGCACATCAGTTGGAACTCGGCGCTGTGTTTCTTGTAACATCGCACATTATCTTGTTGAAAAACGCCACTGCCGCCGGGTAACATGTCATGAAAGGGCGTACGTGGTTTGCAACCAGTGCACGGTACTCACTGGCCGTCATGGTGCTTTGCACGAACTCCACCGGACCCATGGATGCCCATATGAATGTTCCCCAGAGCAATGAGCCGCTGCCGGCTTGTCTACGTCCCGCAGTGTAGGTGTCGAGGACCTGTTTCCCTGGAAGACAACGGATCGGCATGATGCATAAGGTAACGAGATTCATCAGACCGCGCAACGCTTTCCCACTGCGCCAGTGTCCAAAGCCTATAGTCAGGTGCTAGCTTCAGTCGTAGTTGCCGACATCGGGTGTTAACTTGCCACACGCATGGGTTGTCGGCTGCAAAGGCGGATCGTTAAGAGTGTTCAGAGTTGTGTGTGTTCAGACGCACTTGCACTCTGCCCAGCATTAAAGTCTGACGTTAGTTCCGCCACAGTTCACATCCCATCTTGTTTAACCACTCTGCCCATTCTACGACGTCCTACATCTATAGAGAGGGGTGGCCACCCATCACCATGATGTCTGAACGTGGTTGCACCTTGGTTTCACCACGTGTTGAAGACATTCGCTATAGCACTCCTCGAACACCCGACAAGTCGCATAGCTTCCGAAATGCTCGTGCCGAGCGTCCAGGCCATCACAGTCTGCCCTCGGTCAAACTCACGTAAACGTTCAGAAAATACCAGACATCTTTTTCTCATTACTTCTGACATGTTTCCTTGGTTTTGATAAATTTCATCATTACTACGTAAGTCTCTATTTTTCATAGTTTTTCGTGAGCCGAATTCTTTCAAAATTATTTGGCTTACTATTTTTTCTAATTTATAGCGTAATGCTAGACACGTGTATCTACACATTCTGGCTTCACTATAACCTACGATGTCCAATATCTGTAATTAGTTATGGCCGCCCAACCTCACTACGTCTGTACATGGTTTCGTGACATGTTTAAGAAACTCACCTCAGCTCTTCTCAAAGGCCCATGAAGTAGTGCAGTTTACGAAATGCTCATGCCAAGCCTCCAAGTCATCACTGAGACACATCGAGTACCTTTTCTATTCTACTCAGGGACAGAACGCTCACTGGTACTAGATGCACCACGCTAGTGTCTGACTACCAGTCTTTCCTCACCAGGTGACGATGCTATCACCTGGACAGGTTTATATCGAAAGTAGCACGGAGGTATTAGTGTTCTGGCTGATCATTGTACGTCGTATCCTTAAATGGGTCTGGTCTTCCTGCTCCCGCAGCCCTGTGCTCTCCTATCACTTACAATCGTTACAACAGGCAACTCTCCCTCCCCTATACCTTCATTTGCCCCCCCTCCCCTCCTCAGTGCACAGCGCGCGACAGTTGGCATAAAAAGAGAGGACGACGTCGGAGCTCACCCGTCGACGAGCGGCGAGTCGGTGAGGAGGCGTCGCACAGCGTCGAGGCGGGCGTCGAGCCGCAGCGCCAGCGTCACCAGGCACAGCGGCGCCGACGCCACCCCCAGCCACAGCAGCAGCGGCGGCCACGGCGGCCGGCGTCGCATCGCGCCCCGCCTGCAAGCGCCACGCTCTGTACACATCACAACAGCAGCACCGCCACCTACATCTGACACCTAAGTACGACGGTCACTCCAAAAGAAATGCACACTATTTTTGCAAAAATACAGTTTTCATCCTACATGTGTGAAAGTTTTACAGTGTGTAGATACATCCTTCCCGCTTGTTTTCAAACTTAGTTCAACCTGTTGCCGTGGGTGGTGCCGTCACAGCATGTCTTCAAGATGGCTGCTACACTTGATGTTCGTCAGAAGCTATGTGCTGTCATAGAATTTGTGTGCTGTGAAATAGAGACAGTGGGAAACATCCACAAGAGGTTGAAAAAGGTGTATGGAGATGCTGCTGTCGATCGCAGTACAGTCAGTCGGTGGGGAAGCAGGTTACGTGATGAAAGCGGGCACGGCAACATTGAGGATTGTCCTTGCAGCGGCAGGCCTCGTACTGCACATACTCCAACGCGCAGAGAATTAACCAATTGGTGACTGCTGACAGACGCATCACAGTGAACGAATTGTCGCGCTAGGTTGGGATAGGGGAAGGAAGTGTTGGCGTTAAAAAAGGTTTGTGCCAGGTTCCCAGGATGTTCACAGTGGCTCACAAAGAAACAAGAAAAACGGTATGCAGTGAACTTTTGGAACAGTACGAGAATGGTGGAGATGAATTTCTTGGAAGAATTGTGACAGGTGATGAAACGTGGCTCAATCATTTTTCACCAGAGACGAAGAGGCAATCAATGGAGTGGCGTCATGCAAATTCACCCAAGAAAAAAATTCAAACCCACACCTTTTGCTGGGAAAGTTATAGATACGGTGTTTTTCGATTCCGAAGGACTCTTTCTTGAAGACATCATGCCAAGTGGAACCACCATAAATTCTGATGCATATGTGACGACATTGAAGAAACTTCAAGCTCGACTGAGTCGTGTTCGAACACATCGGCAAAAGCAGGATGTTCTGCTGCTGCACGACAATGCACGGCCACATTCAGTCAAAAAAACCACGGAAGCGATCACAAAACTCGGGTGGACAACACTGAAAAACCCGCCTTGCAGTCCTGACCTGGCTCCATGTGACTATCATCTCTTTGGGAAACTGAAAGACTCTCTTCGTGGAACAAGGTTTGAAGATGATGACTCCCTTGTGCACGCTGCCAAACAGTGGCTCCAACAGGTTGGTCCAGAATTTTACCGTGCAGGCATACAGGCGATGGTTCCAAGATGACGTAAGGCAGTTGAGAGGGATGGAAATTATGTTGAGAAATGAAAATATTGTTCCTAAAGGATGTATTTACACACTGTAAAACTTTCAAACATGTAGAATAAAAGATGGATTAAAAAAAATAGTGTGCATTTCTTTTGGAATGACCCACGTAAATAAGTAAATACCTGGTGCAACAACAACCGATTTCAAACAGCAGTAAAAATGCTATCTACCTACTGATAAAGGGATCATTATAAAGAAACCCAAGAATCAGACTTTAAAACACCACCATATAACGAAAATGTACGACAAGATGCCTCGGAGTATGTTGATGGTTAACTTTCATTCATTATTTGTGGTATGAATTCAAAAACGTCATGCAGCGGCCTTCCCAAGAGACAGGGAACACTAACTACCGCTTTCCAGCAGTTTTATCCGTTAATTAAATGTGTCATAAATAATATATAGCTCTTTATCAAAATAACACTTCAGCTCATTCGTTCAGTATTGAGACTGAAACTTGTCTCTCATTGACTTTCTTCGATTGATTTTTGTGGGAACTATAACAGATACGGATCGCACAGCAACGCAGTAACACGCTGCGGCAATCACACAGTCTGCAGCTTACTAGGAACACAAGGCATGTTGTCAGAGGAACTTTCACTTGTCAGCGCCATCTCCCGTGGGAACGATGCATTTCCGGTCACATGTTCACAGGACCTTTTTTCCTCCATTTCTAGTTCGGAATCGGTCCCTGCAGGTTGTCGGCTTTAGTGATGTTCACCCAGTATAAATTATTTCCACTGACAGTGCACATGTAGAAAAATAACTACGTTGTAAAAAATTTACACACACATTTGAATGTAATAGGCGTATTATTTACTTATTTTTGGTTGGTTTATTGTTAGAGGGATCATTTTGTCATTTGTGAATATTTCACTGTTTAGGCAATTCTGATGTTGTGGTTGACAATGGAAGCAAGATTTAACAAAAATCAAGCCACATTCATGAGATTTGTTGACCTGGATAGGCGTTTACAATGTTAAATGAAGCAAAAAGTTCGAAAATATGAGGAAAATAGGGGTAAGCTATAGGGAAAGACAGGTAATACACAATATGTGTAAGAGCCAACAGGGAATAATAAGAGTGGACCATCAAGAACCAAGAGCTCGGATTAAAAAGAGTGTAACACAAGAATGTAGTCTTTCGCTCCTGCTGTTAAGTCTGTACTTCAAAGAAGCTATGACGGAAATAAGAGAAATCTCCAAGAGCGCTATTAAAATTCAAGGTGAAAGGATATCAATCATAATATTCGCTGGTGACATTGCTATCCTGAGTGAAAGAAAAGAATACAGGATCTGCTGAATGGAATGAATAGTCTAATGAGCAAAAGTTATGGAATAAGAGTAAATCGAAGAAAAACGGAAGAAATGAGAACAGCAAGAAACTAATTTTTGGGGTTGGTGATTACGAATCAGATTAATGTAAGGTATTCTGCTACCTAGGCAGCAAAATAATCCACGACGCTGGGAGCAAGGGGGAAATAAAAAATAGACTATCACTGGCAAAAATGGCCGTCCTGGCCAAAAGAAGTCTACTCGTATCAAACATAGACCTTAAGGAAGAACTTTCTGAGAATGTACGTTTAGAGAACAGCACTGTATCGCACTGAAACGTGGACTACGGGGAAAAAGGGGAAAGAAGCGAATATAAGCATCGAAGCATTTGAGATGTGGTGTTACAGAACAATGTTAAGTTAGATGGACTGATATGATTAGGAATAAGAAGGTTCTTCGCAGGCTCGTCGGGGGTAGGAATATATGCAAAACGCTGATAAGAAGTAGGGACAGGACCGTGAGACATCTTGTAAGATATCAGGCAATGACTTCCATTGTATTAGAGGAAGCTTTAGAGGGTAAAAATTGTAGAGGTAGACAGAGATTGGAAAACACCCTGCCTATAACTGAAGATGTTTTGATAATATTTGGGAAGTTTTACCCTACTGTTACGAAACTGAAAGGCATTTTTATCTTTTTCTTTCACAGATCTGAAGATGGTTGTTGGTCATTGGAAACGGTTATCGATTGTAGTATATTGTGATCACATCTGTTAATTTTTATAATGAAACGTAAAAAGAGCCGAACAAAGACAGTTCCACTCTAAAAGCGTCAGGTCACTAAACTTGAACCCTTCATCCGACAGGCGGATTATTGGTAGCAGTGTCTTATAGCAGACAATATAGAAGAGATGATCTAGGCCACACTCTCTTGTCCAAACAATCTTTGTTCCTTTCACACTAATATACTCTAAGACAGAGAAAGGACGCCACACGAAGGAATTATCCGAATGGGACGGATATCGGTGGATATGATGTACACGTACAGACAAACAACTGATTGCAATTTCAGAAAAATTTGATATTTTATTCGAGAGAAAGAGCTTCACACATTTTAAGTCGATAAGTCTTTGATACAAATCTGGCCCTTATCCAAGCAGTTATTCGGCGTGGCTCTGATTGACAGAGTTGTTGGATGTCCTCCTGAAAGATTTCGTGCCAAATTATGGTCGTCGTGGTTGTGACTTCCATCACAAAGGCTTCAAGAGATGTGTTGAGGGTAAGGGAGGGCGGGGGTGGGACACGTCTATGGTGGCCTTAGGCAGATTTCCGGTGACATTCGGTACCAATCTGACATCATTGACCCCTTTCACATCTTACACGAACTGATCCCTGGCCATTTACTCACATTTGTCGATGCCTTGCTTTTTGAAGTCTTACCGAACCCGAGGGCGAAGTTGCAGGGCGCCACAGCTTTGTACCATGGCAGAGGACGGTTGTAGGCACCAGTGAGCCAATTTTCACATTTCCGACCCGCGTTGACTAAAAACGACGGTGTTTCAGAAAAGTGACCCTCTAATTTCTTTGCGGAGTGTAGATATGCCGCACAGAAATTTCTATGTCTATATTAACAGTAACAAATATTACAGTAGGTGGTAGGCGCCATTTCATTGTTGTATATTCATGATCAGTTCAATTATTAATAGTACTTTTTGTAAATATGAAACTAAGAAAACAGGTAATTACGAATTCAACTGCACTACCGGCGGTAGAAAGCATTTCCCAATTTCATCAACTGGTTTTGAGAACTCCCGCACATGGAATAAAATCTATTAACTGCGATCACTCTGCACTAGTAACGAAGTAAAAATTTCTTTTGGAGGCATGCGGCCATCAATTAAACGCACAATGGTACATTATTTTGATCGCTACTTACATTTTATTTCCCTCAGGCAAGAAGCGTTTCATGTCTAAAAACAATAAAAATTGCCGCCAAGACCTTCACATTTATCGTTGAGCGCTCAACTTGAAATGTTCCACTATCTTCATCGACCTCACATGATTTATTTATACGTAGCTACTGTAACTTGGCTGCGCTGTTAACCGATTTGATATCGTGACAGGAGAGCTCAGTTCTGTTCTCTTTTTAGACTTCGCAAAGCCACAAGAAGTTTCACGGGCGCACAGGTGTACAAAACGCAGAGCCATAAGCAGCTGCAACACGTAAGAGGCTCTGCAGTACTTCCTTTACGTATATAGTAAACTATTTTGTGTTCCATTATTTGTAACACGATGAGTAAAGCGATGTTCTTCGAAACGGTAAATAAGATGATACAATTAGTGAGTCAACAATCAAATAGTGTAAAATGAAGACGCCGCCAAGTTCAGATCTACGACAAACTAGTCACAATTGATAGCAAGTAGATACCTCCTTAGCTTTTTCTCACTTTTTGTTCTCACCTTCCAATCTCTCGTTAGTCGGATGTGCCATTTTCCTAGCTATTTCTTTTGTTCACAACTGATGCCATCGGGTCATCACTAGAACAGGGATCGCCATTCATACCACATATCCCGTGTACAAATTCTCTTTTGGACTCATACGGTGGATGCAGATACAAGGAACGCTAGTATCTGTCACGTGACACGCGAAGTATTCCATTCGCCCCCATTTGAAAAGAATCCTTCCTCAGGCCGCACCCCCGCCCACACTACTCTCACTCCTTCCCTTTGTCTCTGTCGCAGAATTTATTTCTAATTTTGTTCCTCATTATGACTTTGCACATTTATGTCGCTTTGTGAGAACTGCACACAAACATTATTTGTAAATTTTAGACACCATCTAAAGATGTTCACTTAGCACTAAACCCTTTGAGGCATAGTAAACCTGACATAAGACTTTGGTGATTTCTATCAACATCACACTATTCCAACGTGGTGGCACAAACTGATCAGAATTATTTCCTGGCAAGCAGTACACGCAGTGCTTTGACGCTGTTCCCGTATGACAAGTTGCCGCGCAGGGTTAGCCGAGCGGTCTCAGGAGCTGCATTCATGGATTGTGCGGCTGATCCCGGCGGAGGTTCGAGTCCTCCCTCGGGCATGGGTGTGTGTGTTTGTCCTTAGGATAATTTAGGTTAAGTAGTATGTAAGCTTAGGGACTGATGACCTTAGCAGTTTAGTCCAGTAAGATTTCACACACATTTGAACATTTTCGAATGACGAGTTGGGTCGTCTTAGTAGACAGAGAATACGCACATCAAAAAATGTTTTGCATCAACCCAATTCCCAGAACTCCTGAAGATAGACGTTGGTTGCGTGTATTGTATCACATACAATGTCCCTTTGAGTGTTCAGCGATGTCACTAAACCCACCCAAAACTGTAAACAACCATGCATGAGCAGTGCCTATTAGACAGTCCGACAGCCGATCACTTCCAGTCATTCCACCAGGAAGGAGGTACACGGCTTGTTTTATCTGTAGTTCAACCATGCCTAGACGGTCAGTACCGCGGTTTGATCGCATTCACATTATTACTCTGTGCCAGGAAGGGCTCTCAACAAGGGAAGTGTCCAGGCGTCTCGGAGTGAACCAAAGCGATGTTGTTCGGACATGGGGGAGATACACAGAGAGAGAGAGAGAGAGAGAGAGAGAGAGAGAGAGAGAGAAAGGATCTGTCGATGACATGCCTCGTTCAGGCCGCCCAAGGGCTACTACTGCTCTACTGCTGTGTATGACCGCTACCTACGGTATATGGCACGAAGGAACACTGACAGCATGGCCACCATGTTGAATACTGCTTTTCGGGCAGCGACAGGACGTCGTGCTATGACTCTAACTGTACGCAATAGTCTGCATGATGCGCAACTTCACTCCCGACGTCCAAGGCGAGGTCTATCTTTGCGACCACGACACCATGCACCCCGGTACAGATGGGCCCAACAACATGCCGATTGGACCGCTGAGGATTGGCATCACATTCTCTTCTCCGATGAGTGTTGCATATGCTTTCAACCAGACAATCGTCGGAGACATGTTTGGAGGCAACCCAGTCAGGCTGAACGCCTTACACATACTGTCGAGCGAGTGCAGCAACTTAGAGGTACCCTGCTGTTTTGGGGTAGCATCATGCGGGGCCGACGTACGCCGCTGGCGGTCATGGAAGGGGCCGTAACGGCTGTACCATACGTGAATGCCATCCTCCGACCGATAGTGCAACCATATTGGCAGCATATTGGCAAGGCATTCCTCTTTGTGAAAGACAATTCGCGCCCCCATCGTGCACATCTTGTGAATGACTTCCTTCAGGATAGCGACATCGGTCGGCTAGAGTGGCCAGCATGTTCTTCAGACATGAACCGTGGGATCGATTGAAAAGGGCTGTTTATGGACGACGTGACCCACCAGCCGCTCTGAGGAATCTACCCCGAATCGACGTTGAGGAGCGGGACAATCAGAACCAACAGTGCCTTGATGAACTTGGGGATAGTATGTCACGACGAATACAGTCATGCACCAATGCAAGAGGACGTGCTACTGGGTATTAAAGGTACCGGTGTGTACAGCAATCTGGACCACCACCTCGGAAGGCCTCACTGTATGGTGGTGCAACATGCAATGTGTGCTTTTCATGAGCAATAAAAAAGGGCGGAAATGTTGTTTATGTTGATCACTATTCCAGCTTCCTTTCACAACCGAGGTGATGCAAAACTTTTTTTGATGTTGTACTAAAAATACAGGAAGACATGTATAAAGATTATCAACTCTTGGCGAAAAGATGCGACTGAAGCTCAAGATCAGTAATTATTTTGCTTTTCCATTATTAAACACACAAATTGTTGCTTCCAGAATGAGATTTTCACTCTGCAGCGGAGTGTGCGCTGATATGAAACTTCCTGGCAGATTAAAACTGTGTGCCCGACCGAGACTCGAGCTCGGGACTTTTGCCTTTCGCGGGCAAGTGCTCTACCATCTGAGCTACCGAAGCACGACTCACGCCCGGTCTCACAGCTTTACTTCTGCCAGTATCTCGTCTCCTACCTTCCAAACTTTACAGAAGCTCTCCAGCGAAATACTGCGAGATACTGGCAGAAGCAAAGCTGTGAGACCGGGCGTGAGTCGTGCTTCGGTAGCTCAGATGGTAGAGCACTTGCCCGCGAAAGGCAAAGGTCCCGAGTTCGAGTCTCGGTCGGGCACACAGTTTTAATCTGCCAGGAAGTTCCAAAATTGTTGCTTTACTGTCACTGCTGTTGCAATAAACGCTTGGAAGTGTCCCAACCGTAAGAACGAAATTCACAGGAGGAACGCTAAGAAAGTTTAGAACTTTTGCTGAGTCCACTGCCTAAAGGACATTATTGCGAACGATTCTTGCAATACATACCGATTAGTCAGTGCTCGAAACTCTGAGGTGTTCTCCGAACCCCAGGCGATCCGCACATCGCACGGTGTTCCCTGACCAAGCATTCAAAACCTTTAACAAATTACCTTCTACATATATATCGCTTGCTACAAAATTTGTAAACTCTAATTTTTCCCGATGCGTACAGTCACCCATGCTTCTCCCTCATTATCTGCTGTACTTTGCCATCCTTCTTACAGTGTCCCGTAGAGTAAAGAAGCGATTTTTTTATTATTTTTCGGATCATCAGTATCCTGACTGGAATGATAAGACGCGCCACAAATTCCTTTTCGTCTCAGATATCGTCAATTACCTGTTGGCTGCATTCCAATCTCAGTCTCGCTCTACAGTTTTTACCATTTAAAACTGTTCTCTGATGTCTTAACACAAGTCCTACCATCCTGTCTCTTCTTGTTCTTCCCCTCAAAGATTTCCAAATGTTCCTCTCCTCACCGAAGTTACTCAGACCCTCATTTCCTGTCTCATAAGTCTATAGTGTTTTCAGAATCCCTCTGTAGCATCCCATTCTCAAACATTTAGATTCTCTTCTTTCCAAGTTCCCTCACAGTTCTGTATTCGTAGAAATATAATTCTGTGCTCAGATTTTTTTCTCTCTCAAATCGAGACCGATGTTTGATACTAGCAGACTTCTTTTGGCCGAAAAGGGCCTGTTTCCCGATGCTGTTCTACTTGCTTTGCCCTCGTTGCTTCGTTCGTCACGTATTTTTCTTCCAAAGTAGCGGAGTTCCTTCACTTTTTCTACTTCGTGGCCTCAACTTTGATATTAAATTTATCTCTAATCTCGTTTCTGCTACTATTAACGTACTTTCGACGTTGTTCGGTCTACTGTCAATTCAAAATTTGTGCTGCTTACACCTCTCATTCCATTCAACAAGCTCTGCAGTACTTTCCAACTTTCATTTGTAGTTGTAATGTCTTCAGAGAACCATATCACCGATACCCGTTCATCCTGAGTTATTTCCGTCATTGCTTCTAAGATGTATAGATGTCAGAGTAAGGGCGAAGGACTGATCCCTGTCTTATACCATTACCAATCGGAGCACTTCGCTCTTGGTTTTCCATTCTTGTTTCCCCCCTTAATTTTTGTTCTTGTTATATATCATCCGTCTCTCCCTACACCTTACACATATCTTCCTGAGGATTTCGGACATCCTGCACCATTTTACATTGTCGAACGCTTCTTCTAGATCGACAAACCATAATGAAGATGGTCGAGTTCGGAGTAAAGGTTTGCAGATTATATCCGGATTTGGTTCACGATAGTTCTTTAACGAAGACAGAATATTACCTGCATCGTTGTCTACTACTGGGAGCTATTACACCATGTCATCAATGTGATGTTAAAGCCTAATTCTTCTTCCTTTAGGTCCACCTTTATTGTGCAGCACTTTGATTCAGAATCAGCAAAGACTTTCGAAAGGGCTTGCATGTGACGAAGTATTTTGACTGGCAGTTAATAAGGAAGTACATTGCTGCCATTTAAAATTGCAACGTGCTAAATGCAACATGCGGGAAACACTGGCGTGAAGGATACCGCATGCTTAGAATGCCAAGCATAAAGATTTCAGTGCAAAGTAGCCCATATTCAACTCATGAAGAATGATTACGCAGTTATTTCCTCATTCAGAAATGACACTGAAATGGTGGTTCTTTGTCAGAATATCATGGTATTGTTCCTGTAAGTAACGTGTCTATATTCGACAGAGACGGGATCGTGATCTAACCAGCACGCGGTTTATCGTTCCGTAGTGCGGCTGTAAGGTGACTTAATTATTCATGTAGCGTCACCATACATTCGTATTATTACACGACTGAAAATTACAATTGCTACACCACGAAGATGACTTGCTACAGACGCGAAATTTAACCGACAGGAATAAGATGCTGTAATATGCAAATGATTAGCTTTTCAGAGCATTCACACAAGGATGGCGCCGGTGGCGATACCTACAACGTGCTGACACGAGGAAAGTTTCCAACCGATTTGTCATACACAAACAGCAGCTGACCGGCGTTGCCTGGTGAAACGTTGTTGCGATGCCTCGTGTAAGGAGGAGAAATGCGTACCATTACGTTTCCGACTTTGATAAAGGTTGGATTGTAGCCTATCGCGATTGCGGTTTATCGTATCGCGACATTCCTGGACGGGTTGGTCGAGATCCAATGACTGTTAGCAGAATATGGAATCGGTAGGTTCAGGAGCGTAATACGGAACGCTGTGCTGGATCCCCTCGTATCACTAGCAGTCGAGATGACAGGCATCTATTCCGCATGGCTGTAACGGATCGTGCAGCCACGCCTTAATCCCTGAGTCAACAGATGGGGACGTTTGCAAGACAACAACCATCTGCACGAACAGTTAGACGACGTTTACAGCAGCATCGACTATCAGCTCGGAGACCATGGCTGCGGTTCGGTTACCCTTCACGCTGCATCACAGACAGGAGCTCCTGCGATGGTGTACGCAACGACGAACCTGGGTGCACGAATGGCAAAACGTCATTTTTGCGGATGAATCCAGGTTCTGTGTGTTACGACCCGTGGCTCTACCCTTCATTCGATACCTGCGAAACCCTACATTTCAGCAGGATAATGCACGACCGCATATTGCAGGTCCTGTACGGGCCTTTCTGGATACGGAAAATGTTCGACTGCTGTCCTGGACAGCACATTCTCCAGATCTCTCACCAACTGAAAACATCTGGTCAATGGTGGCCGAGCAACTGGCTCGTCAATACGACAGTCACTACTCTTGATGAACTGTGGTATCGTGTTGAAGCTGCATGGGCAGCTGTAACTGTACACGCCATCCAAGCTCTGTTTGACTCAATGCCCATGGGTATCAAGGCCGTTATTACGGCCAGAGGTGGCTGTTCTGAGTACTGATTTCTCAGGATCTATGCACCCAAATTACGTGAAAATGTAATCACATGACAGTTCTAGTATAATATATCTGTCCAATGAATACCCGTTTATAATCTGGATTGCTTCTTGGTGTAGCAATTTTAATGGCCAGTAGTGTACTTGCAAAATACATTTGTAATTCCACATGTTGCCTACGATCAAGTTAGGAACTAAAGCTGTTCGGTTTGTGAGAAGCTATATTTTTTCCGTTTATTAGCCACAACAGCCTAGAAAAGAGACGGCGGAGGGACGCAAGCATTCGACCTTCGCAACAGCCGTAAACGTGTAGCGCTATTTGGTCTTCATGACCGATGCAGCTACTACCCTAGCGCTTTCCCCGCCTCGGGGCTGGCCATGTTAATACAATGGGAGGCAACAACGCGCCGGCCGTCTAGAAAGCACTGGTACAAAGGCGCAATGGCTACCTGGAGGAATGTCTCACTTAATTCTTTCGAGCCTGACTCTTTCCTGGAGGAAGGAAAATTTTTCTTTATGTGCTAATGCGCTTATGCAATTTTTTGATGATTTTGCATGCAAGCTTTATACAAAAATATCAACCCGCTTTGAAAACATAATTCGTACGTTTGTCTTCCTTTTATAGACTAAAATAACTGTTGTAATAAACGGTAAAATATTCATTTAATAATTACCATGCAAAATAACAATAACAATATTCAATTATACAGTCAAATATAGAGAAGCAAACATGTGTGTTTTCGGGTGGTCACGAGTTGCTGCACTCTGCTACATTGACTTGCTGATATTTTCGTATTGATGCCTAACAATTGGCATCACTTGAGCATGATGAAAAGGTAGAACATTCACAAATGCATACCTCATGTTTCCATTGGGAAAAATATTTCTGTTGAATCTAAGACAAAGTGAAAGTTAATGTACAGAATACCAGAGGGTCGAAAAGGGTTGAAGACAGCGGCGGTTAGAAGTTTTCCGTTGGAACCGCAAGACACAGCGTCTCAACACCTGCTCTGGAGCGTGGCTAGAAAGTTTGTTGGCTTCTGCCTGTACCTCTGCCCACAAAATAAACGAAAAGTCTCACCCTTGCTGGCACTCTGTCGAAATCTTGAAAAATCATTGTGGGTGATGGTGTCAATTTCGGCAAAACTTGGCTAGAGACTGGATAGCTCTCGGAGTCATTACCGTCATTGGTGAATGACTTGGACTTTTCCAAAACTTGAGAGAAGTTATAATTTCTGTTTGGACTCACTATGCCTCCTGCTTCCACAAACAACGGTCTTGCGGTACCTTGAGGGCCGCACATGCGAAGATGAGTGCGGTACGTAATTAACTGTCGCACACGGTCGCCGCGCACGCTGTCTCGAGTACTGGAAATTATTTGACTACACTCGGGCGGCAATGCTTTCCCATGGTATAATTCAGGGTACGCAGTGTTTGTTTACTTTGCAGAGTTAGTCTTTTGGGTAGCTTGTGACCGCAGTTAGTTGTTTGATTTGCAGGACGCACATTGCATCTGTGAGCGGTGTTTGTTCTTCCGAGTTCACTTTCCATTATCACTTTGTTATACTCTTCACTTGAGCATTAGCAATATTCTTTACGCGATACTAAAATTGGTAGCAAGATCGGAATTACACATAACTGTTTCTTTAACCTTGCATAATTGCTACTTTGTTCAAGTTCTTCCCACATGAATGCTTGCTCAGAGAAACAAAGAGAAACAAGTAGCATCTCTTGTAATTGTGCGCTTTCGTTTAATACTTAGATCCTTCCCTTAACTAAAATTTGCTGCCATGTGATCGTTCACCTGCGTATTTCATGCGCGACTATTAGCTCTTAAAGGTGGACCTACAACTGTTAAATTCGGATTTGCCGGCCGAAGTGGCCGTGCCGTTAAAGGCGCTGCAGTCTGGAACCGCAAGACCGCTACGGTCGCAGGTTCGAATCCTGCCTCGGGCATGGATGTTTGTGATGTCCTTAGGTTAGTTAGGTTTAACTAGTTCTAAGTTCTAGGGGACTAATGACCTCAGCAGTTGAGTCCCATAGTGCTCAGAGCCAATTCGGATTTAGTAAGATGTCATCCATTATGTGACTTGTTTCATTCCCTTTTAAAAGTGAACTCGTATGATTCCATAACCAGTTTTCCGATCACGGGGAGTTTAATTTCACACACTACAACCACAACCACCCCACCTCACACTTTGTTGTTCCTAGTCACTTTGGTTTGGATCACACGACTGTCACGTGAACATTGAAAATTTTATTAATTCATACTTGAGTCGACAAGTTCAGGAGGGCCATACTCAGCGCCATTACGATCCTCTAACATGAATAACCCCCTGACAGGGAGGAAATTTTCTGCATGCAGGGTCGTACATCCATATCACTTACCTTGAGTAAAAAAAAAACGTAAATGTGTGTGAAATCTTATGGGACTTAACTGCTAAGGTCATCAGTCCCTAAGCTTACACTCTACTTAAGCTAAATTATCGTAAGGACAAACACACACATCCATGCCCGAGGGAAGGCTCGATCCTTGAGTCAGGAAATGAGTTTGTTTGCAACACCAAAGTACTTTTGGACAGTGTGACGAGGGACAGCATGGTTACCAACGTGACAACACAGAGAGATGCCCGACAATGGTGTGCCCAGCGCCAACACTGAAGTGGAACCACGTCGTCGTTTCAGACGAGTCTCAAGGAGGACGATCGCTGCAAAACTCTATTCGCCGTCGTCATTTGAGCCCTGCTCGTCACGAAGTCTCCCTGGGTACATAGCGCGGCTAATCCGCACATCAGTAGCAGACAAATTGCGCGAGAATCGGGAATCTCAAAAACGTCGGTGTTGAGAATGCTACATCGACATCGATTGTACCCGTACCATATTTCTGTGCACCACGAATTGCATGGTGACGACTTTGAACATCGTGTGCAGTTCTGCCACTGGGCACAAGAGAAATTACGGGACGATGACAGATTTTTTGCACGCGTTCTATTTAGCGATGAAGCGTCATTCAGCAACAGCGGTAACGTAAACTGGCATAATATGCACTGTTGGGCAACGGAAAATCCACGATGGCTGCGACAAGTGGAACATCAGAGACCTTGGCGGGTTAATGTAATGTGCGGCATTATGGGAGGAAGGATAACTGCCCCACATTTTATCGATGGCAATCTAAATGGTGCAATGTATGCTGATTTCCTACGTAATGTTCTACCGATGTTACTATAAGTTGTTTCACTTCATGACAGAATGGCGATGTATTTCCAGCATGATGGATGTTCGGCACATAGCTCGCGTGCGGTGGAAGCGGTATAGAATAGCATATTTCATGACAGGTGGATTGGTCGTCGAAGCACCATAGCATGGCCCGCACGTTCGCCGGATCTGACGTCCCCGGATTTCTTACTGTGTGGAAAGTTGAAGGATATCTGCTATCGTGATCCACCGACAACGCCTGACAGCATGCGTCAACGCATTGTCAATGCATGTGCGAACATTACGGAAGGCAAACTACTCGCTGTTGAGAGGAATGTCGTTACACGTATTGCCAAATGCATTGAGGTTGACGGACATCATTTTTAGCATTTCTTGCATTAATGTGGTATTTACAGGTAATCACGCTGTAACAGCATGCTTTCTCAGAAGTGATAAGTTCGCAAAGGTACATGTATCACATTGGAACAACCGAAACAAAATGTTCAAACGTACCTACTTTCTGTATTTTAATTTAAAAAACCTACCTGTTACCACTAAAATTGTGAGCCACATGTTTGTGACTATTACAGCGCCATCTATCACAAAGCTAAAATAGTGTTCCAACTAAAACATACATCTTTCTTTACGTACTACACGAATATGTAATAAAAAATGGGGGTTCCTAATTAAAAAACGCAGTTGATATCCGTTTGACCTATGGCAGCGCCATCTAGCGGGGCAACCCTAGCGCCATCTGGTTTCCCCCTTCAAGCTAGACAAGTTTCGTTCCTTGTAGTGTTTTCGTTTGACGCTTGTTTCGCGAGGTATTTTGCCCGGTCACGATCAATGGACCACCCTGTATGCCCACCACTGCTAGTGCTGCCACCTGCCACCATTTATTCATTCCCCTGTCCATATTGATAGATATTGTTTTGTTAGTTTTCAGTGCATGAGATTACTACAATTGCCTCTTGTTCATATAATACAATAATTATTTTCTGAGGATCTCATACTGTATAATACTGTCGTTATGGATCAACTCATGTAAGGTCCATAAATTCCAGACATCTTACACAATGATGTTCATTTTGTGAAGCGTAATACACAAATCCCACAGAAGGTTGATCTCTGCACCTCACAGACACTCATTTTCTGGTGCTCTCCTATTGCCGGCCGAAGTGGCCGTGCAGTTAAAGGCGCTGCAGTCTGGAACCGCAAGACCGCTACGGTCGCAGGTTCGAATCCTGCCTCGGGCATGGATGTTTGTGATGTCCTTAGGTTAGTTAGGTTTAACTAGTTCTAAGTTCTAGGGGACTAATGACCTCAGCAGTTGAATCCCATAGTGCTCAGAGCCATTTGAACCTTTTTTTTTGCTCTCCTATTGCACATAGTGAGTCATTAGCAACTAATGTTTTTGCCATCATAATGGTTAACACAACACTGTGACATGAGTCTTACTAAAGAATGAACTTGCGACCTCTCATACGTTCTTCCTTATCAGTTGCACATTTTTAATTAGCTTAGATGCTTCGATACCCCTGAATCATCTTCAGTTGTAAGCAGTTGGTAACAGCAACCCATCTTCTCTACTCAGTAGCACATATCAGAGTACTCTGATATGTACTTCTTTGTAGACAAGCCAGGTTGCTGATGCAACTACTTAGATCTGAAGATGATCCAGAGGGATCGAAACATGTAATCTAATTAAAAATATGCAATAAATGAGAATTATCTTAAACTTTATTATCATTCACTTGTGTAAAGTACTGCATAGCACAGCAAGGAGTAAAGAAGGCATCCCTTGGAACAAATTGTGGTGTATGCAGGGCTGCCCCCTGTATATTTGGACTACCACACTTATGTGTAAATGAATTAAAATTTGTGTCACATCCAGGACTTGAGAACCCAGGTCGTCTCAGTACTAGACAAAGGTGTTAACCATTGCAGCACTGTGTTTTTGGTGCTGACATTCAGTCTCTTTTCCACTTTTTAAACCGTCAGTACTGCTGAAGCTCTTCAATACTGGGGAAGCACCCCAGCTTTATATGTAATAGGGAGATCCTCTTTGTACCTATGGTACAGGTGATTTATTGATCTGATGGAATTATATTTTGTTAGAGACATATGAGTCTCAACTTTATCCTCGATAGTGATAGAAGCTGAAGAAATGAATTGAAATTCGAGACATGGCCGGGACTTGAACTGGGTTTCCTACCTGTTAGTCAGATATGCTGACCATTACGCCTCCATGGTATTGGGGCTGAAAGCATGAAAGTATGTGTTACGGAGGGGCTTGGACTTGTCCTTGCAGGTTTGTTAGCCAGTGTATCACGGTGGTGTAATGCTTAGCACATACGCCTAGTAAGAAGGAGACCCAGGTTCTAATGTGCCTTCTCCTTTCCAGTCCTAGAGTACATCCAAGACACGACCTACACATCCCACCAGTCCTCCAGCCGCACACCCTCCACGTCCTCTACCAAAGAAATTTCCTCCTCTCCTGGACTGTGAACCCCACAAACTCTACCCTACCAACTCTGCATCCACCCTACCCTATCGACATCCCTCTGAAGGGCTCCTACTTCCTCCTCTCCGCTTCCCTTTCGCCCCCATCCGCTCTCTGGTGTATGGGTCTTGGTGTCAGTTATCCCTCTCTTCGACTATCCCTCTCGTCGACCCCCACAACCACGCCTGTGTGGTCACTATCTCTTACCAGTCATCAGTCCTCATTACCACCAGTCTTTTATCTCCTTCCATACACACCATCCTTTTCATGGGCAATCTGTCCCAGGGCAGGTCCTTTCCCAGTTTTGGTGAAAGTGTATGGTGCTCCGTGTTTAATGGTCAGCGTATGTCCAGTCATGTTCAGTGTTTTTCCAGTGTTTTTCAAGTGTTTAGTGTTCTTCATGTGTTTTCTCAGTTGTTCACATTTTTATCATTTTTAAGCAATTCCCAAAGACAGCATTATATTATTTACAGTCTCCTATTATCATCACCTTCCAGAACCGTATCAAATTCATAATACATAGGTCTGTTTGTTTATTTGTTTTAGCATGTAAGTTAGAGAGAAATTCTATTGGCTGAAGAGCGGGTTGTTTGTACCGCTGCCAGCGCACAAGAGCCAGGGGGCGGATGAAATAACAATAAGGGAAAAAAAGCAGGGAGAGCCAGCTACGTCCCGAGCAAAGAGCAACCAACGGTCGCCTCAGCTCTCCGCTACGGATCTCCTCTACCGTCCCCGCCTGCTCCTGCTTCTCCCGCTGCCCGTGAAGCTGCCGCCCTTGTTCTGAACCACGCCGCCACGCCAGACACTGCACTCCAGTCAGCCGCATCGAAGGCACCAGTACGCAGTATTCTTTTCGACTGCCCACAAGCTCATTGTGTCGTGGGGCGATGTCAGTACGGCACCTTGCTTGTCGCCAGTTGTATGCCTATAGGCCCCTTGCCATGTAGGACCATCCCGTTACCAGTCGAGTGCCTATCCCAGTCTCGTAGAACCATGTCGTGTCATCACCTGCTGCTTATCAGGACGAGGTGCCAGCCTCGTAGGTCTGTGTCATTATTAATCTTCCCTGCTCCTCAAGACCTTGCTGTTCCCGAATTGTACTGGCATTATTGCCAGAAGTTGTACTTAATTTGTTTCTCGTAATAAACAATGCTTATTTCAAAGTGTGTATCCCACTCAGGAAGCCTCAGTCTTCAGCAGAAGAATGCTTCAAAAATGTTATGTGTTCTTTACTGAAAAGTAGTCCGGCATTTTGCTGCTATCATCACAATTACAGCACAATTTCATAAACGAAACCATGACCGGGCGTTATCTTCTGCAGCGAGAGGGACATCTTTACACGAAAGAAGGTGCGCTATACAGAAAAACTGCAAGATGTGCGTAATGTTCCACATCTCCAACGACAACTGTCACGTGTATGGTCCGTTTGTCACAACCAGTTTCTAGGGCGCATCTCATTCAGAGCGCAGGTTTTGCACCCATTTCAGAGTCAATTCTTCCCATATATCGATCTGCAGCAATCTTCCCATTGTCAAAGTCGCTTGTAGAAGTGGCTTTTCCCATTTGGTGTCCCTATCATAACTCCGAAAGTCAATTTCATCATTGCCTTTCACACGGAAACTTCATTGCCAAGAACAAATATGCCATGCCATCATGAACTATACACTGTACTGTTTCTCCTGGGTGGACTTGGTTTAAAAAAAAATGTAAACTAAATATTACGATAAATTTTATAAATAATCGACAAGTACGCCAAAGAAGAAGAGGTATAACTACAATGGACATGTTATTCCATCAACGCTTGCGCTTCTATGCATGAACTATCTTTCCTTTGTCTTTCACTTATCTGCTTGGATTCGCACCTAAGAGGACGTTCTTGTGTAAAGCTCATCTTGCCGTACCAGTTGATAATGTAAGTTCTACTTAAAACCCGAAAAATATAATTGTTATTTTGTCAAACTAATTTGTGTATGTGGTCAATCAATTGGTAGTCTGATACCTGGATTGTCTTAAAGAGATACAGGCCTTAAAGAATTTTCATTGTTAGGCACCATCTTAGAAAAATCTGTAACATTTTTCTTTTAGCTCATCTACGAGACGTGCCGCCGGTTAGGACAATTAACCTTATTTCAGATCCAACGAGACAAGAAGCAGCTACTAATAATTTAACAGCTTTACTTACACATTTTCTTTATATATCGAGATAACATCCCAGGCAGAAAATTTCTGGTCACAGGATTCCAGTTCCATTATAGGATTTCATTTGTAGGTGCTACTCTTGTTATCTTGTATTGGGGAATCGAGACGAAACCACGATGTTACGTATTACAGTAGTGTACATCGAACAGACTTGGCAAATATTCTCTGGTGCAATAAGCACACGACTTCTGACGAGCCTGGAATAATATCCGTAGTGTTGGCAAATAAGAAATGGACTATTAATTATCGACGATTACATAACTACCCTGAGAACTGAGCTAGTTTACTGAGTGCTTATACACGTTCAGCTAAATTAAACAACATATTACACTGTTAATAATATTCCTACACTAGTTATTTCTCTTTTATGCTGAGCCATTGCATTAATGTGTGTTTCTTTTTTATATATGTCACGGCTCATATTCATTCTGTTACATTACAATGATAAAGAAAAGGAGTCACAAATACAAATTTTATTTTATTACATTACAACACCTTCAACCATTTTAGGCATAGTCGCGACCGACATTTGTTGTAGTATGCAATCAGTTTGAAGAAACCACTCTGGTAAAACTCGGTACCCTGTGATGCAAGGAATTGTCACACTGCCTGCTCCACTTCAGCATTGGAAGTGACGTCCGCAGGGTGCTGCTACCAACGCAGGGAATAGGCAAGAGTCCGATGGAGCAAGACTTGGGCTGCTGCCCTGGTGATGTAATCTCTCTCGTCCAAAGCGACGACTCTGATCCTGTATGAACTTCGCTGCATGTGGCTTTGCTTTGTCGTTCAAGAGCACAACATTTTCACTCAAGAGTCCTGGTCTCTTACGTCGAATGGTGGACTTGACCTTGATGAAGGTGTCACAGTAATGTGCTGCGCTGATGGTCCCTCGCTGGAGGAAATCAAAGACAATCACACCTTTCAAGTCCCAAAATAATGACAATAACCTTTCCTGCAGAAAATGACTGAATTTTTTCTTCATCTTGTGAAATAGCACGCTTCCAGGTCACTGAGGCGTTCTTTTGTTCTGGGGTAATTCCCATTCTTGCAATCTTGTGATCCGTGGTCAGGTTCCTAGGCAATCACGTTGCAGACACTTTTCGGTAACCCATCACATTAGCGAGCCTGTGATAGCTGGGGCACGGCCAACATGTAGTGTGGACACTACGCTAGACACCATGATTTACCTGTCTGCTAACACCATGTCCTGTACACTAGCAATGTTGGTTTCGTTTTTGGCTGTGGAGGGACGCCCACTTCGACCTTCATCCCTCTGGCTCTGCCTTCCTTCTCTGAACATACAACACAAGCAATCAACCATTTCACGAGACATGACCACTGCAAAATATATGGTTTTTAGGCATTCATGGATGACTGACACACTAGTGGCACATGCCCATTCATACCGGATATCAGCATGCACTTTCATTGGCGACAACTTTGCCGATACACGTCCGTCTGCGGTCGGGATGTGTACTCTAATGACCTCGACCACGTCGGTCTGCTGCTACTGTCTCCTCCGCTGCCAACCCTTCCGTCACTGAAACAGCAATGTATGGATTCATATCACGTTGCTTGGCGTACCATCTTCTCTATCAAAAACATTGACGAAACTTACTTTCGGAACGTCCCTCGTAGATTGAATCCCCATTCGTCCCCGCTCCACTTATATGCTTTAATAGCATCATCTGCCATAACACTACCAAGCAGCATTCAGGTGGACAGGGGGCGTAATGATTTGTCTGATCAGTGTACCTACATACAGTTGCTCACCATCTACATTACGGCTGTAAATACGGCCAAAACTTCCGCGTTTGAGCCTCAAATCCTCTTTGTCAGAGTAGTAACGTAGCCCTCTTGTGTCGAGAGGAAACATGAACTTTCATATATTTTATCCAATGGCGAGAGCCTGATGGTCATTTCAGCATTTATTGTTCCTCTTTTCCTTCTTCGCCCGTGGCCTTCGCTTTCCCTCTTCCTGTTCATTTGCTTTTCATATTTTGCTACTAAATCCACGCGCTTTTGCTCACCGTTTGTTCCCTAGATTTTTAGTGCAGAGATGTGGTGGGATGCACTGATTTCATACTGGTTACTCATGAAACACCGGCTGTTAATGCATATAGCGCGCGACATTTGGGGACATCACTAATATAGCATAAACAGTTGAAGGCAGCGAATCGAGATTATTCAGTGAGTGCCGTTACTTCAACAAGCGACAGTGATGCCATTTTTTAAAAAGGTAAAGCCAGTAGCGTTATTTTATCCCAAATTTACATTTACATGACAAAAAGGACGACTCTGTGGCAAGAGAAATGGAACTGCTCTGTAATGAACAATAATTTATCGCTTTTGTCGAATACTCCCATTTCAGCGACTAGTTTCACAGCAAATATTAAAAGTTACATCAGTGGAATCTACGCTTCAATAGCTCTTACAGACCATTAAAATGATACGCTCTTCTATCGAAAAAAAAAGTCGTAACTTAAATATGTATACAGATAATATTAATAATTTCGCTTGGTTCAATAGCATGGTGGAAGGGCTTCTATTGGACGTCACTTCTGCGACTTAGGTGTCCATAACCCACGCGCTTATCCAAACTGGGAAAGGAGACCTATGTGTAGTTTCTGCCGATTCCTAGATCGTAGGGAAGTGAAAGCTAGGTTAAAACGAAGAGTGAAAAATCCATGGTCCGACCGCAACTTAATGCCACGACCTCTCGGATTTCAGGCAAGCACTTTACTAGACCACCACGTGCGACCTCTATATAGATACTTCATCTGTAAGTTCTGATAAGCAAGACGGCGAGTACCAAAATATGTGATATACATGGTCGTATCTTTTGACTATATTCACCTAGAACCTTAAATTTTTTACAGCGACAAAGAGACATAGACTTTAGTACTTGATATGAATGTTAACTTGATATCCCTCTCGGTTCCTGAGACAAAGACATCTTAACAGACTGACAGAGAGACAGACAAACAACAAACTGCAAGAAAAAAAATATAATTACAAATTAACAGTCTATATTCTCACCATACTTTTACAGTGAAACCTTACTTCTTGCCAAATTTAACGATTCTAGGTCAACAGTAATTATCGTACTGGTTTCAGAAGTTAGTTTCCTATAATCAAAATATGTGATATAACTGATGGTCAGGTTCTGCAGAAAGTGTCATCACTTCTGTCTTTAAGCTGGTCGTAGGTTGTGTTCCAAAAATGAACAGTATAGAGACAGAAGTGATGACACTTTCTTCAGGACAACGCTCAAGCACGTACAGTGCAAGCTGTCACTGATTTGCTTGACTGATGGGGCTGCTAAGTGCCATACCACCTACTGCACCCCCCTGACTTAAGCCCTCGTAAGTTCAACTCGATTTTTAAACTGAAGGAAACACTTCACGGCATTCGCTTCAGAACTGCTACCAATTCGTCGGGCAATAGACCGCGCCGCTCGAACTGTCAACACAACTGGCACCGCTAAGAGTATCCTACGACTTCCACATCGGTGGCAACGTGTTATACACTATGCTGGCGATTACTTTGAAGGTCAGTAAAACTTTGAAACACGTGACTATTTTGTACGAGCTGTGAATAAATAGTTGCCACTATTAAAGTTCCAACCCTCGTATATGACTGTGGTAAGTCTTCAGTATCAATGAAGCTCTGTGGATGAGGAGAGGAGACAACTGAAACCGGTAAATTGTATTATGTGGGATTGTGGCGGACCATAAACAATTTCGTCAATAACTTTATTCGTTTTAATACTTTCAGGTACTAATTTATTGTGCAATAGTATTCAGCCGCGGCAGCTTCACTACCATGGATCATCATCAGAGCGCAGAACTGAACAGCGTTAACAACACACGATCTACACATGTTTGTAGACTGGGTACATATAACTAAGAAATTATTGCAATTTCATCAGATTAACAGCGCAGATGTTTTTACGACATTTTAATTCGAAAGAGGGAAAGAAAATTCGTTCCTGTATGTATGAATACTATGGTACTCGCAGAGTGAAGTAGGAAAAAGTATGTCACCACTTTAGAGCTGTGCTATATTTGTGACTCGAACAGAACGAGGAATACGTGTGTGTGTGTGTGTGTGTGTGTGTGTGTGTGTGTGTGTGTGTGTGTGTGTGTGTAAGTGTGTGTGTGTTTTTCAGCGTTATTAATACCGACTGCCCGTCGTAGACAGCTTCCACTTCCACTGGTAAGTTTTCCAAATAGTGTAAAGATTCGGTGCTGACAAAATACTCAGGTTGGGAGCTGACGTCAGGTGTTTAGATATGTAAGATATTTCACTTCAGAAAACACAAAACGTAGTATCCTATGACTGTAAGAACAGTCACTTCTGGAATCAGTCAACTGCAAAAAATATGTGGATGTAACAACCCCTCAGAGTCTGAAGTAGAATCGTCACACAGACGGAATCGTAAATAAAGCAGGTAGTAGATTTGGGTTAACTGGTAGGATCATGGGAAAATGCACGCAGTGTACACAGAGAACTCATCCTTCAATATTGTTGTTCGAGTGTGTGGAATCCGTACCAGATAGTATGGACAAAATGTGTGTAAATTCTTAAGGGGCAAACTGCTGCGGTCATCGGTCCCTAGACTTACACACTACTCAAACTAAGTTATGCTAAGAACAACACACACACACCCATGCCCGAGAGAGGACTCGAATCAACGACGGGAGGGGTCACGCATTCCGTGACACGTCGCCTCTAACCGCGCGGCCACTTTGTGCGGCGATAATATGTACAGACTGTGTGATTTTCGCAGCGGTGAGATTCGATCAAATCATGTATTTCGTTTGAGGATGGCGAAACGAAACTGGTAACAACGTTTGAAGTTGATGTGACTGGGTTAAGCAATAAATTGTTTTCAGATTTGTTTGTCACAGGAGAGTGTCAAGCAGACGCTGAAGAACCTGAACAAGCCGATGCTTAAGGACAGATGTTAATAATCTTACGAGAACATGTGGCCCTTTTCGGGTTCCTCACCTCAATCGGTGGAAACGGAACCTTTTCTGTCCTATTGTTAAGACCCCTTCTTCTTAGGCGCAGCTAGACATATCAAGTTATGTCATATACTAAAGTCCTTTCGGAGGGGATGAGGGGAGGGTGGGAGTTGTAACAAACTCTACCTCCTAAATTAATGCAATCAAAAAATATGACCGTTTATGTCACTTATTTTTATACTGCCAACAGCCCTCAACGAAACCTACAGATTACGTCCCGTTGACCTACAATCATGAAATTCAGCAGTAACCAAGGTTTTACAGAGCAAGCTATATAGAAATCCGAATATTGTTAATTTGCATTTATATCATCCGAAAAATAATTGTTTTTGTCATTTTTTATCTGTCTGTCCGTCTATTAAGATCCCTTTTTTTCATCAGAATTATAATAGCAAATACGAAATTACACCAAAATGTATGTTTCAGACTAAAAATTGAAACATTCTCGAAAGTCTCGGAAGTCCCGGAACCGATATCTTGCCAGTATCGAAATGGATAACAGGCATAAATGGCCGAGATTCTCTGTTCCCGAGATGGGTGAATTATCTACGTACATAACTGAGCTTGCACAGAAATGCCAGAGCGCAAGCCTTACTCGCACTTGACGAATGTTTTGTTACTGAGCCTCGTTTCGACAACTGAAGTTGTACAAGTACTACAGGTTATATACAGTCTTTTGCCACTCTAAAAAAAGTCGTATTTAGACCACATACGTTTCGCTATATTTCGAAGTATCTTCAGTGGTTATTGTATCATTGAGGTTTTCGTTACGTATCTCCCTGCCAGGATAGTAAACAGTACTCATGCCTTAAATCATTATTATTAAACAGTGATAAACTAAAATTATTACTGTTTTGTCTTTGTTACTTGGTTCCTAATATTCTTCAACACATAGTTGTTCGATTACAGTACAGTATACTTTCGCTGATGCACTTACAACTTTTGTAATTTGTTTCGAAATGAGGGTCTACGGAATATGATCATCTTTTGGTTTGTTTTTGTGGTGTTTTAAACCTCTGCTACTCCTCTGAGTGTGTATGTGTATACTGTTCGACTGGTGTGCTTGTGTGTGTGTGTGTGTGTGTGTGTGTGTGTGTGAGCGCGCGTGCGCACGAGTGTGCACACGAGTGTGCGAGCACGAGTGTGTTGGCGCATGTGTCTGTGTGCGCGCGCGCGCGCGTGTTTGTGTGTGTGTGTGTGTGTGCGCGCGCGGGCGCGTGTGCGCATGAGTGTGCGCGTAAGTGTGCGCGCAAGTTTGCGCACGAGTGTGCGCGCACGAGTCTGTTGGCGCGTGTGCGCGAACGCGCGCGCGCGCGCTTGTTCTGAATGAATCCAAACAACATAAAAAGGAAAACATACGAATATTCAATGTCAGTGGAAGTGCTGTGTACTACGCTCGAACACCTATATGTAGAAGAACATTAGGAATGAAGTAGTGAACAGAATATAGTAATGACTACTTTAATACTGTTTAATAATAGCAATTTAATAAACGAGAATTGTTTACGATTTTTCCACCCAGATTTGCAAGAAAACCAACATTATTGCACTGACTGCTTTGAAATAAATAAAAACGCATATGATCTCAATAAGACTTATATTACAATTGTAATAGATGGTTTATAACCCATATGACGTTTATCCTACGAAATCCTACTAGAACAGTTTCAAGAAATATTATTAAGTACAGAATCAAGTATACAGAACTTAATAATAGATTGAGGTGACACGTCATCAGATAAGCTATATGCACATATAGAAATAGCGGCAATATCGCGTACACAATGTATAAACGGGCAGTACATTGGCGGATGTGTCTTTTGTACTCAGTTGATTCATGTGAAAAGATTTCTGACGCGATTATGGCCACACGGCGGTAAATAACAGACACTGAATGCGGAATGGTAGTTGGAGGAAACCGTTAGGGAATTCAATACTCCGAGGTCCACAGTGTCAAGAGTATGCAGCGAATACCAGATTTCGGCAATTACCTCTCACCACGGACATTGCAATAGCCGACGACCTTCACTTAGCGACCGAGTGCAGCGGCGTTTCTGTAGAGTTGTCGGTGCTAACAAGACAAGCATCTCTGAGAGAAATAACTGCATAAATTAATGTGGGACATACGAAGAACGTATCAGTTAGGGCAGTGCGGCAAAATTTGGTGTTAATGGGCTATGGCAGCAGACAACCGACGTGAGTGCCTTTGCTAACGGCGCGACGTCGTCTGCAACGCCTCTCCTGCGCTTGTGTCCGTATCCGTTGGACCCTAGGCTACTGGAAAACTTCAGCATGGTCAGACGAGTCTCTATTTCAGTTGGTAAGAACTGACGGTAGAGTTAGAGTGTGGCACTGACTCCACGAAGCCATAGACAAGTTATCGATAAGGCACTGTGCAAGTTGGAAACGTTTCCATGTTGGTGTGGGCTGAATTTACACGGAATAGACTTGGTCCTCTGGTCAAACTGAATCGATCATTGACTGGAAATGGTTGTGTTCTTCTACTTGGAAACCATGTGCAGTCATTCATGTTTCCAAACAACGATGTCATCTCACTGGGCCTCTATTGTTCACAATTGGTTTGGAATGCATTCCCGATAATTCGAGCGAATGATTCTGACGCCAGATAGCGCGACATGAATCTCATCGAACATTTATAGCACGTGATCGAAAGGTCAGTTCGTGCAGGAATACTCCGCCGGCAAGCTTCCGCAATTATGGACTGCTATAGAGGCAATATGGCTCAATATTTCTGCAGAGAACTTCCAGCGACTCACTGAATCCATACAACGTCGAATTACTACACTACTTCGGACAAAAAGAGATCAGACACGATACTGGGAGGTATCCCATGGCTTTTGTCACTTCAGTGTATAGTACAGTACCCTACATATCACTCTGTGAGGAACTGCGAAGACAAGAGTAGACTGATTGCAGCATGGTGACGCACTGAAGCAGTCATTGTTCCAGAGTTACATGTGCGAATGAAATTGCGGAACACCCTGTCATGTGTTACGGTGGGAAATACCCTCTCCAAAGCACTTCACAGCTGGTATCAAATTTCGGACGTACACGCGGAAGAAAAATTTTGTTCATCGTGACATTTGGACATAGGGCAATGAATGAGATAACAGACATTTTCTATCCTCATAAACAGGGTTTCCTGCATGGGGCTGGAGAAAAATCCTTGGCCTTTAGTCGAAATGGTTCCTGTAAAAGCCATCGTAGTTGTCTTGTATCGCCTTCGCGTACCTTTGGGCAGGGCACTGCCGTCTCTTGCTGTAGCGACGCATTAATATTCCTCGCAGGCGCTGGATGTGGCCTTGCTTAATTAACAGTATCAATAACGATTAATGAGGCGAACCGCTCTCTGCGTCGACCGTCCCCCGGTAACAGGCGCGCAGCAACTACACAGAGGCTAACGTTCATCTCTAGTACTTCTCTCTGTGTTTCATTATATGTATACTCAGAAACTATCGCCAGCTACTGTAAATACGAAAATATGTGTCTCGATAACTATCAGAATCTAGTACAAAAAAATCTATTACGTAACTGACTAGATAAGTAAATGAAGAGCTACTAACTACTTTTCGGAACAAAAGGGGGAAGACGTGGGGGGAGGAAGGAGGACTTCAAGAAACACATTTGTGTGTATCAGCTCACTTCTTACGTTGAAGCTCTTACATTTAAACCGTAACGAGTGCACATCAAAGGAACTGGCACGTAAATTATTCTTTAGTGAAATAGATGCACTAGTATATTTCATTCCGACGTGAGATGGCAGGCCGAATGAGGGTAACGCACGCCGGAATCACTAAATATTCAGGAGCTAAAATAATAACAAGTAAAAATCAGCATTAGAATAGGAAATATGGTTTTAAATGAAGATAAGCTATTTTTATATCCGATAACTGATTCTTACATTCAAAAGCTTCCATATTACACTGAAGAGCCAAAGAAACTGCTACACTTGCCTATTATCGTGTATGGCTCCAGCGAGAACGAAGAAGTGCCACAACACGACATAGCATGGACTTGACTATTGTCTCAAGTAGTGCCGGAGAGAACCGACACCTTGAATCCTGCAGGGCTGTTCATAAATTCGTAAGAGTACTAGGGGGTGGAGATATCTTCTGAACACCACGTTGCAAGGCATCCAAGATAAGCTCAGTAATGTTCAATACTGGGGATTTTGGTGGCCAGAGGAAGTGTTTAAACTCAGAAGCCACTCTGTAGCAATTTTGGACATGTGGAGTGTCGCATTGTTTTGCTGCAACTTCTCAAGTCCGTCAGAATGCACAATGGACATGAATGGATGCAGGTTATCAGACAGGATACTTACGTACATGTCACCTGTCATATCAGGGGTTCATATCAGAGATCCCATATCACTCCAACTGCAAACGCCCCACACCATTACATAGCCTCCACCAGCTTGAACAGTCCCTGCTGACGCTGCTGACGGGTTCAGGCGAGGCATAAAGCTTTGTGTCGTGCAGACATCAAGGGTACATGAGAATTCCTTTGGCTCCGAAAGCCCATATTGATGATGTTTCGTTGAATGGTTCGCAGGCTGACACTTGATGGCCCAGCACTGAAATCTGCAGCCATTTTGCGGAAGGGTTGGACTTCTTTCACGTTGAACGACTCTCTTCAGCCGTTGTTGGTCGTGTTCTTGCAGGATATTTTTCAAACCGCAGCGATGTCGGAGATTTGATGTTTTACCAGATTCCTGATATTCACAATATACTAGTGAAATGGTTGTACGGGAAAACCCCACTTCATCGCTGCCCCGGAGATGCTGGATCCCATCGTTCGTCCGCCGTCTATAACACCACGTTCTAACTCACTTAACTCTTGATAATCCGCCATTATAGCAGTAGTAACCGATCAAACAAATGTGCCAGATCCTTAATGTCTTCAATAGGCGTTGCCGACAGCAACGCCGTATTCTGCCAATTTTACATATTTACATAACAAAATAAGGTACAGAACTGGCCATTTAACTTACAACAGCCAGAAGGTGACATATAGTGGTTCGCATACTTGTACATTCAAGAGATAAACTTTTCAGAGCAAACACACTAAATAGGTAAGAATAAAGTAATTTTTTCTGTACATAAAATTTTTGCACTCCACAGCTGCCAGTAATAAGAAAGTAATGCCATGACGTCTTAACTTCCTCCCGTCAGTTTTCCCCTACGTTACTTTCCTCGCTGATTCTCCAAAGAACTTTTCGTTCCTTATGAATTCATCTAATTTTCAACATGTTTCTTTTAATATCACTACTCTATCGCTTCAATTCTTCTGCGGGTTGCCCTCAGACTGTGATTGATTTCCGTGGAATATTATGCTGCAAACATACATTCTTAAACATTTCTCCATTAAATTAAGGCCAATATTTGATTCTAGTAGATTTCTTTTGGCCAGGAATGATCCTTTCACCTGTGCTAGTCTGCTTTTGTACGTGCTCCATGCTCCGTTCGTCATGAGTTATTTAGTTTCCAAGACAGCAGAATCCCTTGACTTCATTTACTTTGAGGTGACCAATTTTGATGTCACATTTACCGCTTATCACTGTTTTGGTCTTACTATTCATTCCATTCAAGATATTCTAAAATTGTTCTTCACTTTCGTCGACAAGAGAAATGTCAATACCGAATCCAGTCACTTATTACATCCTGACTTTTAATCCAATTCTTGAAGGTATCTTATTTCCACCATTGCTGCTTTAATGTATAGACTGAATGATATGAGTCTCCTAGCCGACCCCCTTTTCAGTCCGAGCGCTTTTTTCTTGGTCTTCCAGTCTTCCCTCATCCTTTTTGTACATGTTGTAAAGTGAGGTGACGAAAGTCATAAGATACCAGTAAGTACACGTAAGATGGAGATAGTATACACAAGGTATTTAGGGCAGGGCATTCGCGGAGTTGTGATTTATGCTCACGTGGTTCATGTCAAAAGGTTTCCGACGTGATAATGGCCGCACGAAGGGTATTAATAGACTTAGAACGCAGGATGGTAGTTGGAGCTAGCCGCATGGAAAATTCCATGTCGGAAATCGTTTTTTTTTCTTTTTTGGGGGAAGGGGGGAGGGGGAGTCATCAGTCTTCTAAGTGGTTTGATGCGACCCGCCACGAATTCCTCTCCTGCGCCAACTTCTACATCTCAGAGTAGCATTTGCAACCTACGTCCTCAATGATTTGCTGGATGTATTCCAATCTCTGTCTTCCTCTACAGATCCCTCTAGTACCATGAAAGTCATTCCCCGATGTCTTAACAGATATCCCATCATCCTGTTCCTTCTCCTTGTCAGTGTTTTGCACATATTCCTTTCCTCTCCGATTCTGCGGAGAACCACCTCATTCCTCACCTTATCAGCCCACGGAATTTTCAACATTCCCCTGCAGCGCCACATCTCAAATGTTTCGGTTCTCTTCTGTTCCGGTTTTTCCACAGTCCATGTTTCACTAGCTTACAATGCTGTACTCCAGACGTATGTTCTCAGAAATTTCTTCCTAAAATTAAGGCGAGTGTTTGATACTACTAGACCTCTCTTGGCTAGGATTGGCCTCTTTGCCAATACTAGTCTGCTTTAGATGTCCTCCTTGGTCCGACCGTCATTTCCAAGGAGCAGAATCAGTTAACTCCATCCACTTCATGACCATCTACCCAGATGATAAGTTTGTCGCTGTCGT
This sequence comes from Schistocerca americana, assembly GCF_021461395.2. NCBI lineage: Eukaryota > Metazoa > Arthropoda > Insecta > Orthoptera > Acrididae > Schistocerca > Schistocerca americana. The sequence goes on along the minus strand of NC_060125.1, from coordinate 362,522,282 downwards.
CATATCTACTACTTCTCATTACTTCTGTCTTTCTTCGATTTAGGCTCAGCCATATTCTGTACTCATTAGATTGTTTATTCCATTTAGATCACGTAATACTTGTTCAGTTTCACTGAGGATTGCTGATTGCAATGGCATCAGCGAATCGTATCGTTGGTATCCTTTCACCTTGAATTTTAATTCCACTCGGGAACTTTCCTTTTATTTCCATCATCGTTTCTTCGATGTATAGATTGAACAGTAGGGGGTGGAAGACTACATCCCTGTCTCACACCCTATTTAATCTGAGCACTACGTTCTTGGTCGTCTACTTTCGTTATTCCCTCTCGGCTCTTGAACATATTCTATATCACCCGTCTCTCCCTATAGATTACCCCTATTTTTCTCAGAATTTCGAAAACCTTGCACCATTTTACACTGGCGAACGCTTTTTCCAGGTCGACAAATTCTATGAACGTGCCTTTATTTTTCATTAGTCTTGCTTCCATTATCAACCGCAAGGTCAGAGTTGCCACTCTGGTGCCTTTACTTTCTCTAAAGCCAAACTGATTGTCATTTAGCGCATACTCAATTATGTTTTCCATTCTTCTGTATATTATTCTTGTCAACAACATAGATGCATGAGCTGTTAACCTGATTGTGCGATAACCCACGTACTTGTCAGATCTTGTAGAATTGCGTGGTGATATTTTTCCTAAACTCAGATGGTATGTCACCCGGCTCATATTCTACACACCAACGTGAATATTTGCTTTGTAACCACTTCTTCCAATGATTTTAGAAATTCTGATAGTGTCCTCCAAAGCTCTTAAATTCTGATTCTAATACCGGATCCCCTCTATATTCTAAATCGACTCCTGTTTCATCTTCTATTTCAACAGACCAATCTTCCCCCTCATACAGGCCCTCGATGTACTCTTTCCATCTATCCGATCTCTGCTCTGCATTTAACAGTGAAATTCCCGTTGTACTCTTAATGTTACCACCCCTGCTTTTAATTCCACCGGCGGTTTTTTGGAATTTCTTGTATGCTGAGTCAGTACTTAAGACAATCATTTCTTTTTCGGTTACTTCACATTTCTCATGCAAGCATTTCTTCTTAACTTCCCTGTACTTCCTGTTGATTTCATTCCTCAGCGACTTGTATTTCTGTATTCCTGGATTTCCCTGAACATTTTGTACTTCCTCCATTCAGAGTTCAACTGAAGTATTTCTTCTGTTACCTGTGATTTCTTCGCAGTTACCTTTTTTGCACCTATATTTTTCTTTCCAACTTCTATATTTGCCCTTTTTAGAGATATCCTCTCCTCTTCAACTGTACGGGCTACTGAAATATTCCTTATTGCTGTATCTCAACATTCCTTAGTACTTCCGTATCCCACTTTTTGCATACTGATTGTTCCTGAATAATCTCTTAAATTTCAGCCTACTCTTCATCACTACTACTGTCCTGGGTACGCCTTACAATCCGGTATATGATTTCGGAATCTCTCTCTGACCATGATGTAATATAACTGAACTCTTCCCGTATCATCCAGCCTTTCCCAAGTATACCTCCTCCTCTTGTGATTTTTGAACAGAGTATTCGCTATTACCATCTGAAATTTATTGCATAACTCAATTAGTCTTTCTCCTTTCTCATTCCTCGTCCCAAGCCCATGTTCTCCTGTAACCTTTTCTTCTAGTCCTTCCCCTACAACTGCATTCTACTCCCCAATGACTATTAGATTTTCATTTCCCTTTATGTACTGTGTAACTCTTTCAGTGTCTTCAGATAGAGAAACTATCTCTTCATCTTCAAACTGCGTCGTCGGCATGTGTACTTGAACTATCGTTGTCGATTTTGATGAGAAAAATTCAATCACTGAAATGTTCACAGTAACACACTCTCTGCTCTACCTTCCTATTCATAACCAGTCCTACTCCCTTTATACCATTTTCTGCTGCCACTGATATTACCCTATACTCATCTGACCAGAAATCTTTGTCTTCTTTCCATTTCACTTCACTAATCCCCACTATATCTAGACTGAGCCTTCGCGTTTCCCTTTTCAGATTTTCTAGCTTCCCTGCGACATACAAGCATCTGACATTCCACACCCCGAGTCATAAAACGTTATCCTTTCGTTTGTCATTCAATCTTTTTTTTATGGCCAACTCCACCTTGACTGTCCCCTCGCAGAGATCAGAATGGGGGACTTTCACGGAATCTTTTGACAATGGAGAGATTACCAGGACACTTTTACACTTAGAGGCCACATGTTCTGTGGATACACGTTACGTGTCTTTAATGCAGTGGTTTCCATTCCCTTCTGCATTCTCATGCCGTGATTCTGCCGCCTTAATGGACAGTTTCCCATCCCAGACAAGAGAGTGCTCTGAACCTGTGCGCGCTCCTCCGTCCTCTTTGACAAGGCCGTTGGCAGGATGAGGGTTGACTTCTTGTGCCGGAAGTCTTCGGCCACCAACGCTGATTATTAATTAAAATTTAAGCAGTGGCTGGTTCGAACCGAGGACTGAGGACGTTTTGATTACTAATCAAAAACATTACCCCCTGGACCACGGTTGCAAATCGTTACAGATTTTGAATATTCCGAGGTTTAAAGTGTCAAGAGTTTACCGAGCATACCAAATTTCAGTATTATTTCTCATCATGTACATATCAATGGTAGACGGCCTTTATTTAACGATCCACAGCAACGGCATTTGCGTAGTGTTGTCGGTGCTAACAGATAAGCAGCACTGCGTGTAATAAATGCAGGTATCAATGTGGGACGTACGACGAACTATCAGTCAGGACAGTATGACGAAATTTCTTTTTAGTGGGCTACGGCAGCCGACAACCGACGTGAGTGCCTTTGTTAATAGCGCGACATCCTCTGTAGTGCCTCTCCTTTGCTCGTGACCACATCGGTTGGACCCTTGACTACTGGAAATCCGTGGGCTGGTCAGACGAGTCCCGATGTCAATTGGTAAGAGCTGACGGTAGGGTTCCAGTGTAGTGCAGACCCCACAAAGCCATGGACTAAAGTTGTCACAGAGCATTGAGCAAGCTGGTGTTGGCTCCATAATGTTGTGTGGTGTTTTTACATGGAATGGACCGCTTTCTCTGGCTGGAAATGATTATGTTCGGCTACTTGGAGACCATTTGCAGCCACTCACGGACTTCATATTCCTAAATAACGATGGAATTTTTATGGATGACAATGCGTCATGTCAGTGGACCACAAATGTTAGCGGTTGGTTTGAAGAACATTCTGGACAGCTCGAACGGAAAATTCGACCACAGATCTTTTTTTCTTTTTTTTTTTTGTTTGTTTTGGTTTTAGGGCGCAAAACTTCTATGGTCATAAGCGCCCGGTCCGTGACTTAGGAAACAGTAAAAAACCCAATTTTAAAATCAGCAGCAATGGGAACGAAAGTCATAAAATTGGAGAAACTAAGGAAGGCTTAAAAATCCACTACAGAAAGGGGTTGGTTGTCCCCAAAAAAAAGCTTCAAATGACTGACGTCATTTCACTGGCACTAATAAACGTGAGAACGCCGTCGGCTGAGCGCGTGTCATCTGCTAAAATCGACGATATATCAGGCGATAGCTGTAGACGGGAGCGTAACGGATTAAAATAGGGGCACTCAATTAAAAGGTGTCTTACCGTCCACAGCTGAGAGCAGTGGGGACAGAGTGGGGGAGGATCGCCGCTTAAAAGATGTCGATGGCTAAAAAGACAGTGCCCTATCCGGAGTCTAGTTAAAATTACCTCCTCCCGACGACGCGTTCGGGAGGAAGAGGTCCAAGCACAAGGAAGAGCTTTTATGTCCCGCAATTTATTTTGGGTAAGGTCGACCAATGCGTGTGCCATAAATGAACAACACGTCGACATAGAACGCTCCGCAGATCGGCGAAGGGAATCGATTCAATAGCTGGCCGAGGAAGAGAGACTGCAGCCTTGGCTGCAATATCGGCCGCCTCATTTCCACAGATACCAACGTGTCCCGGGAGCCAGAGGAACGCCACCGAGACGCCCCCCAGGTGGAGCAAGCGCAGACAGTCCTGAATCCGGTGGACCAGAGGGTGCACAGGATAAAGAGCTTGGAGACTGAGGAGAGAGCTGAGAGAATCTGAGCAGATAACGTATTGTATCCGCTGATGGCGGCGGATGTAGTGGACAGCCTGGAGAACAGCGTAAAGCTCCGCAGTATAAATCGAACACTGGTCGGGAAGCCGAAAGTGATTTGGGGTGTCGCCAACAATATAGGCACTCCCTACACCTAACGATGTTTTCGAGCCGTCGGTGTAAATAAATGTGGCGTCCGTCATTTGCGCACAGAGAGCAGCAAATGCCCGACGATAAACAAGTGAAGGGGTACCATCCTTGGGAAATCGACAAAGGTCACGGAGCAGGCAGATCCGGGGACGGAGCCAAGGCGGTGCTGTACCCCAAGTCGTCAAGAAGGTTTTAGGAAAGCGGAAGGAAAGAGAATGGAGCAGTTGACGGAAGCGGACTTCCGGTGGTAGTAGGGAGGAGGGGCGGCCTGCATACCCTACATCAAAGGAGGCGTCGAAAAAAATGTCATGGGCTGGATTAGCAGGCATGGAAGACAGATGGCTAGCATAACGACTCAGAAGGACTGCTCGCCGATTGGACAGCGGAGGTTCAGCAGTCTCAGCATAAAGGCTTTCCACAGGGCTGGTGTAAAAAGCTCCAGACACTAAACGTAATCCACGGTGGTGGATAGAGTCAAGACGCCGAAGAATAGACGGCCGAGCAGAGGAGTAGACTATGCTTCCATAGTCCAATTTCGAGCGCACTAAGGCGCGATAGAGGCGAAGAAGGACCACTCGGTCCGCTCCCCAGGAGGTACCATTCAGGACACGGAGGATGTTGAGGTATCGAAGACAGCGAGCCGAAAGATAGGAAACGTGGGAGGACCAGCACAGTTTTCTGTCAAACATAAGACCCAAGAATTTAGCGACGTTTGAAAACGGAAGGTTGACAGGACCTAGATGTAAGGAGAGCGGAAGAAACTCCTTACGTCGCCAAAAATTAACACAAACGGTCTTACTGGGAGAAAAACGGAAGCCGGTTTCGATGCTCCAAGAGTGGAGGCGATCGAGACATCCTTGAAGACGTCGTTCAAGAAGGCTGGTCCGTTGAGAGCTGTAGTAGATCGCAAAATCGTCCACAAAGAGGGAGCCCGAGACATCAGGAAGGAGACAATCCATAATTGGATTGATGGCAATGGCAAACAGTACAACACTCAGCACGGAGCCCTGGGGTACCCCGTTTTCTTGGGAGAAAGCACGGGAGATAGTAGTGTTCACCCGCACCCTAAATGTGCGCTCTGCCATAAATTCGCGAAGAAAAAGGGGCAGCCGACCTCGAAAGCCCCAAGAGAACAGTGTGCGGAGGATGCCTGTCCGCCAACAGGTATCGTATGCTCTCTCCAGATCAAAAAATATTGCTACTGTTTGGCGTTTCCGGAGAAAATTGTTCATGATATAAGTCGAGAGAGCAACAAGATGGTCAACTGCAGAACGATGCTTTCGGAATCCGCATTGGGCAGGTGTTAAAAGACTGCGGGATTCCAGCCACCACGCTAAACGATAATTCACCAGGCGCTCCAAAACCTTACAGACACTACTCGTGAGAGAAATGGGGCGATAGCTAGAGGGGAGCTGTTTGTCCTTTCCAGGTTTCGGAACAGGAACGATAGCTTCCCGCCATCGTCTGGGAAAAGTACTGTCGGTCCAAATTCGATTATAAAGGCGAAGGAGGTAACGCAGACTATGGGTTGATAAATGCAGCAACATTTGGACGTGGATACCATCTGGTCCTGGGGCGGAGGAGCGAGAAGAAGAGAGTGCATGTTGGAGTTCCCGCAAGGAGAAAACAGTATTGTAGCTTTCGCGATTTGGAGAGGAGAAAGCAAGAAGTCGCACTTCCGCTGCACGTTTCGTCGGGAGAAACGCTGGCGGGTAATTTGAAGAGCTCGAAATCTCAGCAAAGTGCTGACCCAACGAGTTAGAAATTGCGACGGGGTCCACTAATGTGTCATGCGCGACAGTGAGCCCAGAGACCGGGGAGAAACTAGGCGCGCCTGATAACCGTCGAAGCCGACTCCAAACTTCCGAGGAGGGAGTGAAGGTGTTAAATGAGCTAATAAAGAATTTCCAGCTTGCCTTCTTGCTATCGCGGATGACACGACGACATCGTGCTCGGAACTGCTTATAGCGGATACAGTTGGCCAAAGTAGGATGGTGGCGGAAAACGCGGAGAGCACGTCGCCGCTCACGTATTGCATCACGGCATGCCACCAAGGAACTGGGGGGCGCCGGGGCAATTTGGAGCTGCGTGGTATTGAATGTTCCGCAGCTGTAAGAATAACGTCGGTAATATGTGTGACCTCATCGTCGACGCTGGGAAAGTGACGGTCATCGAATGTCGCTAGAGACGAAAAACGTGTCCAATTGGCTTGGGCAAACTTCCAGCGTCGCGGGCGCATATATGGCAGTTGAGGCTGCAGTCGAAGGACACATGGAAAGTGGTCACTCGAGTGTGTATCATCAAGGGCGAACCATTCGAAGCGCCGAGCTAGCGGAACAGTACCGACCGCAAGGTCCAAATGAGAGAAATTTGTCGTGGAGGCAGACAAAAATGTAGGGACCCCAGTATTGAGGCAAACTAGATCTGCTTGGTGGAAGACGTCTAGCAGTAGTGAGCCACGTGGACAAGGATGTGGAGATCTCCAAAGCGGGTGGTGGGCATTGAAGTCCCCAACCAGCAAATATGGGGGTGGAAGCTGACCAAGAAGATGAAGGAGATCATCTCGTACTATTGATGTGGACGATGGAATGTATACAGTACAAAGAGAGAACGTGTATCCGGAAAGGGAAAGACGGACGGCGACAGCTTGGAAGGAAGTGTTTAAATGGATTGGGTGATAATGGAGAGTTTCATGGAGAAGAATCATGAGTCCTCCATGTGCTGAAGTGCCTTCAACAGAGGGGAGATCATATCGGACGGACTGAAAATGAGGGAGAACAAAGCAGTCATGGGAACGCAGCTTTGTTTCCTGAAGACAGAAGATGACTGGCGAGTAGGATCGTAAGAGGATCGACAATTCATCCCGATTGGCTCGAATACCGCGGATATTCCAGTGGATAATGGACATAGGGTGAACAGAAAAAGGAGGAATGTGACCAAGGTCGTTGTCAACTCAACGACTGCTCAGAGCTTGCGACCGACAGCATGGAATGGCATTCAGCCGAAGGCAGAAGATCCTGATCCATAGGTTGGTCAGGAGCAGCTCCTGCCACCAGCGATCGGCCAGTTGATCGGCCGCCAGCAGTGCGCCTCGGCGACACAGAAGACGGCCGAGGGCGATTTCCGCCAGGTGGTGCTGTAGATGGGACACGCCTTGGCGGAGAAGGAGAAGAACTGGGTTTCTTATGAGCCTTCTTGGAAGTATGATGTTTAGAGGAAGGAGGAACCGATGGTTGGGAAGTTGCGGTACGTAAAAACTCTTCACGAGTATGCTCTTTTTTCGAAGTCTTGGTGTCTGACTTTTGGGCTCGAGATTTAGCAGAACTAGACGAAGGGTGAGCCAGAGAGTGGGCAGGCGAAAGTGGTGAGGTTGAACGGGCGATCTTTGCGCTGGCCGATCTGACGACCGTGGCACTAAAGGTGAGGTCGCAAGTCTGCGTGGTCGCCTCCTTTGTTGGCCGAGGAGAAGCAAGGACAGTGCTGTATTTTCCTTTCTGAGGCACGGTGCGCTGTCGACTGACGAATAATTTTCGAGCAGCAAAGGTCGACACCTTTTCCTTTACTGTAATTTCCTGGATGAGCTTTTCGTCCTTAAAAACGGGACAATCTCGAGAGGAAGCAGCGTGGTCACCCATACAGTTGATGCAGCGAGGGGATGGAGGTGGACAAGCACCCTCATGGGCATCCTTGCCACACGTAACACATCTGGCCGGATTGGAACAGGACTGGCTGGTGTGATTGAACCGCTGACACCGATAGCAACGCGTAGGGTTTGGGACGTAAGGGCGAACGGAAATTATCTCATAGCCTGCTTTGATTTTCGATGGGAGTTGAACTTTGTCAAATGTCAAGAAGACAGTGCGGGTTGGAATGATGTTCGTGTCAACCCTTTTCATAACTCTATGAACAGCCGTTACGCCCTGGTCAGACAGGTAGTGCTGAATTTCTTCGTCAGACAATCCATCGAGGGAGCGTGTATAAACGACTCCACGCGAGGAATTTAAAGTACAGTGCGGTTCCACCCAGACAGGGAAGGTGTGTAGTAGTGAGGTACGCAGAAATTTTTGTGCCTGGAGGGCACTGACTGTTTCTAACAACAGGGTGCCATTCCGTAATCTGGAACAAGACTTTACAGGACCTGCAATTGCGTCGACACCTTTCTGAATAATGAAAGGGTTGACCGTGGAGAAGTCGTGACCTTCGTCAGACCGAGAAACAACAAGGAACTGACTGTGGCTGAGACTCAGTGAACTTACGTTTGTGAGCAGACATAGTGGAAGGTGAGGAAATCATTGCGGAAGAATCCCCCATGATTACCGGCGTTTCCGATGGCGCGCTCCTCCCTTGTGGGGGCCCTCTCTGAGGGCACTCTCGCCTTAGGTGATTGTTCACACCTCAGGTCACACCTCCCGACAAACGGACGGAGGGACCAATCGGCACTTTCGGAAGGTATCAGCTCGGGTAATCACCCCTCCCTGGGCCTGGCCATTACCAGGGGGTACGTACGTGTCCTACCTGTCTACCCGGATCGAGGAATTACGCGTTACCCCGTCACCGGCTACGCATGGAAGTGCGTGGGTCGGCCTTCAGACACGCACAAGGAGGAAGAAAGAGAAAGGGAAAGGAAAGAAGAGAAGTCTCAAACGCCGCAGCGGAGAAAAGGGTAAAGAGAAGAGGTAAGGAAAAGAGAAGGACAAAGGAAGGATGAAGACATACAAGCAAGGAAGGCGAAGAATGCGGTACATTTACAAGCGTCCGTCTCCAGACGTAGGCACAAACCATACTCCCAGAGGGGGAGAAAGGGAAGGAAAGAGCCAGAGGTGAGGGGGGGTCGAAGATGGGGGATGGGGAAGGATGCGGAAATGGAAGGTATGCAGCCCGGAAAGGAAGGAAGGCCGCATTAGCTCGGGGTCCCGTGCTCGCTACGCACGTATCCACAAAAGAGTTGTGGATCCCCTGGGGGGGGGGGGGGGGGGCGGCCACAGATCGAGCGAGATGAATCACATCCAACGTTTATGGTAAATAATCGAGATGTCAGTTCGTGCATAAAGTCCTGTACACTTTCTCAGTTATGGACGGCTACAGAGGCGGTATGGCTCTGTATTTCTGCAGGGAACTTTCAACGACTTGTAGAGTCCATGTCGCGTCGAGCTGTTTCACAAGTGGGACAAAAGGAGGTCAGACACAATAGCAGGAGGTATCCCATGACTTGCCCGCCGGCTAGCAGCGCTGTCTAACGCGCTGTTTCCCGAGCGGGAAGGGCGTGCCGGTCCCCGGCACGAATCCGCCTAGCGGATTAGTGTCTAGTTCCAGTGTGCCGGCCAGCCTGTGGATGGTTTTTAAGGCGGTTTTCCATTTACCTCGGTGAATGCGGGCTGGTTCCCCTTATTCTGCCTCAGTTGCACTGTGTCGGTGATTGCTGTGCAAACACCGTTTCCACGTATGTGTACACCATAATTACTCTACCACGCAAACATTTGTGGTTACACTCGTCTGGTATGAGGCGTTCAAAGGGTGAGGGGGGAGGGGGGACACTGCTGGCTTGACCTCATTATAATCCTGGGTTCGGGCTGTGGAGGAGGTGGTGTGGGTTAACTGCTGTGCTCTGTTGTGGGGTTGTGAACCACTGAGCGCTGCGTCGGGTCGAAGACACTCTGTCGTTTCTAGGTCCCTGGTTTAGTACATACATACATACCATGATTTTTGTAACCTCACTGTATATTGCCCTTCTTCCCCATTAGGCCACGCCTATATTCCTGAGAATTCCGATCATTTTGCACCAGTTTACATTGTCGACCGATTTTTTAATAGTTCGACAAGTCCTATGAACGTGTCTTGAATTTTCCAAAGTTTGGTTCCATTATCGAGTACGGCGTCAGAACTACTCCTCCGGTACCTCTGGTTTTTCAAAAGTCATGTGATCTTCAATTTTCTTTCCCATCCTTCTGTGTATTATTCATCTATATTCTGTATATAATGAGAGATTATTCAAAGTGTTCCTCGTTCGTAAATCATACATAAATGTTGATTCTTTGTGCGAAGTTCGAGTTACACCTCATGTAAGAAGGAGAGGCTTCTACCAGCGCGTGTCGCAGGTCGACAACGAGAGGATCGCAGTCTATCGGGACCGCTCTTTATTGTTCCGTGATATTGCTACTCGCCTTGGTCGGGTTCCTTTCCCATGCGCATACGGAAACGATATGTTGTCGTGGCACATACAGCCATGAAGCATCTCAGTGGCCTCACATATCTAGTGCACGAGATGTATTGTTCGCTACGCTGTGCAGTATCGTAGCGCCACTTGCGTCAGCATACAGGCTTGTTTGCAGGAAGGTAAGCATCCACGTAGGCAGTGCGGCGGAGTCTGGGATAACTTAGCCTGTCAACAAGGCGTTACACCTATAACGCATTAAGGCCTGTGGCCATATTCTATCTCCGATCTCACCGTGACTTTATCTTTCAACAAGATGACGCAAGACAGCGCTTCCTTGTGCTGTTCTGATCTGCGTTGATTCAGATTACCTTTTCATTTCCATCCGCTGGAAACACTTTGTCCTCGAGTTCACGATTCCCATGCACCATGATCGTTTAACCACGTCACAGAGATGAACGACCAGTATGTGTTAGCCACTCTCAGTCTGATTCGAAGACCAGTTGGGTTTGCTGCTGATAGCAGAAGTGGCACTTTGTCCTCGAGCTCACGATTCCCATGCACCATGATAGTTTAACCATGGCACAGAGATGAACGACCAGTATGTGTTAGCCACTCTCAGTCTGATTCGAAGACCAGTTGGGTTTGCTGCTGATAGCAGAAGTGGTAGCTCTGTGTACTAAATTTCACTCCCAGTATATTACCAGTTCACCCATAAATTTAATCATCAATTGTTCCTAATATACTACATGCGCTCAAAACTAAAGTTTAGTTATTTACTATCGTTTCTGGAGCTGAAATTTTAATTATGAACACTGAATTTAATTAGATTTCGTGCAGCGCACATGAGTCTGCGTATTGCATAGGACACTCACGGAAACCAAGAATGGAAGAAAACGAAGGCTGGAAGATTCTACACTACTCTGAAAAACTTAAGGACGAAGTAGATAAAGTAACTTAACATATTAAAAAGTCAGTGACAATCAGTGAAAGTGTGGGTGCGTGTTGTCAGAAGTCTTTCAGTCATGTACAGAAAGCTGGCTGTCACATGGCGTGAGGTCACCGTGACTATAGCGAAGTGTAAAGAGTGTAGGCTGGGATTTCGTATTGCTCATAGCATTGCTTTACATGCATAGCGAGCGTTCCGAATCACAGAACGGCTGCCCGAAGGAGACAAGGTGGTCGATCTCGGTCAACTGCAGCAGCAGATGATCTCTACATTGTGCAACAGGCAAGAACTAACAACACGTGCCAAATAGCGGACTCTAATGCACCAACAATTAACAGGACTCCGAGTGACGTAATCTCACGCTCCACGAAGGAATGGTGACTGCATAGGGGTGGTGTCTTTGCCCGACGACCAGGACGTTGAGTTCTGTTGACATCCGCATATCGGAGACACCGTTTGCAATTGTGCCAAGAGCTTAGGAACTGGAAAAATGAGGAGTGGGATGGTCAGTTTGGATGAGAGCAGATTCAGTTTGAGAAATCATTCTGGACGTACCCTCGCAAGGTGAGAGATCTGATCACGTAATGCACCCGGGAACGCTGTCGAACGAGGTGTTTCGTAGGCCTTGTGTTATGGTGTGGGGAGACTTAGGTACGCTGACCTCAAAATCTTTGAGCACTATACGCTTACTGGACAACGTTAGTGCGACACTGTTCTCCACCACCATGTTCGTCTTTTCAGGAATGCATTACGACCAGACAATGTTCTTATGGTAGAGAATGCACGAACTTATCAAAGGTGTAGATGGAGGAGCACTTGGAACGAAAGAATATTCTGTGAATGGGTTGTCCCACCCGTCCCTCGACTTATATCCAGTTAGGCATGTGTGGCATGCACTGGGCAGGCGTAACGCACAACGTTGACAAGCACCAACGATCATCCACCATTTGTCAACACTGCTAGTGGAGGAATGGAATTCCTTACCACTCTTGAGGCCAAGGCAGGAGCACGTGCGGAGACTACATTGCTGCCCACGGTGCTAACACACCGTATTAAAAACCTTGCCTCACCTTTTGTAATGTCCAGGGAGCCATGATATATCGCGGTTACTTCAGAGTAATTATTGTCTGAAAGTAAAAGTGTCAGTTCTGTTCGTCCCATTAAGTATTTCTTTCATTTACCTTCTGTACTTCAATGTAGCAGTTCTTTCTATGCATGTTATTTGGCAGTACCACATCGTGCTTAAGTTGATCAGATCGTTGGAGACGCAGTAAAATATTTGTTTGAGTACGAATTGTGGAGGAAAACTGTCATGACATTTTCAAAGAAAACATCTGTTTCCCTGAAATGACTTAGTGAAACCATACAGAACTTAATCTTTGTGAGGAAATGCACCTTTGTACGCCATTCCAATACAACGGTATTCCAATACCTGCAATACCGCACCAGAAATACACTGAAGAAATTGGTACACCTTCCTAATATAGCCTAGAGCCCCCGAGAGCACGGAGGTGTTGCAACACGACATGGCACGGAATCGACTAATGTCTGCAGGGAATTGACACCATGAATCCATGAGTCCTGCTGGGCTATCAATAAATCCGTAAGACTGCGAGGGGGTGGAGATCTCTTCTGAACAGCACGTTGCAAGGAATCCCTGATATGCTCCATAATGTTCATGTCTGGGGAGTTTGGTGGCCAGCGGAAGTGTTTAAACTCAGAATAATGTTCCTGGAGCCACTTTCTAGCAATTCTGGACGTATGGGGTGTGGCATTGTCCTGCTGGAATTGCCCAAGTCCGTCGAAATGCACAATTGACATGAATGGGTGCAGGTGATCAGACAGGATGCTTACGTACGTGTCACCTGTCAGAGTCGTATCTAGACGTATCAGGGGTTCCATATCACTCCAATTGCACACGCCTCACACCATTACAGAGCCTCCATCAGCTTGAAAAGTCTCCTGCTGACACGCAGGGTCCATGGATTCATGAGGTTGTCTCCATACCCGTGCACGTCCATCCGCCCAGCACAATTTGAAACGAGACTCGTTCGACCAGGTAAAATATTTCCAGTCATCAACAGTCAAATGTCGGTGTTCATGGACCCAGGCGAGGCGTGAAACTTTGTGTCGTGCAGTCATCAAAGATACATGATTGGGCTATCTGCTCCGAAAGCCCATATTAATTATGTTGAATGGTTCGTACGCTGATACTTGTTGATGGCCTAGTATTGAAATCTGCAACAATTTGCGGAAGGGTTGCACTTCTGTCACGCTGAACGATTCTCTTCAGTCGTTGCTGGTCCCATTTTGCAGGATCTTTTTCCGGCCGCACCGATGTCGGAAATCTGATGTTTTACCGGATTCGTAATATTAACGGTACACTCGTTAAATAGTCGTACGACAAAATTCATACTTCATTGCTACGTCGGAGATGCTGTGTCCCATCGTTCGTGCGCCGACTTTAACATCACGTTCAAACTCATTTACATCTTGATAACCTGCCATTGCCGCAGCAGTAACCGAACTAACAACTGCGTCACGAACTTGTTGTCTTATATAGGCGTTGCCGACCGCAGCGCCGTATTCTGCCTGTTTACGTATCTCTTTAGAAATACGCATGCCTACACCAGTTTCTTCAGCGCTTCACTGTATTTGATGCTCTAGTTTATTCCTTAGATAGGATGGAATTATGGATGGAAAAAAGCCCCTCGAGAAAGCATAAATGTAACTGGTGTCTACATATGTATTCCTCAGAACACCTTGACTGAGGTGTTTGATGAGAACGACTGTTGACAGGTCCCGTTCGAGTTGTAAGTTTTCTGATTTTCCCGACATGTTCTTTTCGCGGGATCTATTTGGAAGACGTATATGTTGCTTCTGTCTTCTTGGATTAGCCCCTCTCAGAAGTTTAATCTCTCCGTAATACTCAACACCTATTTTGCTATCACTCGGCAGCGCTCTCGTGCGTTCTAAAGAAACCTGTAACGAAACATACGGCTCTTGTTTGGATCTCTAACTCTTCCATTGATCTTTCCTGCTTTATGTAGTTGTTTCATTGTAGGTCGCTCACAGTGTATACTTCTACATATTTTTCGATAAGTTCCAGTTATTTGTCGCCAGCGCAAAATGAACAGTATTAGGTCTTCCCGTCTGTTAATAAGCAATGTATTAAAATTCTTTAAGCTGAGAACCGCCCGCAAGTGCCTGCACAAAGCGATGCTTTCCTTCAGTTTCCTTGAATTTCGTAACGAATTTGTGGGAATGCGACTTCCCTGTATTCCGGCAGTAGGCAGTATTATATTTATATGTACTGTAAACAGTAACGACACATTACACTTCCATGACATATATCCGGAGTCACATTTACAACTGACGAATTCTTTCCACTCAGAACGATGTACTTAATTCTCTCCTTTAGGAAGTCGCAAATTCGGTCCGAAGATCTTTTGTTCATTAAACCTGGGATATCCTCCTCCTTCCTCCAATTATGAAAAAAGTAGTTCAGAACAATGCCATGCGAAGTCTTGTCCTTCGCTGCCGTTTTAATTGTGTGACTACCTCTCTACAGCTGACAACTTCAAATATCTTCCATTTTTTAAATTTATTTTTATGTTTATTTATTTTCTTCAGTCATTAGCCTTCTGACTGGCATGATGCATCCCGCCACGAATATCTCCCCTGTGCCAATGATTTCATCTCAAAGTAGCACACGCAGCCTACGTCTTCAGTTAGTTGTTGGATATACTTCAGTCTCTTGTCTTTCTCTACTGTTATTATTCCATTCATGTCCCAACAAATCTATGGAATTTATTCCCTGATGTTCTTTCTTCATCATCTCCTCATTGTCTTTCGTATATTCATTTCATCTTCAGTTCTTCGGAGAACCGTCTCATTTTTTACTTCATCAGTCCGCCTAATTTATAACATTCTTTTTTAGCTCCACATCTCAAATGCTTCGATTGGTCTTTGTTCCGGTATTCTCACGGTCCGTTATTCACTACCTTACAATGCTATGTTCCAAAAGAACATTCTGAGAAATTTCTTCCTCGAACCTATGTTTAATATTAGCAAAGTTCTCTGTGTAAGGAAGGTCCGTTTGGCCTTTGCTAGTCTGCCTTTTACGTCCCCCGTGCTTCGTCTGTCATGGATTATTTTGCTTCCGAGACAGCAGAATTCCTTTCAATTCTTCCGTTTCGTGTCGCCAATATTGATTTTAAGTTTCTAGCCATTTTCATTTCCGCTACTTCTTGTTACTTTCGTCTTTCTTCCGTTTACCCGCACTCCACATTCTGTACTCACTTAGACCATTCGCTCCAGTCAACAGCTTCTGTAATTTTTTTTCACTTTCACTGAGGATAGCAATGCCACATTAGTATCGTTTCACTTTGAACTTTTATGTCCGTGATTGCTTCTTTCATGGGTAAATGGCATCGTTGGCTGGGAGGTCCTATCCGGGGAAGTCTCGACGCCACATTAGACGACTTGCGCACCGGTAATAAGGATGAAATGATGATAAGGACAACATAACACCCAGTGGACGACCGGAGAAAATCTCCAACCCGGCCGGGAATCGAACCCGGGCCCGCTTGCATCGGAGACAAGCACGTTACCACCCAGCTAAGCAGGCGGCCTTTGATGGGTATATTGAGCAGTAGAGAAGAAGAACTACATCCCTGTCTTACACCCTTTTTAATCCGAGCGCCTCGTTCTTGTTCTTCCACTCTTATTGTTTCTTGTAAATATTGTACACTACCCGTCTTTCCCTACAGTTTACATCTATTACTCTCAGAATGTTGAATATCTTGCACCATTTTACACCATCGAACGTTGTTTTCTAGGTCGACGAATCGTATGAGCGTACCTTGATTCTTTTTTTCTTTTTTTTCTTCAGTCTTGTTTCCATTATCAAGCGCAGCTTCAGTAACGGCCTCTCTGGTGTCTGTACATTTCATAGAGCTAAACTCATTGCCATATAACTGGTCCTTAATTTTCTGTACATTATTCTTGTCAGCAGCTTGAATGCATCAACTGTTGAGCTGATCGTGCGATAGTTCTCGCGCTTATCGCTCTTGCTATTTTGAGCCTGATCTCAGATTCTATACACCAACTTGAATACTCATTTGATTGCTGCTTACCCCAATGATTTTAAAAATTCCAAGGAATTGCTGTTTATCCCTTCTGCCTCTTTCTGATGTGAAGCGTTCCAGAACTTTTGTAAATTGTGGCTCTAGTACTGGATCCCTTATATCTTCCGTATCGACTGCAGTTTCTGTTTTTTACCGCGTCTGCAAGGTGACAATGCCCACATCAATCGCCACTTTGCATTTTTGAATAATCAGTTAGGGCAGTAATGATGAGTAGGCGCATGGATATGAACAAATTTGCGGTTCATCGCGCTATAACAGAGATAGCTAAGGGATGAGCTATGAGAATGTGCTGCATTCGTTAAGTGCAAATAATTTTTGCTGAAAGAGTTTGGTGCGAGATTGTAATCAGGATGCCGGTGGCGGGAAGCCAGCAGCGCATTGGCCCGAAGGTCGAATTTTACAGCCTACAGCACCCGAGGTGTGTTGGCACCACCAGGGCGGTCTCCAGCGCCAGGGCTTTGATGCCGGCCGACAGGCAGGAGGAATTTCCGGTGGAGCACTGAGAGGCAAGAAGAATGTCTCCCCAAAGTTAATAAGGCAGGGAAACGCTGTGTCCCACTCAGTCGTGTCGCCTTGGGCTCACAAAAGCGTCGCGGGTGACATTGCCAGCAAGGAATGTACCTCCGCGAATCCGCCACTCCACTTTTGAGCATGGGACAGAGGATCAGAATGTGTCCCGTTAAATGCTGGCGTCAAGGAAGCGTGTGGCTAGTTATTTGGACGAGCGGTGACTCTCACAGACGTGACGTAAGCGGTGTTTCCAACGCATTCACAGTCGATCTGGAGTAGTGCCCATTGTTGCTATTGGACAACCACCCCAGCAGACCGGCACACCGCACTAAATTTTTGATAGAAAGCAGACACATGCGTCTCTGCGTCTTTCCGATGAGGACGCAGTACTCTGTCCCACGCGATGGAGAATGATTGCGGAGTAGCTGTGCACCTTACCCGGAACTCAAGGTAATTTGGCGGGATTGTGTCGCGTACATGCGCCGCTGTGGTTGGAGAGTCATCGCACCTGATCGGCGTAACAAAAACGACGAGAACGGCCAGCTGGCGACCCTCTCGTGGTGCATAAGAGCAGAGCTGGTAATATACAGCTCCGGCCGTAGCACGATCAGCCTTGCAGTTCACAGTAGTGAAATGGATGGCCATTGACCTACTGAGTACCACAGAACATTCTCGCATTTTATTTTTATTTTTATTTTTTATTTTTTAGTTATTTATTTATTTATTTATTTTTTTTTGTTCCTAAGGGACCAAACTGCTGAGGTCACCGGTCCCTAGACTTACACACTACTTAAACTAACTTTTGCTAAGAACAACACACACACCCTTGCCTGAGAAGGACTCGAACCTCTGGCCACGCGATCCGGGACATGGCTCCTCAACCCGAGCGGCCATTCCGCGTGGCATCTCGCATTACTTCTGTGATTACATACAGATTGAAAGTACGTGACCTAGAATCTTGCGCTCTCTTTCACTTAAGGGGAAGTGCCAATCCCCATCGCTAGGTTTCATGTTTGTCGATTTCGTTATTAAGATATTAATCTGCATACATTCAAGAGACATTATCTCGTTAATGCGGTTTATGAGCATATGTAAATTCTCAAAAGGAATAAATCTGATTACCTTTCCTGACACTTCAGACCTACATTGACACGCTAACCCTATCATGCAACCTAGACAAAAATTTTAGTGGTGCTAACTTAATGTTAATGTTAACAATCAGGGAAAGATTTTTGAAATCATATGTGTGGAGTGTGGCATGCTATGGGTGTGAAACATGGACTCTCGGGACAGAGGAAGACCAGAAGCTAAATTCTTTTGAAATGTGGTGCTATAGACGCATGCTCAAAATAAAATGGATCGACAACGTCACAAACGAAGTGGTTCTGGAAAGAGCAGGTGAGAAGAGAAGCTTCTGGAGTTTCATTGTTAAAAGAAGAGTGCAATTTACAGGCCATCTATTAGAGAAAGGACTCCTGAACACAATCATAGAGGGATATGTCGAGGGAAAAAGACCAAGAGGAAGACCACGACTGAGGTACATGGATCAAATCGTGAAAGATGTGGGATGTAACACCTATAAAGAAATGAAGAGAAAAGCTGAAAGACGCACAGAATGGAGACAAGCTGCCATTGTAGCTGTTGCAAACCAATCCTTGGATTGACCACTACAGAAGAAGAAGAACTTAATGTTAATAATTTACATCCATCACTACTTTCTGTGAGGCAAGCGACCTCACCCAATTCGATTCTTCAAGAGAGGCCTGTATTGCATAGTCAGATGTCATTACGCGTACAAGAATAGCATTGAGGGAATTTATAACAGATGGTCGATTTCAGCAAATAGTTCATTTGCATATCGCCTCACGGTAGAGAAGGAAACTCTGAGGTCGCTAACCACGCCCTCAGACAATCCGTCACCTCACAGAGGCCTTCAGTATACTCTTTTCATGGAGCCATTTCTCTTTGGCTCTCCAGCGCTTCATATTTATTGAATTCCTATGTGATTTATGTTGCTGTGTACCTGTATTCCCTTCAAAATTTTTGTTATTCCTTCTTTTGTCTATCACTTATTTTTTCGTGTTAGCCAAGGTTTCTTCAAAGTTACCTTTATTGTAAGTATGTTTGTTTTTCTAACATCTGCGATTACTCTTTTTAAAGACGTTTAGTCTTCTTCAACTGAACTGCCTACTGTGGTATATCGCAGTATCCACATTTTTAGCAAACTTCAAACGTCTCACTCTTCCTCAGTACTTCAATATCCAATTTCTTACCACGCTGATTCGTTCGTACGTTTCTCTTTAATTGCAATATATTCTTCCTGTTATAAAAGCATAATTTGGAAACTTACAACATGACGTGTTCTGTAGTCAGAGCCTCTGAGACAGGTGCTCTATAAAAACATGCGTTATCTTTAATTCTATCAACCACCCAGATTAATTCCCATTCAGAATTTGTAATAACCTTATTAGGCACTGTAGAAGAGTTAATGGAGATGTTCAAAAATGGTTCAAATGGCTCTGAGCACTATAGGACTTAACATCTGTGGTCATCAGTCCCCTAGAACTTAGAACTACTTAAACCTAACTAACCTAAGGATATCACACACATCCATGTCCGAGGCAAGATTCGAACCTGCGATCGTAGCAGTCGCGCGGTTCCGGACTGAGTGCCTAGAACCGCTAGACCACCGCGGTCGGCAATGGAGATATGCTGCCACCATTAGCATCTAGCGTACCTTAACGTAACATATTTCAATCTCAGTTTAAAATTTCGCTGTTACCCTCTAGTGTATCAGTTATCTGCTCACCATGTTGGCATTGCCACCCTTACTACAGTAGATTAATTTTGGGATTTACTCGTGAATTCTTCCGAAGTTAACACGCATTATGTTAAAATACTCTTAATCCACAAGCACTAATGGACTACTCTGACATAAAAAAATAAATTTTTGACTAATACAAACAGAAAAAAGTTACCGTAAAGATAATTTCTCTGGACGAGCTCTTATAGAAACACCTTTGAAAATAGATAAATAAAAACTCCAGCCCTGAAATGTATTAGAAGTCCGCAAATGTCAATCGTAGAGAATGTGATACGTGTAATGCGACGTGTCACAGTCAAATATTACTAACATAAAGAAACTTAGAACAATGGCTGTATCCACTCGATGTAGTAGATTATGCTATTTACAAATTAGTGTCATATCTAATTACACTTCATTTTAACCATATTTTAATGCAATTGCAAAACATGGCGTGGAAGATCCGCCAATACTTAACACTATTAAAAAGGAGAGAATATGTCCACTTAGGAGCATGTATTTTTCACAATTAGGACAATCTAGAGTCAGATTGGTGTCCTTTCTTTAAGGAAGAGGTTCATATGGTACAATTATTGTTCACACAGAACGACGATATTATATGGCCCATCGACAGGGAGGTGTTTCCACACTGACAGAAATATTTCTTGTGACAGAAAACGGTGAATTACTCAGGTGAAGTGTTTGCGACAAAGCAGTCCGACAATCCACTCTCCCTGACTTAGGGTAGTGTAGCGCTTGACGCAGTCACGTCGATTACATATTTGAGCGTAACATTGCAGAGCGATATGAAGCGGAACAAGCATGTAATGGCAGTTGTGGGGAAGGCGGATAGTCGTCTTCGGTTCATTGGTAGAATTTTGAGAAGATGTGGTTCATCTGTAAAGGAGACCGCTTATAAAACACTAATACGACCTATTCTTGAGTACTGCTCGAGCGTTTGGGATCCCTATCAGGTCGGATTGAGGGCGGTCGTAGAAGCAATTGAGAGGCGGGCTGCTAGATTTGTTACTGGTAGGTTTGATCATCACGCGAGCGTTACGGAAATGCTTCAGGACCTCGGGTGGGACTCTCTAGAAGAAAGGAGGCGTTCTTTTCGTGAATCGCTAATGAGGAAATTTAGAGAAGCAGCATTTGAGGCTGACTGCAGTACAATTTTACTGCCGCCATCTTATATTTCGCGGAAAGACCACAAAGATAAGAGAGAGTAGGGCTCGTACAGAGGCATATAGGCAGTCATTTTTCCCTCGTTCTATTTGGGAGTGGAACAGAGAGAGAAGATGCTAGTTGTGGTACGAGGTGCCCTCCGCCACGCACAGTATGGTGGACTGCGGAGTATGTACATGGATGTAAATGTAATCTAAGAGCAGCTCAAGTCGGAACAACCGATCTATTGTTTGACTCTGCCACTACCTGTGAGTACATCCTGCGCGCTGTCACCTTACAGCCGGCCGGATTGGCCGAGCGGTTCTAGGCGCTACATTCTGGAACCGCGCGACCGCTGTGGTCGCAGATTCGAATCCTGCCTCGGGCATGGATGTGTGTGATATCCTTAGGTTAATTAGGTTTAAGTAATTCTAAGTTCTAGGGGACTGATGACCTCAGCAGTTAAGTCCCATAGCGCTCAGAGCCATTTTTTTTGTCACCTTACGACATGTTTGTTTATTGTACACTGACTTACTCAAGAAATTCTCTCTAACTTCGAAGAAAAAGAAAGAAAATTAATGTCCTGGTACATTTTAGTCTATTTAAAGAAATAATTATGAGGATGAAACATAATACCGTGATTTTAGATAATAAAGTATGAAAGCTGGAGAAAAATACTCACTACGAAACTGAGTAGTGGGTCGATCACATTTGAATATACGATGCACAAAGAAGTACAGCTTCCAGCCTTTCGTCCTTCATATGATGGGTCTACCCATTCTAACTTTAATTTTATACGAAATTAGAATTATATTAATACCTTCAGCTGCTGACGGGAGTTGATATATATCCACGGGGACAGGTGAAAATGTTGAGAATGTGTGCCCCAACCGGGACTCGAACCCGGAATCTCCTGCTTACATGGCAGACGCTCTATCCATCCTTTTTTCCCCTTAATCTCTTTTTGTTCGTTTTAGTTCGTTGCCTCTGCTCGGGGCGGACGTCGCAAGACACCCGTTTCAGTTCGTCGTTCATCCATTAACTCAGTTTTTTTATTACAGAGGGCAGCTAGCCCTCTGAACACGCTGAGCTACCGTGCCGGCCATCTAAGCCACCGAGGGCACAGAGGATAGTGCGACCGCAGGGACTATCTCGCGCACGCCTCCAGCGAGACCCACATTCTCACCTGGTATGTCTACACACTACATTCGTTGTGTCCCACCACAACACACTCATTACTCGTGGAACACATTCTTACCAATTCCCGTAAGAGTTCGGGGAATATGTGTGCGTCCGCACAGAAGAAGGTCATGACCGGTATTGCAAGAACTATATACTTATATTATAATGGTGTCTGTTCTTTCGGTATGAGGGAGGGCGTTCCATTCACAGAGGATGCATCACGTGACGCCTGAGACGAAAAAAGGGTCAGTGTCATGATCTCAGTCCTCGCCCGATTCCCACCCCCACCCCCAAACTTATCCTTCCCCACCCTTACTCCACAAACACACAAGAAGTTCAGATCAGTGATATTCGCTGAACAAACTGTGGACACAGTCGCTTTGGGACATGTAGCGTGTGCTGCCTCGCCGTGAAAGCTTTATCATTGTGCCACATTGGAACGGAAAATTAATCTACCAAAAGAGTTATCACGCTTTCTTAGCGTTGCAAAAGATTTGCTGGGTACGGTACATCTTTAATGGAACTTGAAAGCTCATAAACATCTGGACAAATAAGACTATTCTACCAGTATAGGTATCAGACGTTCTCAGTGTCAGAAAAGTTTGTGAGGCACGGTATACCTTTAACGGATCTTGAAGACTCTTAAACATCTAGATGGACATCCTTCGCTTAAAACTTTATTAATGTCTAAGTGACAGGTTTGGTTCTATCTTTTCATGTTTCCGTAAAATCTTGGATGTTTCATTTCTTATTGTTGTACATCATTAAACAAAAATGCAGACCAAAATATAAACACGTCAGCAGCATAAATCGTAAAAGCTGTTTCACTTGATCGTAATACTGTTATACATGTAAACAGCAAATCAGACACATTCGCGCAGTAATTTTTACAACGGTACCAACTGCAGTAATAATAAAGTAATGGAATTACGTCAAAAATAAATATTATGCTCTTTATGAAAATTAGACGATATGTTGAATAACATAATGCTTCTGTATTTCAAAAAAGATCTACAGACCGAGTGAGGTGGCGCAGTGGTTAACACTAGACTCGCATTCGGGAGAAGGACGGCTCAAACCAACCTGATTTAGGTTTTCCATGATTTTCCTAAATCGCTTCAGGCAAATGCTCGGATGATTACTTCGAAAGGCCACGGCCGACTTCCTTCCCGATCCTTCCCTAATCCGATGGCACCGCTGTCCTCGCTGTTTGGTCCCCTCACCCCAAATCAACCTACCAACCATCTTCTACAGAACTAGCTCTGGCGTTATTTAGTGCGGGAACTCCAATAGAAGCAAAGTCTCGTTTGGTATTAGTCTAAAGTTCCGGTCTGACTGAAGGATGATGATAGCACTAAAGAGATACTCGGAAGCCCAAAGAAATTTGTATAGGCATGCGTATTCAAATACAGAGATATGTAAACAGACAATACGACAGTACGGTTCACAATGGCTATATAAGACAACAAGTGTCTGGTGCAGTTGTTAGATCAGTTACTGCTGCAACAATGGCAGCTTATCAAGATTTAAGCGAGTTTGAACGTGGCGTTATAGTCGGCGCACGAGCTATGGGATACAGCATCACCGAGGTTGCAATGAAGTGGGGATTTTCCCATACGACCATTTCACGGATGCACCGTGAATATGATGAAGCTGGTAAAACATCTAATCTCCGACATCTCCGCGGCTGCAAAAAAATCCTGCAAGAACGGGACCAGTGACGACTGAAGAAATTTGTTCAATGTGACAAAAGTGCAACCCTTCCTCAAATTGCTGCAGATTTCAATGCTGGGCCACCAACAATTGTCAGCGTGCGAACCATTCAATGAAACATAATCGATGTGGGCTTTCGGAACGAAGACCAAGTCGTGTACCCTCGATGACTGCATGACACAAAGCCTTACGCCTCGCCTAAGCCCGGTAACACTGACTTTGGGCTGTTGTTGACTGCGAACATGTAGCCTGGTCGAACGAGTCTCTCTTCAAGTTGTATCGAGAGGATGCACGTGTGTGGGTACGGAGACAACCCCATGAATCTACGGACCCTGCATGTCAGCAGGGGAATGTTCAAGCTGGTGGAGGGTCTGTAATGATGAGGGGAATGTGCAGTTGGAGTGATATGGGACCCCTGACACGTCTAGATAAGACTGACAGGTGACATGTACGTAAGCTTCCTGTCTGATCACCTGCATCCATTCACTTCCTTTGTGCATTCCGATGGACTTGGGTCATTCCAGCAGTGAATGCGACACCCCACACGTCCAGAATTGCTATAGAATGGCTTCAGGAACACTCTTCTGAGTTTAAACACCTTGCTGGCCACCAAACTCACCACACATGAACATTATTGAGCAAATCTGGGATGCCTTACAACGTTCTGTTCAGAAGAGATCTCCCAACCGCTTGTACTCTTACGGATTTATGGACGGTCGTGCAGGATTCTTGGTGTCAATTCCCTCCAGCACTATTTCAGACATTAGTTGAGTATATGCCACGTCGTGTTGCGGTACTTCTGCGTACTCGTGGGGGCTCTACACGATATTCGGCAGGTGTAGCAGTTTCTTTAGGTCTTCGGTGTATAAATTACGGTATTGTGATTAGTATCCAGTGCTCATCATCGGATTAAATCAGGTATCAAAGATGGAACACAAGTATGGGCAATTTAGAAAATGCTTCAGTTACTCCAAAATATAATACGCGTTCTGACAATAGACGACAAATGTCTCAGAACAAGCTAATTTTAAAAATGATGCAGTGGCGGAGGCCACGTAACACCTGTGTTTGTCCGAGTGACGGACTCAATTTGATACATGATAGTATGGACCATTCCGAAAGGAAAATGTTGTTCAATGTGCGCTCTACTGGCAGCGATTGCTAGCTACATTTACTTAAACGCACGGCGCTTTCCATTTTAATCACTTGGAGTGGTGCATCAAACTCGGTTTGAAGACCAACATTTGCAGCAGATATTCCTAACAACGGATGAATTTAACTTTAGCCTGTTCACTGCTTAAACACACATCAAAGTTTTAACATTGTTCCGATTTCCAACGCAGCATCTGTCTACGAGGTGTGCAATAAATTGAATTTGACCATAGCGTTTTTCAGTACGGGTTTCATAGTACTGTTACCGTTAAAACAACATATAAACGTGCCGTCAATAACCCCCTGTTGACAGCGCTCACATCCCCTTTGATTTAAGAATCTCAGAAATTGACGAGAATAAGGATACGTTTCTGTAACGACTCTTCTGAACGCTTCTTTCACCCGTCCTTCCCGTTACAAAATATACTGTACGATAAATTGTCCAACAACGTTAGGCGAAATAGGGTGTTACAGAAATGCTACAGACTGTTCTGCGCCAAGTTCGTACAGACGGCCAGAAATAATAAGTGATTTCATTTACTAATCTACTACCTGTTCATGCACTACAGCCGATCTTTGCAATGGATATTTATTTATGCAGTGCTGTTAGCGAGTCCAGAGTAATATGACTGGTTACTGATGAGACAAATAACATGCCACACTAAAAACAACAAACCTGCATAAAAATTTACATAATCGACAGTATGCGATACGTCATGACATTGTTGCTGTTAATTTGACACAGTTATTGTTCATAGAAAAAGAAAATGAATAGTTAAGAAAGAACAATTTTTACACTTCAAAGTAACCTCTGGTTTTCTTCTAACTATTGCTAGTCGAGTAGACCACAACAACTGAATTAAATGAAACAAATTTTTATAGATATGAGACTTTAATTATGCAAAAGACAAAAATTACAATTCCAGAATACATCTTTCGCCCTGCTACGGTGTGTGCGTTGTTATGAACGTTCCTGGCAGCTTTTAACCTGCTAGGAAGATTCGAAGGTTACATGGTTGTACTGACAGTATAGGAGAAGCGTATAGCAATTTTACATGCATTATTTGTTCTTAAATTTACATTTCGCAGTACTGTTAAGGAAGTCGACCAGATGTGTACAATATTTATATGTCTTGCCCTAACATACACAAAACATTGAATCTATTACCTTAGAAAACTTCTCATTTAAAATTCATTCCGTATTTGTATTACTGGATGACTGACTCAGTAGAAAGTAGAGCTACTTACGTTTTCTTGGGTTTAGTAAGTTTGAATTTTAAAAAACTATTCAGTTGAAGTCTAGGGAAACCTAGAGGACGCTTTAAACTAATAGATCCAACTTATCTCTGGGTCTCTTTTCATAAATTATAAGTGAATATCTTTGTCGGCACCCTATCCCGCGTTAGGGCTATTTGACAATTTGTATAAATCTGCAACATCATAATTGGGTTTCAGGTATTCTTGTACCTTTAACCATTCATATGAAACTTTCAGGTTTTTTACCAGTCCGTTGTGAAACTTTCCCAAAAATGTTGCATAGTAGCGAATAATCCGAAATCAGTATCCAAAGATACTAGCAATTCTTCTATATAACATTGTCCTGCTCTGCCGAATATGGAACCGGGATTTTGTGCTCTAAAACTGGAACGGGTAATTTCGTATTCTTTTTCTGACCGTCTTCTGCCCTTTACTGCAAATCTTGGCATTGTCCCCAGAAAAATTAAAAGTAGTGGGCTCATGTAGCCCGTATTCCCCTAATTATGTATGGGTTATAATATCACACATAAGTTGTAAAGGGAAAATTATCATTAGAAATAAATACAAACACTTCAAATTTTGAACACGTGCACTAGACTTAACCATCAATTCGCTGACATAGCTGTTTCGTACTGTAGGTCACAATTTACAGGGACCAAATAAACAACCTAGCCCCCAACACTATCTGCACATTACAAACCAACACTGGTATTTCATCCATAGAACCGTAACATAGTCTACTCATCGAGAAATCCTAGAGCCTGTTGGGCTGTACTGTGCGCGTCTGCTGTATAATAATTATTAGCGTATTTTAATCCTGCTCAGCTCTGTTAGCATTTACAGAACAAAAATTTTGCTAGCTTATGCAGAAAAAAGAACCCTCTACTTTTGTATAGCATGCAAATGATGTATTTTCTAAGTTTCCTACGCAGTAGGTCTGTTAGCAATTGTCACGAACAAAATATATACATACCGACGAAAGAAAAAATGTTCAAAGAAGGAGTCTGTAACGTAAATAACGTGATACTTACGAAAACTTAGGCGACAACAGTCGCACCAGTCACGCAGCAAATTGTCATATTTCACGCAGTGAGGGACAGATGTCTGGCGCCTATCTTGGAAGCCGTTGCAGCCGAAAAGGCGCTGGGCTGCCGTGCGAGAATGGACTCGCGGCAGCGAGGCCGCGGGAGTTCGCGGAGGCGGCGGAGGCGGCAGCGGCGTCTGCACGTGCTGACGGGTCGCGTGGCGACGCGCGACTGCGGCGCGCGCCGTCGGCTTGTCGGACGCTCGCGGGCCGGCGATCGCAGCGCCACGCAGTACTCCACGGTGTTTCACCAAAATGTGACCGTAGTGCAGCAGTTCCCAAACTTTGTCACATGATTATCTTTATCTATATGAAAGGGTGAACGAGGGAGGATGCGTGGATTGGGAGGGAATAGGAGGGTACGTACCAGTATGGCTCAGATATTTAGTTAAATAAATATTTCTTATACAAATACTTATTTTAAACATTCATCTACACTTACATAAGACCCTGTCTTAATTTTTACCATACAATGTTTATGTCTTTAACAATATGCTACATCTTTCAGTTTATTTCATTTCAGCTTCGTGTTACCAAAACGATTCAGAATCTGTGAGCTATTTAATCCTGATGCAAACAACCACTGCCCTAAATGTAGACCACCTTGCAGCCATGTCTTTCCCATCTTAGCGGTCTCTCACCATAGAAGCTGGAAATTTCCATCACTACAGCCGTATTGCACCATGCATCTCACCTTCCTCCCAATTTACCAATGTATGAGGGACAGCCAAATAGAAACTGAACCCCCCCCCCCCCCCAAATGGGACCTTGAAATGGTCCAATTCAAAATAACCACCACACGCATTAAGACATTTATCCCAATGGGAGAGGAGACGATCAGTTCCTGTTTCATAGAACATGTTCGCAGCTGATGGATCCACAGCTGCACACACTCTTCAGCTTGTATCAAATTGATATGCAAATTAATTAAATTGATCAATTAATTACCCTACGACCACTCCAACCCCCAGCCCCAACCCCAGATGATGTCATGAGTTTCCCACAGCTGGCACGTGGATCATTGCCCCTCCTCAACCCCCATCTGCCCTAATGGCAGGAATTTCGAATTTCGGCGGGAATTTCAAAAATTGTGGGAATGTATTTGTCCCAGGGCTGTGTAGATGTCATCCCCCTCCCCCCTCCCATACACACACACACACACACACACACACACACACACACACACACACACACACACACACACACACACACACCATCTGGGAAATGGCGGGAAATTGAAAATGGCGATGCCCTTATCAGGACTGGAACCCTCCAACACAAGAAAACATTTATTTTGGTTGGGAAGTTGAAATAAATCTCGGCCCTAATTACATAATCATAACGATCGGTCCTAATTACACAATTATATGCATAGTGCTACACAAGGACTGCCTAAAATCGTAAAACAGCTCAAAACTTGGCGATGCCATGCAACTGGTGTTATCCTGCAGGGACAAAATTTCACAATACTACTTGAAACTAGTGGCAAACGTACTCAGTCTCTACCCTTCACCTACAAGCTGACGGCAAAAAGGTTGTGGTGTAGGGTATTATCCTGACGAGGTGCTGGTGTTGGACAGAGAGGAGTTTAATAAGTGATTACCTGTAAGCATACAGCTAAGGACTATATCTCTCGATGTTTGACATCAGAGTCTGGTACAGGCGCCAGCTCGACAATCACCCTGCAGCCGAGGTAATCAAAGCCAATACACGCTACTTTTTCTGATGGAAAATCTATCACTGTTCTAATTACACATCGAAATTGTCGTGAATGGATGGGTCATAATGCAACACATGTACTGGGGAAAATCGTTGTTCCGAAAGATTGCAGAGAGGGCAGTAGTTGAACCTGCATTCTCCTCGATGTACAGCCGAGAACTAACGAAACTAACGAAACTGTAAGCACTACTACCTCCTCTCATCCGTCTCCCTCCCTCCCTCCCTCGATCCACCTGTGGGGGGACACGGACACGGCTTTTTCAAAGGGTCAACTGCTACCGCTGAGCACTGTGCCCTGCGTTGAAGCTCACCGCCATTCTGCCGGCACCTGTCCCACCTTCAGGCGATGCTCCGTCAACACAAAGCATGTAAGCCCGACTAAATAATAGCAGATAAATGAACGCCACCTCATACCTCATGCCGCGCCCTGACCAGAGCACAGGTGCCTAGAGCAACCACTCACACACACACACACACACACACACACACACACACACACTGGACCATCTCCCACACCGCCTCCCCCCCCCCCCCCCGATGCCCCGTCACCTCTCCCCCACCCCCTCGCAGAAGTGCCTGCCGTTCTGAATGTGGAAACACTTTACTCTTATTTAACGTCAACGCATCTCATATAGTCGAGCGTCCATTAAAAAGGAAAACGCAATCGCGACAGTAAAACATTACCTCTTTGCACAAAAATAGGCACAGTCCATTTTCTTTGAAAGTAAAATCGATATAGTTTTTATGTTTGACTGCAGGATACAGTTTGCACCTCATTATTTATTGACATCCAACAAAATACACCACTGCCGATTACAAATGATCAGACTGCAGAGGCCCTACCACCAGTTTGTTACGAAAACTACCAATCACAACAAAATGTCCTTGTTACTTCGAAACCGTCATCGGAGTAAAGGAAAAGCAAGAATTTAAACTCCGAAGAAAAACCATCTATGTTAAGCAATTTCTTTCAGCTTGACGGACAAATTACACGACCTGAGAGCATCTCTCGCATTAAAATCACTGTCTGCAAATAAACTGGCATGCGCGTATTACTAACCTTTCAGACACGTGAAATAACTTTAGTGAATACAATCTTTCACGCAATTAGCTCACATGTCAGGAAGAACACAATCATTTTACCTTCGATAACAACAAGCTGTAACTCAAGAGGATGTTGCTGTTTTGTACACTATGGTAAGTCCCGTTTCACCAATGAGAAGCTGTACCACATCTGCGTTTACGAAACAAATCGTGAGAGTGTCTTGTAATAGAATCTCCTATAAGATTTTACTGCGTCTCTCTAACTTCCGTTACATCGAAACCAATTACCATTTGTGTGTTTACCTTTGCATTTGTGCTCCATAACTCCCCTCTCCCGACATGTCTATAAAGTTTATATTATACAGCAGACGCTTGCGTTTCTAGTTTTTAAGCAATTTCATCATCACAACCTGTTTCGCACAACCTACTCATATTTCGGGACAAAAACACTATCATTTCTAGGTTCCACAACGAGCTATAATTCAAATGGTGTCTGCTTTATAATTAGAGGTTATAAAGTATGAAATAACACAGGACTTACAGGAACCCCTACTCTTTAAACAGACAATTTTGACAATAATAATAAAAATAGTCATGGTTCCACAAGAACAGATTTTATGAGGAAAGTCGGTGTAGTTTTGAGAGAAATTTGTGCATCCAAACTTAACCAATTATATCATTCCTTGTAATAGAACTTCCTTTAAGATTTTACCGCATCTCTCTCTTCTGATATATTGAAAAAATGAATACAATCTGTGTGTTGACGTCGAGCATATTAGATATATACAAATCGCTCCGCTGGAGCACGTGGCCAGTGATCGAAGTTGCTTGCACAGATATAGGTAAAGTTTTGACTACTGCAGTGGAGGAAGACCATATACAACAGACTCTCAATCACAAGAGCCCTGTATTGTTCCTTCATAAGCAGCTTAATACATTGTTTTTTCAGCTTACATGTCAGCTGAGGAAAACACATGACGTCATCTGGGGATGGGGGTGAGATTGGGCATGGACAGGACGGTAGTTAATTTACCATTTAATTAACTTGCATATAAATTTGATATCATTGGAAATACTTGGAAGGAGAGACAGCATTGGTCGTATTTTTTTGTTTTATTAACCGCAAAATCGATTTTCTGTCACTTAGTGACCATCCTCAAAAATTTTCACATAACGATCAGAGAGTATAAAACAGAAAATCACAACTACATCTGCATATGAACATAACAGTTGGTAGGAACATACCTGTAATATACAATTAAAATTGGTAGGCACTGGTGTCAACAAGCTTAGAGCGATCACAAACTGAGGCCGCTGTTTACATGCACCTTTTCAGCAGACCTCGGTGTGACAGGGCTTGGAACGCCCTCTACGTGACATGTGTCACGTGAAGACTTAATATTACTGGTTTTGCGAGATATTAACACTAAATAACTCTTGTGCATTTGTGAATCATGAAGTAATTCAAATTTAAAATGTACGTAAAACACGTAGCAGACGAAGGAGGGAGGAAACATCTAAAATACATTGGCGTATTGTTTTTAAAAAACAAACTTACAAAACAAAAAACAAATCGATAATAAGTTGTCAGAGTGCACGCCAGGTAAAAGAGAACAAGACAATGGAAAAGAATAATATATGAATAACATGAAATGAGGTATAACATGAAATGAGGTATAACACAGGTTTAAAAAACAGAATACCCACCATCTGGCGTGAGAAGTTAGAAGTACAAAGTTCGTGATTTACGTAAAATGTTACGTTAAGAATAAGGAGTCAAATATATAAAAAATAGTAATAGTACGAAACTGCCATAACGTAATAATTAAAATGCCGTGAAATACAACGTTCATTACAAAAAAGTTTGTAGGTGTGGATAAACAATTTTGTTATCATATTTAACCGACATGCTGATGTACGTCTCGTTTGTCCCTTTGAACAAGCTAGCATTGTTATAACAGTGGTTATAGGCTTCCGCATAAGCACTGGGTCAGAACCCATACATACATGACATAAAATATAGACGGTTGCTTACTGTAAAACATAGCACTCACCTTAAGGCGTGGGAAGTTAGAAGTATATCGTTCCTGATTTACGTAAATATTACTTTAAAACTGAGAAGTCAAATATATAAAAATAGTAATAGTACGAAAATGCCACTAAGTAACAATTCAAATGCCATTAAATAATATTCATTACAACAACAAAAACGGTTTGAGGGTGTAGAGTAGCAATTTTGTTATCATATTTAACGACGTGATAATTTACATATCATTCGTCCCATCACTGGTTGTACGCTTCCGCATAAAACAAAAAAAATACGACCAATGCTGTCTCTCCTTCCAAGTATATCCATTATCTGGTCGTGGTGCACAGGACACTCCATGGAGTCGACAATCAATTTTATATCAGTTTGAGATCAAAATTGTGCTCATGCCCCCTTTAACTTACTACTATCACCCGGTTTTCATGCTCTACACTACCAATTGGACAAAGCCTGTGCTTCAGCAATTTGGCACACTACAATATCCTCTGTATAGCCCGGATCTTTCATGGTGTGATTTTTACATCTTTGGAGATGTGAATAAAAAGACGTACATGTACATCGGTTTCGGTCAGATGAGAAAATGCCAGACTGGATGCAGTTGTGGATCCGTCAGCGGCCGACCGTGTTCTACGAAACAGGAAGTGGTTGTCTCGTTGTCCAATGACATAAGTGCCTTAAAGCGTGTGGCAGCTACTTTCGAATTGAACCATTCCATGGTCTCGTTGTGGCGAATGCTCAGTTTTTATTTGACTGCCCCTTACAGTTCACTTCTGATGCTATGAACTGCAAGACAACACTGCAGCTCCTAAAGTGAAAGCTGGAACACCTTATCATCTTCAGCAGTATGTTAGAGAATGTAATCATAATTTTCAGTCAGGCGGACGCATCCTGTTCTGCCAACTACGTAGGAAGGCAATAAAGGCTGTACAGCGATCTCAGGTGACATAGTACCTGGAGAGCAAGAAAGACGTCGTTGAAGTTTCGCACCTGATGAGAAAACAACCATTAATTAAAGTTTTAAGCATATCTGCTTGGTCAGCGACCGTTTACAAAGTAAAATTGAAGGAATAGCAGCCTTTGATCCCAAAAAAGAAGTCTTTTGGCCTGTGTTTCGGCAGTACTATGGGTGCCTTCACAAGAAGTAAAACACTCAAACTGGCCTACAAATAGGCCTATAACATAATTACAAAATTGCAGGAAATTTTTTTTTGTTAGCTGTTAGTACTGACTAGGAGTACAAAAAAGAAACAGTACTTAGATGTCAAATATCAAGCAACAAAGCTTTATCACAAAATTTTTGAAATACAGTACATAGATAGCAAGCCACTATGAGATGCTCACACGTGTCGAGCTACGGTAGCATCAGGCTGAGACGCCCGCGTTAGCATTTGCAGGCAGGTGAACATCACACCAAGAGAGTAGCCACAAATACAAATAGGCTACTTTACATTGAAAGTATAAAGAGATGAAAGTTACAATGAACATTATTTTACTTTATGTAAAATAAAGTAAAACTTTATGTAAAAAATTAAAATGCGGTCCACAGCTTCAAACGCACCGTGTGGCTACAGTTAATTTCAACAACATAAGCACCCGGGAAAAACCCCAACATCTGCGGGAAAAGTTTTTGGGCCTCAGACTTGACGTCATGCTGCTTCAGGAGGTGCTCGTGGTCACACTGCCAGATTTGGCTGGGTACGCCTCTCTTATTGTCGACCTTGGACAAAGAGTGGCCACATACGTTCGTCAGGACATATCAGTTGAAGATGTCATGTACCTGCCATCCACGAGGGGTATGACACATACGGTGATGGGCACCCGCATTGTAAATATGTATTTGCAGTCTGACTCCGGTTATAGAAGCGACAGAGCTTGATTGTACTCTGAGGAGATCGCTCCTCTCTTTCTTGGCTGCTACGAACATTGTCTGCTTGGCGACGATTTCAATTAGGCTATGTTTTACATCGGAAGGACCAACAATCACACTCTAACCCTTGCCAGAAACTGTGCTTTGTCGCCCGCTACCCTTCCTTCTGTGACACATGGCAGATTCGCCATGGCGATGGACAAGGCTATACATATCATATGGGCGGCTCTGTGAGTCGCCTGGTAGCATTTACGTCTTTCAGGGGCTCGTTGATGCTAAGATGCAGAACGTTGGCCCTTGGAATTGTCGGACCACTGTGCATACGTCAGTACCATCCTCCTCTCACGGCAGGTAGTGTGGCGGAGTCCCGTGCCATGGAAATTAAACATCGCACACCTTACCAATCCTGACTGTCAGTGGCGTGCAGCGGAGATTTGGAGCCGGCCGGAGTGGCCGAGCGGTTCTAGGCGCTTCGGTCTGGAACCGCGCGACCGCTACGGTCGCAGGTTCGAATCCTGGGTCGGGCATGGATGTGTGTGATGTCCTTTGGTCAGTTAGGATTAAGTGGTTCTAAGTTCTAGGGGACTGATGACCTCCGCTGTTAAGTCCCATAGTGCTCAGAGCCATTTGAACCATTCGGAGGTTTGGACAGTGTACAAACACCAGCGTCTGACGTATGGGACGACGATGGCTTGGTGGCTGGAATGCCATATATTACAGTTTATTTTCAAGATTTATGAAGAGCATTTATGTGAGTCGACATACCTATTTCTAAGGTAAATAACATTGTGCTAAGGAAGTTTATCTCTAAATATTCGTATCTTGACTCTCCTTAAGAGTCATCATTGAGAAAAAGCGTATGTGCCGAAGTGTTACCAACAAACTCTACAGCAAATTCGTCACATGGATGAAAATGAGAAAATAATGAAATTAGACGAAACATCAGACGCTTTCGGCAGGACAGTTGGGCATGTCACTGGTGGGGCATTAAAACGATGATGTGATTTAGTAGAAATATTTCTGTTAACAAACTAAGAAATGACTACTACGAACCATGTGACGGTTGAGAAATTATTTAATGAAGCTACCTAAATTTTGTTGTAAGATGGTGTGAAGCTGACAATGTTTTACTTTTAATAACAGGTGATGCAGCGTTTATGAAGAAGGCAGCGGCAGGTCTTGTTAGTTGACATAAAATGATCTGTGATACTTGCATTTCGCTTGTTGTACACAGACTATGTAAGGAAATTACAACATTATATCGAAATGTGGCAAACTAATTTGAAATGGGAAAAGAAAGTACATTCGATCTCCGAGAAGAATTCACTTTATAAAGACTGAAGATCATAACCTACCACCCCCACCCACCACAATAATAATACGGCGGGGAATCTGGCCCGCCGCAATCTTGTATTATGCAATAAATTTTGATGATTTTGCCTTACTAGTTCATGTAGTGGACAAAAATGATGCCATTTCAATTGGAATCCTTCAGGAAAGACCTGACACACAATGGACGCTTCAGAATACGATGGCAAAACTTCAGCAACGGATTCCTCGTATATCAAGAAGCTGGAAAAAGCTATGTCAACACGGTCCTGGAAATATATAGTTAAATGAAACTATATGGTTCTAAATAGCCATTCAAGTCTCAAACAACTATGATGTATGTGCGCAGACTGGAGAGACGAATGAAAATTTGTGCCAAGGCCGGGATCCAAAGAAAAGCCTCCTGCTCACTACACAGGTGCACTAACTTCTAGCCACCCTGACACAGTGGCTTCGCACAAGTGCACGAATTATCCAATCATGCAACCCTCATCAATCCAAATCCCCATTCACGCATCGGGCAACCAAGTACACCTCAGAATCAAGCAAAAGGGGGGTCGGTTCTCGAGACCTTTCCGTCTCAATCGCCTGTGATGTATGTATATGTGCTGACTGAAACAACGAAAGAAAATTTGTACCAAGACCAGGATCCAAAGTTGAGCCTCCTGCTCACTACACAGGTGCACTAACTTCTAGCCACCCTGACACAGTGGTTTCGCACAAGTGCACGAATTATCCAATCATGCAACCCTCATCAATCCAAATCCCCATTCACGCATCGGGCAACCAAGTATACCTCAGAATCAAACAAAAGGGGGGTCGGTTCTCGAGACCTTTCCATCTCAATCGCCCGTGATGTATGTATATGTGCTGACTGAAACAACGAAAGAACATTTGTACCAAGACCAGGATCCAAAGTTGAGCCTTCTGCTCACTACACAGGTGCACTAACTTCTAGCCACCCTGACACAGTGGTTTCGCACAAGTGCACGAATTATCCAATCATGCAACCCTCATCAATCCAAATCCCCATTCACGCATCGGGCAACCAAGTATACCTCAGAATCAAACAAAAGGGGGGTCGGTTCTCGAGACCTTTCCGTCTCAATCGCCTGTGATGTATGTATATGTGCTGACTGAAACAACGAAAGAAAATTTGTACCAAGACCAGGATCCAAAGTTGAGCCTCCTGCTCACTACACAGGTGCACTAACTTCTAGCCACCCTGACACAGTGGTTTCGCACAAGTGCACGAATTATCCAATCATGCAACCCTCATCAATCCAAATCCCCATTCACGCATCGGGCAACCAAGTACACCTCAGAATCAAACAAAAGGGGGGTCGGTTCTAGAGACCTTTCCGTCTCAATCGCCTGTGATGTATGTATATGTGCTGACTGAAACAACGAAAGAAAATATGTACCAAGACCGGGATCCGAGCAGGGGTCTCCTGCTCACTAGACTCCATAGCCATTAGCAATGGTGTGTTTGTGGTGGTTTGCAATTGCCTGTGCCCGTAATTTGCTATCTGGACATGTACATGAACCAAGGGCTCACAACGATGCATTACATGTACGGTTTGTCGAATAGCAATGCAATAAGACTTGTCGCTTGTATCTATTGCGCAAATTATCAGACGGAAAGTCATTTGAAAGAATTCAACGCCCCCTCTGTGGTCACAGGAGTTTCACACGTCCACCACGCACCAGGGATCGGACAAGACGTGCAACACCACAGAGAACAAGGTCGATTCAACGCTGTGGAGGAAAGTCCTGCAATCAACACAACGCGGTTAGGCTTGGAGAGGAACGTGCTGCACTTGGCACATGACTGTCTGGAGACGTTTACATGGAATGAAAATGACATGAACGCATCGAACTGATGGCCGTTAGCCCCCATGGTCGAATTTTGGTCGCCGAGTTGGAAGTGTTCTCAGCTGACGCCTCATTGGGCAATGAT
Source organism: Schistocerca americana (assembly GCF_021461395.2). Lineage (NCBI taxonomy): Eukaryota > Metazoa > Arthropoda > Insecta > Orthoptera > Acrididae > Schistocerca > Schistocerca americana. Next base: position 362,484,936 of record NC_060125.1, on the reverse strand, counting down.
GATGAAATGATGATGACAACACAACATCCAGTCCCCGAGAGAAGAAAAGTCTCCGAACTGGCCAGGAATCGGACAAGGGTACGCTGTGTGGGAGTTAGACACGCAGACCACTGAGCCAAGGAGGCAGGCGTTTATACAGAAACGTGCTGGATCCATACCATCTGTAGCGTGTACAAGCTTTGTCTCCGAATTATCCTCCAAGAGTGACGTTCCGCCAGTGGTTCCTGAGGCAATGTTTATGATGCCCAACTTCGTACTGACAACGGATAGAATCCACGATTTGCATAACCAGCACATGTGTGCGGACACAATTCTCATCTATCAAGTATCCAATCGTTCCACCAACAGAGGTTCTCCACTAACGTCTGGGCAGTCATTTTGTCAACTGCTCGTTTGGATGCTACGTCCTTTCAGGGAGACTTACTGGACAGATTGACAAGGATGTCTTGCGGACTGCCTTCTCTGAGTGCTTACAGGACAACCACTTTAATCCCATCGACAACCGATTTCGTGCCCGATGGTGCTCCCTTATATTTCGGTCTGTCTGCTCAGAGGTACGTGCATCCACATTTTCTTAGCGCTGGATTTATAGACGTGGACCGATTATTGGCCACCCCTTTCGACTGACTGAAATTCCCTGTGGGGTCAAGTAAGGTCTGTCGTGTATTCGACTGCTCTCAATGCACGCATTGTGGCAGCGTTTCAGACAGTGCTGATCCCGTGAGGAATTCAATGAGATGGCGAACAGAGGCCTGCATCAGGCAGGAGAAGGTCACTTTGAACATTTCCTCTGATATGTTACTAGTGTGCACCAGCTGACTTTACAGACATGCAGTGCACTTCTTAGCATCTAAAGGTTAAATAAATCTATAATGATGCATTGCCGGACCAATGCTGACATAGCCTTGTCTTCCTTATTGTTATATGAGGATTCCGTTCCTGAAGTTTTTCCGTCAAGTTCTGGAACACCCATTATATCTGCTAACCTGTATTTCCTTTGCAACAAAGTTGACAAACGCGGACGTGGAGGCCTCTTTCTGTATAAACAGTTCAGCATGTTAATGATGTAGAAAAAAATTTAACAGTCTTAATGGATCTACTGCGCTAACGCTACACTATAAATTCGGGCGTGTGTTTTAAAGCAGTATTGAGTTTAAAACTATGTGCTGAATTTCAAATGTGTTAGATGGTCATCAAGAAGAGGATATCGTTATGAGTATGAGCGATGTGTCATGCTATAAATTTTCCAGACTGATGCCTTCTGAAGTGGACAGCCCATTTTCTCAATAAAAAAATTGTTCAAATGCCTCTGAGCACTATGCGACTTAACTTCTGAGGTCATCAGTCGCCTAGAACTTAGAACTAATTAAACCTAACTAACCTAAGGACATCACACACATCCATGCCCGAGGCAGGATTCGAACCTGCGACCGCAGCGGTCGCTCGGTTCCAGACTGTAGCGCTCAGAACAGCACGGCCACTCCGGCCGGCTTTTCTCAGTACAAGGAAATGTTTCGGGGTAGTTGTCACTCGTTTCTGACGGAGAACGTAAGGATGAATCTCATTGACTACCGTCATTCTTCAGCAATCAATGAGTAGCTAAATCTGAGCTCTAGTATTCAACTTTCTGTCTCTTTCGAAGAGGTCTGCTACGACTTTTCTCTCTTCCGTGCCAAACCTGAAAGTGGCCTGCACAACGACAATTATCATAACAGTTCTTTTCCTGCATATTATAAAACGCAGATGTAATGCAAAGATATTTCTATATCAAGTAGTCCATCACCGCAAGTATCTCAGTTTTGACGAACTCAGAAGGAATATCTAAAGTGAAACACTGGGACGAGCAGTTGTTCCGGCCAATGGGAAGCGGACGCGACCGCGTGTTTCCCCCAAACTATCCGTTTGAATGGCTCAATGCGAGTCGAGTTTAAGCTGTTGACTGCGTTTCCTGTCGGCGCTTTCCGGCTGTATCAGAGTTGCTATGGTTGAGTTATGCAGTAAGTTGCATTGAAGTCACTTTATGTCCATCATTCTTAGATTAAGTGTTACAAATGTTTGGTTAGATTGTGGCTTGCATTGAGATGATTGGCATAACATTACTAAGGAGATTTCCAGATTTTTAACATTTATCAACGTTCAAACTTATCATTCACTGTCGGCTAAGGACGTCAGTTTTCGAGGCATGGTACGGAAACAGGATTAGGACCGCTCAACTCAACGTACACTCGTCTAGTAAAAGGTTTTCAGTAGTTTCGTACACTCAAGGGTTTCTTATTGTTCAGCCTTCCCTTTTGTGATGATCATACAGGGTGGTCCGAAACAGTCTGAAAAGCTTGTGAGGGTATTGCAGGGTAGGCTGCACTGTCACCAAACGTGTTCTTCCTCTGGTTTCCTAAATCCGAACAAGAGAGCGATACAAATACGTATTGGACATGGGACAGTAGTAATGCTCGAACCCGAGGCAGAGGCTAAGCAGTCTCGTGCCCTATCAGTACACAACGAGTACAACTAACTGCATCTGGCGAGCTGCTTGAATTTGTGATCGGAAACGGCCCAACGTACCGAAATCTTTTCTTAACAATTACTTCTGAGCACAACCTACCCTGCAAAATCCATACAAGCTTTTCAGACTATTTCTGATATGTGCACGGAGCATTGTGTACTTTATTATAGCAATAATCATTCTGTAGGTGAAATACACTGAAGAGCCAAGGAAACTGGAACACTGTGTAATATCGTGTAGGGTGCCCGCGAGCACGCAGAAGTGCTGCACCACGACGTGGCATGGGCTCGACTAATGTCTGAAGTAGTGCTGGAGGGAACTGACACCACGAGTCATGCAGGGCTGTCCATAAATCCGTAAGAGTACGAGGGGCTGGATATGTCTTCTGAATAGCACGTTGCAAGGCATCCCAGATGTGCTCAATAATGTTCATATCTGGGGGGTTTGGTGGTCAACGGAAGTGCTTAATCTCGGGAGAGTGTTCCTGGAGCCATTATGTAGCAGTTCTGGTCGTCGCATTGCCCTGCTGGAATTTCCCAAGTGCGTCGGGTATAAATGGACGCAGGTGATCAGACAGGATGCTTACGAACGTGTCACCTGTCAGAGTCGTATCTAGACGTATCAGGGGTCCCATGCCACTGCAACTGCACACCCCCCACACCATTACAGACCCTCCACCAGCTTGAACAGTCCCCTGTTGACATGGAGGGTCCATGGATTCATGAAGTTGTCTCCATACCCATAAACGTCCATCCGCTCGATACAATTTGAAACTGGACTCGTCCCACCAGGCAACACGTTTCCAGTCGTCAACATTCCAGTGTCAGTGTTCACAGGTCCAGAAAAGGCGTAAAGCCTTAAGTCGTGTACTCATCGAGGAAACACGAGTGAGCCTTCGACTTCGACAGCCCAAATCGATGATTTTTCGTTGAATGGCTCGCAAATTGACAGTTGTTGATGGCCCAGCATTGAAATCTGCAGCAGTCTCCGGAAGGGTTGCGCTTCTGTCACGTTGATCGATTCTCTTCAGTCGTCGTTAGTTCCGTTCTTGCAGGATCTTTTTCCGGCAGCAGATGTTTTACCGGGTTTGTGATATTCACGGCACACTCGTGAAGTGGTCATACGAGAGAAACCCCTAGCTTGGAGATTCTGTGTTCCAGCGCTCGTGCGCCGACTGTAACAACACGTACAAACTCACTTAGATGTTGATAACCTGCCACTGTAGCAGAAGTAACCGATCTAACAAGTGCGCCAGACACTTGTTGTCTTATATAGGCGTTGCCGACCGCAGCGCTGTATTCTGCCTGTTTACGGATCCCTGTCTTTAAATACGCATGCCTATGCCAGTTTCTTTGGCGCTTCAGTGTAATAATCACTTCAATCAAACCCCGTGCCGTATAGACTTGGAAATCCGCATGAAGGTGTGTCGTGTTGACCATTTGTCTACGGAGAAGGACACAAAAAATTACTGCATAATAAAATTGCCTTTTTAAATAAACAAGTGGACTGAGTCTCATGGTGGCTGCCCTGGTTAAAATATTAATCGTGTGTTAATTAGCTTTTTCAGTTTCTGGGCGCAGTTTCGAGACGTGCTCTCTACAGATTTTTCTCGATCATGGCCCGAGAACCTACAGCTGGTGAAAAGGAGACTGTGCTCGCTAGTGCCGTTGGCAAGTGGCATTGTTGATATCTCCCAGTCGGATGCAAACCCACCACACTGTAAATGCGTCAATCATCGCTACCAGCTCTCGTACTTGCGGCCGCTACAAGTCGTCTGTGTTGTGGCATTCGTCTCTGAGATAGCCAGGCCGAATCCTTCGAGCGAAAGAATTTCCACCGCCAGTCTTTGGCCAAAGAGGGGAGGAGAGTTGAAGGCATTAGGTTCCTGATTACCATAAACTGCGCCAATGTCCTGAATTAAGCAGCAGACCTCTCGCGGACTGAGGGCTCGTGACGCAGTTGGCGGTAATTACCCCGCTGGATGCATACTTTAAACTCGGCTGCCTCTTTGGCGCAGTCCCAGAGGAAAAGGCTATGTTGTGGCACCGCGTTACGCCCTCTCCTTTGACTCATCATCATGTAACACCAAGTTCACACCGTACTATACACGCACCCACTTCAGTTTGCCTCCGAGGCCGAGCGGTCGGGCGCCTGATTGCTGAGGAGGACCTAGGTTCGATTCCTGGTACTGGCAAGAATTTTCCATTGGTAAATAATGGCGTGTGACGAGGGCCTCTCGTCGGGTAGACCGCTCGCCTGGTGCAAGTCTTTCGATTTGACGCCACTTCGGCGACTTGTGCGTTGATGGGGATGAAATGATGATGATTAGGACAACACAACACCCAGTCCCTGAGCGGAGAAAATCTCCGACCCAGCCGGGAATCGAACCCGGGCCCTTATGATTGACAGTCTGTCGCGCTGACCACTCAGCTACCGGGGGCGGACTTTTCCTTTGGTGGGAGGATTGGAAGGGGGTGCGCTTAGCCTTATGATCCCAAGTGAGAAGCTATTTGACCGAGAAGTAGCAGCTCCAGGTCACGAAAACTGACAGTTGTTGGGCGAGCGGTATGCTAACGCGACGACCCTCCATACTCCGTGAGATGAAGCCATTAGCAGATAGCACGCCTGACAGACGGTACCAATGGGGCCACCATGACCTGTGGACGCGTTTTAGATTTACGACAGTCGCCTACACTTAATGGCGCTATCCTTTCATCATACAACACAAAGCTGACACCACACTCACACGTATCCTTGAGTCACCTACACTCAAAAGGTACACTTACGACACAGCACTCGCATACTGCAAAGAATGTTGTTTGAATATGAATAAAATCCATTATTCGGGAATGAATATATCGGTCGGATTCTCCCCGCCCACGATGCTTTTTGTCCACCGCTCGGTTTTTCGATGCGAATAACATTTGTTAAGCTAGTAAACAGATCAGTCTGCTTGCAAGCATTGCTGACAACTAGGCGATTGAAGACTAGATAGATCAGTAAGTACTCGGACAGAGTTCGCATGTATGCACCCATTTTAATTGTGAAGTAATGTTTCTTTCCCGCCTATGGTCGATATTGTTACTCCCCATTCTAGTCTCTATTTCCTTCTAGTTTACTGACTTTTCTCTCCCACTCCAACAATTCACCAGCTCCCACCTGGTGAAAAAAAATTACAACTCAGGTGGTTTCTGGCAATTTCAATGCGCTTGCTAGCTCCTAACACATAAACATCGGCATTTATGAGCTCCTCTCATGCATATTGAGCAAATCTATAATGGATTAATATTCACTGTATCTACTGTTAAACCAGTTTTCTACTTACAACGAGAAACTAGTCCAAAGTTGCAATTTTCACTTTTTTTATTCACTCGATGACTAGTTTCGACCGTTGTACTCTTGAAAGAAGTCGCTGACCCACAGCTATTCTAGCATTCTGCAAGTTCTCAATTTAGTATAGGTTCCAAACTGCTGAATATTACTCAAAAATCGGTCGAAGCAGCAGCATCATTCACGGATGGATTCACTTGTTTGTACTCTTCCTATTAATCAGAGCTTGGCAACCGCGGAAATGTGACCGGATGTCTTGTTATGTGCAGTTACTAGAGATAGTCGGTTTGTTACTGTGTTCTTTGACCCATCGATAATGGTATTGTGTGTTATGTGTGTTAAGATGTTGTTGACTGGTAAGGAGTCATGGTGTCAATTGCAAATGGCCAAGTGCTATTTTAATCACAGCAACCCAGTCTCGGGAACATGAGGTTCGTGAGTGGTGGAGGTTGGGACTTTTTGATCCTAACTGAAAAATTCACAGTAGATTGCTGACACAGTACCCACTGAAATGTCCAGACACTCTCTATTCTGTCGTGATGATGTGGTCCACTGAAAGTTGGTGAGATCTTTTTTCTGTGCTCAACTAACGCTCAGGTGGCCGATACGATGCCTAATGAGGTAATAGGCCATTCTGGTATCCAGAATTTCTATTGTCGAGAAATATTTAAACCTGGTAAGGTAAAAGTCCTTGCCAACAAAAATTGAACCAACATAATTTATGGAGGTGAAATGAAATGAGCGTATGGCATCATTGGCCGGGAGGCCCCTATTCGGGGAAGTTCGGCCGCCAAGTGCAAGTCTTATTTCATTCGACGCCACATTGGACGATTTGAGCGTCGATGATGAGGATGAAATGATGATGAGGACAACAAAACACTCAATCCCTGAGCGGAGAAAATCTCCAACCCGCCCGGGAATCGAATTCGGGCCCGTTTCCATGAGAGACAAGCACGTTACTACCCAGCTAAGCAGGCGGACTTTATGAAGGTATGTTCCGTCTTTGCAACTAAATGAAATGCCGTTTTTTTTTTTTTTTTTTTTTTTTTTTTTTTTTTTTTTTTTTTTTTTTTTGCCATACGCATTTCGCTGTTTTTATTTATGGCGCATCTTCAGTGGCCTGTAATGCGTGCATTATGTAGTGGTTACAAATATGTTGCTATGTTATGTTTTCTCACGTTTTTCTATTGTTTTTCAGGTTAGAAACAACTTTTGTAGCACAGCTTTCGTGAGGTTACATCATCGTTTGTTGTTACTTATAATTTCCATATTGCTAGTCCACGTGTATGCTCCTGTAGATGTGTTCATTGTCTCCATGCTCCAACTGGTACAATTTCCGGTGTTTTTCCACCCACACGTGCAGCTTCTCAAATGTTCTTTATGCCTAGGTTTGAATTTTCTGCCCATTGTCTCCAGACAAACTGATTCAGATTCTTGACATTCTAACTCGTATATACCTCTTCGTTGGTATTTACCCGGTTTCTCTACTGTTGTTTGTAAATGTGACTGGAGTGTGTTTCTTGTTCTGTAAGTAAAGTGTAATCCCTGTTTCTTTAGCACATTTGCTATTCTGTGGGTTGATTTGTGTCTGTATGTTAAAGTGTGTCATTTCTTCTTATTAGTCATGTCATGTGTGTTACTTTTTTTGTGTTTCTGTGTGTTCTGTAGGGACTGTGAAATTCAGTGATGTTTGTGTTCTCTGCTAGTTTTCATTTTCCTTGGTTGTCTTCTGATTTTTTGGCTTAGTCTTTGTACTATGCCGGTGTTATAAGCATTGATTGTGGCTATGAGTTTTACTGTTGTAATTCTATTCACAGATTTCTTTGCTGAGTGGTATATTATTTAGTCTATGTAACATGTGTCATAGGGCCGCTAATGTTTGATTTTGTGGGTGGTTGGATGCATCATTTGTAATTGTATCTGTAGCTGTCAAATTTGCGCTTATTACTGTCAGTTTTTATTGTTACATCTAAGAAATGCAGACAGTGTTAATGAAATAATTATTTAGTCTGTGTAACATGTGTCATTGGGCCGCTAATGTTTGATTTTGTTCGTGGTTGGATGTAGCATTTTTTAATTGTATCTAGCTGTCAAATTTGTGTTTATTACTGTCAGTCTTTATTTTTACACCTACGAAATGCAGACAATGTTAATGAACTAACCAAAACCCTTGAAACACTCACATCCCAAAATTACTTACAATTTTTTTTACTTACAAAAACGATGACGTTTCAATGGGATCCCAAGTCTCAGGAATATTGGCAAACATTTCATCAACTACACAGAAAACACAATCTTCCATACAGTCATCACGTAGAAAGGACACAAAATCGTTTACTGGTACAGACATGTGGATGACACAGTCTGTATGGTAAATGAACCAACACAGAAAGTAGGTAAACTTCATACAGACATAAACAGTATACCTAAAAATATTCAATTCACTATGCAAAAGCAACAAAAAATCCAAATACATTTCTTGAACATAAGAACAAAGAGAGACAGCAATAAGCACACGTTGCCATCTACAGAAAACCAATAGCTACAAATGCAACTACACACGCTAAATCCAACCACCCAAAAAATAAAAAATTAGTGAGCATGATTCAGATGAACTATACATTGAAGGAAAGAAAATCAAAAAGATAAACACTTTCTGTTATTTGGGATCCATTTTAGAAATCGAGGGAAAATCAGAGTCAGAAATCAATAAAAGAATTAGTAGCGGACGGAGGGTCATTGGGATGCTTAACTCAGTCTTATGGAGCAGGAATGTAATGAGCAGAACTAAAAAATTAATATACAAATCCATATTAGAGAGTGTGGTTCTGTATGGAACGGAGACCTGGACAATTAACATGAAGCACATTAAAAAATTACAACCTCTAGAGATGGACTTCTGGAGAAGATCGGCAAGGATCTCCAGGAAAGAAAAGGTAAGGAACACCGAAATAATAAGGAGAATGGAAATAAAAGAAAGAATATATGACGTAATGGATAGGAAGAAGTTACAGTGGTATGGGCATGTACGACGAATGGAGAAAACCAGAATACCAAAATTGATATTGGAGTGGGAACCGGAGAGAGGAGAAGAAGAGGACGACCTGTGACCACCTGGCTCCAAAACGTGCAGCATACAATGAGGAGAATGGGCGCAGAGGAAGAGGACACACAAGATCGAAACACCTGGAGGAATATTTTGAAAATATAATTTAAGAACATTTATTGTTTGTATTGTAATTTCCAAGTAAATTGTTATGTTGGAGATAAGGCTCTATAATGAGGAAAAGCTCAAAAATAATAATAATAGTGAGCATACGGCACATGTTACACTGAGTAAATATTATCTCACTCAGCATAGAAAACCATGAAAGAGAATTACAAACAATACAAGTCATAGCCACAAACAATGGTTTAACACCGACATAGTACAAACACTCATTCAAAGAATGAGAACACAATTAAAGCAAATGAAAACAAGCAGAGAACACAAACATCACAGAACCTCACAGACACTACAGCACATACAGAAACCCAAAACAGTTTTCTGTGTAGTTGATGAAATGTTTGCCAATATTCCTGAGACTTGGGATCCCATTGAAACGTCATCGTTTTTGTAAGTAAAAAAATTGTAAGTAATTTTGGGATGTGAGTGTTTCAAGGGTTTTGGTTAGTTCATTAACATTGTCTGCATTTCGTAGGTGTAAAAATAAAGACTGACAGTAATAAACACAAATTTGACAGCTAGATACAATTAAAAAATGCTACATCCAACCACGAACAAAATCAAACATTAGCGGCCCAATGACACATGTTACACAGACTAAATAATTATTTCATTAACACTGTCTGCATTTCTTAGATGTAACAATAAAAACTGACAGTAATAAGCGCAAATTTGACAGCTACAGATACAATTACAAATGATGCATCCAACCACCCACAAAATCAAACATTAGCGGCCCTATGACACATGTTACATAGACTAAATAATATACCACTCAGCAAAGAAATCTGTGAATAGAATTACAACAGTAAAACTCATAGCCACAATCAATGCTTATAACACCGGCATAGTACAAAGACTAAGCCAAAAAATCAGAAGACAACCAAGGAAAATGAAAACTAGCAGAGAACACAAACATCACTGAATTTCACAGTCCCTACAGAACACACAGAAACACAAAAAAAGTAACACACGTGACATGACTTATAAGAAGAGATGACACACTTTAACACACAGAAACAAATAAACTCATAGAACAGCAAATATACTTAAGAAACAGGGATTACACATTGCTTACAGAACAAGAAACACACTCCAGTCACATTTACAAAAAAATAGACAAACCAAATCAATACCAAGGAGTAAGAAGCATCATTTAGAATACCAAAACTGTGAGTCAGTATATCTGGGGATGACAGGCGGGAAATTCAACACTAGGAATAAGAAACGTATAAGAAGCTGGAAGGATGAAGCAAAGGAATGTGTGACTGTGTCCTGTGATTTGAGGCTTTGTGATTGAGTTTCCAGCCTACGTGACGTCCTCAGTAGGGCCGAGTTGTATGCTCCTGCGACGGTTTGCCCTTTACGAGCATGAAGTGTTAGCTCCGAACCATGCCAGTCTCAAAACATCCCAGAGCTACATTGCTTGATGATGACTGGGTCTTCGCCTTTTTCAGGTCTATGGTGCACATGTTTTCAGTGTTTGTTCACTCCGTTGTCTCGCGGTCATAGCGATACACCCAACACACATCCACGTTGACTAGGAGTGTAAAGGAGTTATCGGAACTGGCCTGGCACTAATGCAACTTTTCCGCTACTGCGGCTCTGCTGAGCTTTCGGTGGACGTGAGTAGTCGCGGAAGCTAGTGGGCGGCGTAATCTGTCATGTTCAAAACATCGTGAAAGATGTGAATGTATGCTTTCCCGCCGTATACAGATGGCGAAGAGTTCACGGGCTTTCAGCCGGGTGGCGGTGTCTTCAAACTGCGACGTTTCGACGAGTGACATACTCATCATCTTCTGGCGAAGTGCCGAGACTTTGCGGATGCCGGTCCCTTTATACCTGCGGTGTGCCCCCCACCACCTGGCCGCGGGAGGCTGGGTCCAGAGGAGCCGGCGGGCGGAGTGGAGGGGGAAGCGGGTGCGCCGTTCGTGACTCCGTCAGAGCATTCTGATCGCGTCTCGTGAGCTGGACGGTTCTTGTTGCGTTCCTGGCGTATTGCGGCTAATGCTGGGGTCCAGGCCGCGCTCAGTTGATAGCCTTCGTCCCTGTTCACAAGATTCTCGTGGACCCGTATTTCTATTGATTCTTTAATGACGCTATCCCAATAGCTCCCGGCTCGGCACAGCACCCTGGTGTTTTCGAAATCAAAGGTGTGGTTTTCTCTGATGCTATGTTCAGCTATAGCAGATTTCTCTATCTGTCCAAGTCGAACATGCCTGATGTGTTCCTCGCACCTTTTAGAGATGCAGCGCTGCGTTTGACCAATGTACTGCGCACCACATTCGCAGGCAATGCTGAATATACCAGGTGTGTTTAGTTTGAGTGGGTCTTTAGCTGAGCCCAGCAGCTCTTTCGTCTTCAGCGGTGGTCGGAAGACGGTATTTATGTTTGATTTTCTTAATAGCCTCCCGATTTTGGCTAATGTGGGCCCCAAATATGGAAGAAAGGCGAGTCTCTTGTTAACTTCCTCTTCCTCTTCCTGAAATTTGTCAGCCTGTCTCCTCTTGAAGGCCCTGCCAATCTGTGTTTCACTGTACCCGTTTTCCCGAAATACCTCTCTTAGGTGGTGTAATTCGTCTGAGAGGCTTTCTTTGTCACAAATGACGTGCACCCTATGTACCAAGGTGGCCAGTACTGACTGGCGTTGCGCCGGATGGTGGCAGCTGGTTGCATGGGGGTACAGGTCTGTGTGTGTCTTTTTTCTATATACTGAATGGCCCAGCGTGTCATCCGCTTTCTTCCTGATCAGTATGTCCAGGAATGGAATACAGCCATTCTCTTCTACTTCCATCGTGAAGGTGATATTCTCACGTAAGCCGTTTAGGTGGCCCATAAACTCCTCCAGTGCATGCCTGCCATGCTGCCAAATTACGAAAGTGTCGTCCACATAGTGGAAGAAGTGCCTGGGATTACGGTGAGCAGTTTGTAGTGCCACCTCCTCAAAGTGTTCCATATAAAGATTCGCGAAACCCTGGTGCAAGGGGAGATCCCATGGCCACTCCATCCACTTGTTCATAATGCTCTCCATTGCACTTGAAGTAGGTGGTCGTAAGTGCATATTCAAAGAGCTTCACTGTTTCAGGCTCGAAGTGCTGATTAAGGAGTGCCAAGGCGTCTTGTAGAGGTACTTTCATGAACAAGGAGGTGACGTCGAAACTCACGAGTAGGTCATCACTCTGTATTCGGATGTCCTTCAGTATTCTAACGAAATCTGCGGAGTTTTTCACGTGATGACTGCAGTGTCCCACCAGTGGTTTCAAAAGTGTCGCCAGGTATTTGGCCAGTCCATAACTGTGCGAGTTGATAGTGTCCAGAATCGGCCGTAGAGGCACCCCATCTTTGTGAATCTTGGGCAATCCATACAGTGGGGGTGTCGTTGACGCTCTGGGATACAGCCGTTTCTGCACTGCCTCTGGTAGATCTGAGTCCTTCAGTAGCCCCACGGTTTTCCTGGTCATCGTCGATGTAGGATCCTTGTCGAGTTTCCTGTAGGCTGTGTCTTGCAGCAGAGAGCAGATTTTCTGTTGGTAGTCAACTGTGCGAATCAGCACCGTCGCATTTCCCATGTCTGCTGGGAGGACCATGATGTCAGCATCATCCCTCAGTGCGCGGATAGCCTCTCGCTCCGGCGCAGTAATGTTGGCTTTAGGGACCGGCATCCGCAAAGTCTCGGCACTTCGCCAGAAGATGATGAGTATGTCACTCGTCGAAACGTCGCAGTTTGAAGACACCGCCACCCGGCTGGTAGCCCGAGAACTCTTCACCAGGTGTATACGCCGGAAAAGCATACATTCACATTTACGACACCTCTACGGGGAGGAGATGCTCTGTAGCTTCAAGCTGCTGCAGAAAGAACGCAACAGGAAAGCCAAATTGCTCAGCTCATTGGCTTTCCTCCAACGTTACCGAGACAAGAACATCTTGCCACGATTTGCGAAATTAAGACATCCTGTGAAAACGAAGAAAACCGAACGTATTTTACGGCGAGCAGGGATGGCCATTGTCAGGGAACGCATTCACTGCACACGGCAACAACTGGACAAGAATGCACGCATCCTGATCGCATGTCACCTGGAAATGGCAGAAGCATTACCGGCACACACTTGGGTGTGGGTTGACTGCAGCTCTCACGCCGACAGTGAGGTGCAGAAACGACATGTTGCCGCAAAACAGATCGACAAATTCGGCAGACTCTCTGGAGCTCAGTCGACCCAGAAGATGACAAATAGCACTAGAGCTATTGTAAATTTGACAGATAAGGTGCTACATGCAGCCACAACTACTGTCCTAACGAAAGGGTAGAACTTTGCACCTTTACCAAGGACCATACCGAAACGAGACATCATCAGCAGCGTAGGGGAAGCAATCCGGGGCCTACCCAAGGAGGAAGCTGAGCAGATCCGAAGGGTGACCTGCAGGAACATCGACAAGTCACGACTCCCCAAAGCCAACATTACTGCGCCGGAGCGAGAGGCTATCCGCGCACTGAGGGATGATGCTGACATCATGGTCCTCCCAGCAGACAAGGGAAATGCGACGGTGCTGATTCGCACAGTCGACTACCAACAGAAAATCTGCTCTCTGCTGCAAGACCCAGCCTACAGGAAACTCGACAAGTATCCTACATCGACGATGACCAGGAAAACCGTGGCGCTACTGAAGGACTCAGAACTACCAGAAGGCAGTGCAGAAACGGCTGTATCCCAGAGCGCCAACGACACCCAAGATTCACAAAGATGGGGTGCCTCTACGGCCGATTCTGGACACTATCAACTCGCACAGTTATGGACTGGCCAAATACCTGGCGACACTTTTGAAACCACTGGTGGGACACTGCAGTCATCACGTGAAAAACTCCGCAGATTTCGTTAGAATACTGAAGGACATCCGAATACAGGGTGATGACCTACTCGTGAGTTTCGACGTCACCTCCTTGTTCACGAAAGTACCGCTACAAGACGCCTTGGCGCTCCTTAGCAGCACTTCGAGCCTGAAACAGTGAAGCTCTTTGAATATGCACTTACAACCACCTACTTCAAGTGCAATGGAGAGCATTATGAACAAGTGGATGGAGTGGCCATGGGATCTCCCCTTGCTCCAAGGTTCGAGAATCTTTATATGGAACACTTTGAGAAGATGGCACTACAAACTGCTCACCGTAAACCCAGGCACTTCTTCCACTATGTGGACGACACTTTCGTAATTTGGCAGCACGGTAGGCATGCACTGGAGGAGTTTATGGGCCACCTAAACGGCTTACGTGAGAATATCACCTTCACGATGGAAGTAGAAGAGAATGGCTGTATTCCATTCCTGGACATACTGATCAGGAAGAAAGCGGATGACACGCTGGGCCATTCAGTATATAGAAAAAAGACACACACAGACCTGTACCCCCATGCAACCAGCTGCCACCATCCGGCGCAACGCCAGTCAGTACTGGCCACCTTGGTACATAGGGTGCACGTCATTTGTGACAAAGAAAGCCTCTCAGACGAATTACACCACCTAAGAGAGGTATTTCGGAAAAACGGGTACAGTGAAACACAGATTGGCAGGGCCTTCAAGAGGAGACAGGCTGACAAATTTCAGGAAGAGGAAGAGGAAGTTAACAAGAGACTCGCCTTTCTTCCATATTTGGGGCCCACATTAGCCAAAATCGGGAGGCTATTAAGAAAATCAAACATAAATACCGTCTTCCGACCACCGCTGAAGACGAAAGAGCTGCTGGGCTCAGCTAAAGACCCACTCAAACTAAACACACCTGGTATATTCAGCATTGCCTGCGAATGTGGTGCGCAGTACATTGGTCAAACGCAGCGCTGCATCTCTAAAAGGTGCGAGGAACACATCAGGCATGTTCGACTTGGACAGATAGAGAAATCTGCTATAGCTGAACATAGCATCAGAGAAAACCACACCTTTGATTTCGAAAACACCAGGGTGCTGTGCCGAGCCGGGAGCTATTGGGATAGCGTCATTAAAGAATCAATAGAAATACGGGTCCACGAGAATCTTGTGAACAGGGACGAAGGCTATCAACTGAGCGCGGCCTGGAACCCAGCATTAGCCGCAATACGCCAGGAACGCAACAAGAACCGTCCAGCTCACGAGACGCGATCAGAATGCTCTGACGGAGTCACGAACGGCGCACCCGCTTCCCCCTCCACTCCGCCCGCCGGCTCCTCTGGACCCAGCCTCCCGCGGCCAGGTGGTGGGGGGCACACCGCAGGTATAAAGGGACCGGCATCCGCAAAGTCTCGGCACTTCGCCAGAAGATGATGAGTATGTCACTCGTCGAAACGTCGCAGCTTGAAGACACCGCCACCCGGCTGAAAGCCCGTGAACTCTTCGCCATCGTGAAAGATGTTGAAAAATTGTCCACGACTGATTTTCGCTTTTTATTCTGTCGCGTCGATAGTTACACTGAAATGACAGCAATACATGAAGAAGGGTGAGGAAGGTGCTAGGTCACATAATATAAAATCATTTCACATTATCTTTGCTCTCCAGGTGTACAACCTTCAAAAAACTTAACAAATGAATGACAAGCAATTCACAATCAGTATTCATATGAGATAAAGAACAGTAAAATTAATATTTAATATTGAATAGGTTTTATGACAATTTCAGATTACATCATTTATTTTTACCATTAACAAAGAAAAGAAAATTTCAATCAATTGAGAACTATCTCCTTTTGGGAAGTAAGCACGCCGTTCCGGTGGTTTGGTGCATCGGTTTAAAACAGCTTCTCAAACATACTCTGTTACGAAAGCAACCCAAATCAACAGCCAACACATGAGAGCAGGGTTACAAACATGCAATAAAATCATTACATAATACGAAAAATCAACACTTACTGGTGATGCAAACGCTTATTAGCAATGAAAATAACATTCGTGAAGAAAACAATTACAGCCTCCAAGTTACACCCATTGTCGATAGGGATGTGCACTTACTCACAGGGACAAATGACACTAATGGACGTGTAAACTAATGTGATAATAAAAGTTACAAAATGGTTCAAATGGCTCTGAGCACTATGGGACTTAACATCTGAAGTCATCAGTCCCCTAGAACTTAGAACTACTTAAACCTAACTAGCCTAAGGACATCACACACATCCATGCCCGAGGCAGGATTCGAACCTGCGACCGTAGCGGTCGCGCGGTTCCAGCTTGAAGTGCCTTTAACCGCGTGGCCACACTGGCCGGCAATAAAAGTTACATATTAAAACTGTTCATGTCATATAAAAGTAAGGCTCATCTCATTTAATAGTGACACACGTGGCCCACACTCGTTAAAAGAACTCATGAGCTCCTTAAGAAGTACACCTTAAAACAATACACATAAAACAAAAAATTATTTGCACCACAAATGTCACAGCAAAAACATGTTAATGGCACATAGCGCTGTCGCTTCCCGAATTTAAATTTAATATGCAAAATGTCACATGCGGTTAAAGGCCACACATTTTCAATGTAACAACATTTATTTAATTTTATTTTATAACAACCCCAAAACCCGATCAGGGGCATTACAAGAAATGAGGCTTTAGCGAGTCACAACTAGTTAAAGTTCATCAGGTTCAGTAGGATTCTAGAGTGTTGGTGAAATTTATTCCATGCTTCGGAGAAAATAAATGCAATTTACTAATTGCTGCATGGCATGCTGAGAGCCCATATGCATATTTCCGTAACTCGACCCCAAGAGTTTGAGGCTCGGTCGGTGATTAACTTCCGTCGCTTAGTCACGCACCGCCCACAGGGAACGATTACGGCTAAATACAATACTGCATAACAGTGGCCTCGCAACCACTCAGTGAACTTCAAGCGAAGAAATCGCTCCATCTCACATGCGGCATGAACAGTTGTTGCAATCCATCCGAAGCACAACCTACTGCTAAGAAGCTGACATCAAGAAATAATTACCAGGAACACAGACCGAGTCGGCCTGGCTCAGTTTCACTCTGCGTTGAGCTCCCTTGTACACCTGTTCGCGTGGCTCCTGACGGCAATGTCTTTGGTGCGCTCACAACTTATCGATGGGAGCCTGTACACGGCTATGTTTGTTGGTATCCGAGTATCAGGACCTCCACATCTTCTGCGGTTGCCAGTTGGACACAAAAACAGTTGCCACTATGTTCTTCGTTCTTCAGACTTGTCTGACCACTGGAAGCGTCTATATCCCCTGACCAGTGGATCATATATTGTTTTATACACTTAGAAAGGTCTGTTGATTTCGCCATCATTTCGTTAGTGTTTTTGCATATCGATTATAGCACAGTTCTTTAGTATACTTTCTCACCGCTCGTTGCTCGATTTCGACGTCCCTCTGCTGTGTATGAAGTATTTAGGTTTCACTGGCGATCTTTGCAATGAATATTTCAGCCAATGAACGCCTGGGGCAAGCAAGGAAGGGTGGCGTTTGCAAAGTGGCAGTCGTAAAGAGTCAGTATGTAGTTAATGTGTGCAGTCCTAAGTGGGCTTGCCACGTAATGCAGGTGTATGTTATTATTGGTTAGCCACTACTGAACAGTTTTGCACGTTAAATGCATATTATGCTGAGATGGTGGTAGCAGATAGTGCTGAGCCAGAAAAGATCGTTTGAAAGCCGTTTGTTTCAGAGAAGCTGCTGCCTGATGATTCTGTTCCTACTTATTTAAAGAGGAGTGCGTGCTAATGGTATTGGTACTGAGAGCGTAAGCTGTATATTTCTTAAAATTAATTTTAGCAAGCACATGTGGCTCCTCTCTATGTACTCTGCTGAGTGATCTGAGGTATGCTGTTACTGCTTTCCTTTGGCATGTCTATCCAGTAGCAGTGTGACTGATTAGGCCGATTTAGCGAATCATTTAGCAGACTGACGAATAGGCTGAGCTCAGTATTCAGGTAGGTTGCATTCGCGTACAGTACTATGTCGGAAGCTAGTAAATCATTGTTTTCGTTCGTTAAGTAGATGGAGATATTTCTTGATTTTGT